>NW_015961992.1:48482-445995 GCF_000497045.1 Kalmanozyma brasiliensis GHG001 | reverse complement strand
CCCCCCCCCCCCTCCTGTTCGATACCTGAGCATTGTTCGGCTCGTCCACTCATCATGGATTCCATCGAAGTCAAGCCCAAGAGGGCTGACTCGGACACCAGCTCCGAGAAGCTCAAGCACGAGGCCTCCGACAAGGACGGCGTCGAAGTCTCCAATGTCCCCTATGTTCTCAAGGGCGATCCTACAGATGTCGAGTTTGCCGGCAACGTCCCTTCGCCCGAAGACGGTGTCGTCGTTCACAACGCCGCTGATATCGTCACGCAGGTGCTTTCGCTCGAGGATGACCCTTCGCTCAACCCCTGGACCTTCCGCATGTGGTTCCTAGGCCTTGGCCTTGCCATCTTCGGTTCCGTCCTGCAGGAGATCTTCTACTTCAAGCCCCAGGTAATTTACGTCTCGCTCGTCTTCTTGACGGTGATCGCCTACGCCTTTGGTGAATTCATGGCCGCCGTCATCCCCAGGCGCGGCTGGATGGGACGATGGCTAAACCCCCACCCCTTCAATTTGAAGGAGCATGCTGCTATCACGCTCATGGCCAGTGCCGGCACCCAGTCTGCGCTTGCGACCGAGGCGCTCGCCGCCCAGCAGCTTTTCTACGGCGGATACCCGTCCAAGGCCGCCGGTATCTTCCTCGTACTTTCTTCGCAGCTCATCGGATACACTGTCGCTGGTCTCCTCCGCAACGTTCTTGTGCGCCCCGTCAAGATGCTCTGGCCTTCCAACTTGCCGCTGACGTCGTTGCTCGAGACCTTCCACGGCAGCAAAGCGCCCGACGCCAAGACCATCGTCAAGAAGCGTATGAAAATTTTCTGGATCATCGCCGCGATCATCTTCGTCTGGGAAGTGTTCCCCGAGTACATCTTCCCCGTGCTCGAGGGTGTGTCGATCTTCTGTCTCGCTCGCCAAGACAACATGGTGTTCACCAACCTGTTCGGTGGCGCTTCCGGTAACGAGGGTCTGGGATTCCTGTCGATCTGCTTCGACTGGCAGTACATCGCTTCGCTCGGCTCGCCCATGTGGCTTCCTCTCGAGACCATGGTCAACTCGCTCGTCGGTTACCTTGGCTGCATCATCCTCTTCATGGGCATGTACTACGGCAACATCTTCCGTGCCCAAGACTTCCCCTTCCTCTCGCAGGAGCTCTTCGACGGCACCTCGAACGGCACCAACGCTTTCATTTTCAACCAGACAGCCATCATGACTCCCGAATTTATCGTTGACGATCAGCTGCTCAAGGCGGAAGGCCTCCCCTGGCTCACCACCACCTACCTGGCCTACCTCATCACCACCAACCTCGGTCTCACCGCGTGCTTCACCCACATGATGCTGTGGAACTACGACGACCTCAAGGCCGCCTGGTCGTGGGCGTCGCCATCTTCGATCAAGGAGCTCATCTCGGACCCGCACTGGTACAAGTTCTGGCGCACCAGCACGCCCGAAGAGGACCAGGCCTGGGCCGCCAAGATGATGGACGACGACCGATGCGACCCTCACTACAAGATCATGATGAAGAACGAATACAAGGAGGCGCCCATGTGGTGGTGGGGTGCGCTGCTCGCCATCTCGTGGGCCGTCGGTCTCGTCTGTCTTTACGTCATGAAGGCGACGCTCCCCTGGTGGGGTTTCATCCTGAGCACGCTCTTCACCTTTGTGTTCGTGCTCTTCTTCGGCGCCCAGCAGGGTATCACGGGTTTCGGCTTCAACATTCAGCCGATTTGCCAAATGCTTGCCGGTTACCTTTTCCCCGGTCGTCCTCTCGCCAACCTCTACTTCACCTGCTACACCTACAACGCCGCCGCCATGGGCGGCGTGCTCGCTAGGGACCTAAAACTTGGTCAATATGTCCACTTAAGAAAGTATCCAAATCTTCTCTCCTTCGCAATCTGCTTCAGCTACTAACGCCTATGATTATCTTTCTTTCGCACAACAGCTCCCATGTGCACGTTCGCTGTCCAGGTGGTCGGCTGTCTCGTCGGCGGCATGATGAACTGGGTCATGATGGTCGACATTGTTCAGAACCAAGCTACGATCCTCAAATCGGTTCAGGGTACCAACATCTGGTCCGGTCAGAACATCCAGCAGTTCAACACGCTCGCCATCGCCTGGTCCATCGCCAAGGACATGTTCTCGGTTGGCGCCAAATATCAGTAAGTTTGTTTGCGGTGCTGCCAAAGAGCCACATCCCGACACCAGACGACTAACCTCTCTTTCCTTTTTGACTCCTTCCCTCTCAACAGATGGGTGACCTTGGCTTATCTTCTGGGCTTCTTCGTGCCCATCCCGCAGTACCTCGCCAACAAGATCTACCCGCACCGCGTCTGGAGTTACTTCAACATCTCGATCATCGCCTGGTACATGGGCTGGCTGTTTGTCGGCATCAACGCTTCAATCACGTCCTACTTCGCAGTCGGCTTCTTCGCCCAGTTCTACCTGCGAAAGTACCGCCCCAGATGGTTCAACAAGTACAACTACATCGTTTCGGCCGCGCTCGACGGCGGTACCCAGACCCTCGTCTTCATCCTCACCTTTGCCGTCTTTGGCGGCTCCGGAAAGGATCGTCCCTTCCCTAACTGGGCTGGCAATCCCGACACTTCGTAAGCGTCACAAACCCCTTCCGTGCCTTCAGTATCTCCTCATCGAGGCCTTTGGCGAACACCATTACTGACGCTACCATTTATGTTGCCCCCGTCTCCGACCAATCATCAGCGTTCACAACTTGGACTACTGCGCCGTATCTCCCATTGTAGTGCAGTAAGCGAGCTGTCAGACGATGTAGGATAGCCTTTGATGACGATGACGATGATGTTTCGTTCATGGGGAGCTCGATCGAGCTCAAATTTTTTAATGGCGATGTCGTGGTGATTTTTCTTTCGGCGTGCGCTGCCTGTGATTCAAAGTTTGCTCGGTCTCCCACAACCCGAGCTTGAGTCTATCGAGGGAACTCAGTGAAGGCAACCGCTGGTTCAGCCCGTGAGGATCTCGGGCGTTGTGTTTGGCCAGGTGTCGCCAATAATTTTCACGGCTCAGTGACAGCCTCGAAATGCTCGTGCCCGCCATCATCTCATTTTCACACTTGACACTGTACTTTCGTTCACGCACCATCACAACAGAGTGTCATAGAACAAAGCGAGCCTTTCGATTCCATACGAAACGCCATCAGATGCGACTCCTCGCCGCATCTTTAACGAGTCACTTCCTGTTGTTAAGGAAGAACTTGATGAGACCGCTGGTGGAAGAATCGTGTCCGGCAGCGTCGACCTTGCTAGCATCGGTGCCCTCGAGCAGTGGAAGGATCTTCTGAGCAAGCTTTTTTCCAAGCTCTACACCCCATTGATCGTACGAGTTGATGGACCAGACGAAGCCCTGCACGGCGATCTTGTGCTCGTACAGCGCGATGAGGGCGCCGAGTGCCGCAGGGGTGATCTTCTCGAGCATAATCGAGTTGGTAGGTCGGTTGCCCTCAAAGACCTTGCTCTTGACGAGGAACTCGTTGGAGGCCTCAGCACCGAGCTCCGACTTGACTTCAGCCTCGGACTTGCCGAACGCCAGCGCCTCAGGCTGGGCAAAGAAGTTGGAGAGCAGGATCTCGTGGTGCTTGCCCAGGGGGTTCTGGGTCTGAACGGGAGCGATAAAGTCGCAAGGGATGAGCTTGGTGCCCTGGTGGATGAGCTGGTAGAAGGCGTGCTGGCCGTTGGTACCCGCCTGACCCCAGATGATGGGACCCGTCTGGTAGTCAACGCGCTCCGAGTTCTTGGTGATGAACTTGCCGTTCGATTCCATGTCGCCTTGCTGGAAGTAGTCGGCGAACTTGTGCATGTACTGGTCGTAGGCCAGGATCGCCTGCGTCTCGGCACCGAAGAAGTCGATGTACCAGATGCCCAGCACCGCGAGCAGCACGGGAAGGTTGTCCTTCAACGGCGTGTTCTTGAAGTGCAGGTCCATCTCGTGCGCGCCGAGCAGCAGCTGCTCGAAGTTCTCGTAGCCAATGACGATGGCAATCGACAGACCAATGGCCGACCAGAGCGAGTATCGACCTCCGACCCAGTCCCAGAACTTGAACATATTAGAGCGATCAATTCCGAACTCGGTAGCTGCCTTGACGTTAGTGCTGAGCGCGACGAAGTGCTTGGCGACGTGCGCCTTGTCCTTGGCGTGCTCGAGGAACCAGTCGCGCGCCGTGGTGGCGTTGGTGATGGTCTCCTGCGTGGTGAACGTCTTGGATGCGACAATGAAGAGCGTCGTCTCGGGGTCGCAAACGCGGAGCGTCTCGGCCATGTGTGTGCCATCGATGTTGGAGACAAAGTAGGCATCGAGATCACGCTTCGAGTAAGGCTTGAGCGCCTCGGTGACCATGACGGGACCGAGATCGGAACCGCCAATGCCGATGTTGACGATGCTCTTGATGGTCTTGCCAGTGTAACCCTTGTGGGCGCCGGATCGGACAGCATCCGAGAAGGCCTTCATATGCTCGAGCTCGGGCTTGACCTCGTCAACGCCAGCCTCGTTGATCTTGAAGTCGCCGGGGACGTCACGGAGGGCAACGTGGAGCACAGCGCGGTCCTCAGAGGTGTTGATGTGCTCGCCACCGAACATGGCATCGATCTGCTGCTTGACCTCGGCCTGCTCAGCGAGAGCAACGAGCTGCTCGAGCACCTCATCGTCGATCAAGTTCTTGGAGAAGTCGAGCAGGAGACGAGCATCGGTCGCCTTGGAGTTCCACTCGCGGGAGTACTTTTCGAAGCGTTGAGGCTCGGACTTGAAAGCCTGGGCGAGGTTGATCTGCTTGCCCTTGGTCTCGTAGAGCTGCTGGAGCTTTTGCCATGCTGGCTGGGAGGATGCGAGTTTGTGAGCCATCGTGACGGATTGCAAAGGATGCGGGTGATGATGGAGAGGAAAGCAAAGAAGAAGTGAAGCATCTGATATCAAGATTAAAGATCGATTCGTAACGTCACACTTGGGCTGTCCAAGGCGCGGCACGCTCGAACCGTCAGAAAATCAAGAGACCGTCCAAAGTTTCGGAAATTCCAGTCCGCCAGGCCGTGCGCCGAACCACAGCTCACTCACTCAACAAGACGCAGGCAGTCAGCCACATCTAGAGCCTCAGTAAGCGTAATCGCCAGGACCAGCTTCAAAAAGCGCTTCAGGCCAATCCTGCCGCGATTCGACTGAAGTTCGTCTTGCCCCGTCTGTCACTGATGCAAGAAGATTGCCCTCCTTACATCCTTCGCGAAGTGTTATCAATGCTCTGCGGCTGATAAGGTTGGCTGAGCGAATCTAGCCTCGGGTACCTAGATATCGCCTGATGTTTGCGACATCAATTCTTCCTGCACGATTGGGATGGGTCGAGGTCGCCGGGCATCATCGTGAGTGGCCGAAGCGATGGCGCACAACTGATCTACCTTGCATTTGCTTTGACCCAACAAGCTCCCCGCGGGTCGACACCATGAAAGAATCCCGGTCGCGGTCCGGCCATCTCGATTTCGGAGATCTTCGCACATTGAGATTTTAGAGGTGTCAGTGTTAGACCTTTGCTAACTGCCATTTCGAACCTGAAATTCGTGATCGGGAGATCGCCCTTGGAAATTCCTTGACCCAGGGTCCAGCAAATCTTCGCATTCTTCCACCATCACCTCGTTACTTACCCCGCTTTCGCCTAGACAACACCACAGGAGCCAGTCACAGAAGCTCACAGCTCGCACAATGTCCAGCCGGTGGGACAGCCCCAACAACGAGGCTTCGTCCTCGTCCGCATCCGCTTCTGCAGCAGCGGCGGCGGCAGCAGCTGCAGCAAAGATCGCTGCCCAATTCGCATCCAAAGGCCAGCCATCCTCGTCAAGCAACAGCGAAGCACCACAATCGAAGGAAAAGGACGCACACGATGCCGAGTTCACCCATGATATCGAGATCAACGATCAGCGCAACCGATACATGCTCACCAAAGGCCAGACGCAGCAGCAGATTCATCGCGAGACCGGCGCCAGCGTCACAACTAAAGGCACGTGGTATCCGGACAAAGCGCTTGCAACCAAAGAAGATCCGCCGCTCTTCCTTCACGTCAGTGCCATCTCGCAGGACATCCTCGACGCCGCGATCGCCAAGATCAACGAGCTCATGGCGCAAGACGTGCCTCAACTCGTCGAAGACCGTCATCAGCGCCGACTCGACTACGAGAACCAACGACCGCCGCCGAGAGAACGCCGCAGATGGCCCGAAGAGAAGATCCTCGTCAACCTCGAGAGCATCCGCAACTTCAACGTGCGCTCGAAAATCGTTGGGCCAGGAGGCATGTTTGTCAAGTACATCCAGAGCGAGACGGGGACTCGTGTGCAGATCAAGGGATTGGGCAGTGGTTTTATCGAGAGCGACACGGGTGCAGAGCTGAACGAGCCCATGCACATTGCTATTGCAGGACCCGAGGACGAGCAGATCCAGGCGGCCAAGGCGCTGGCGGAGGACCTGATGGAGGTGGTGCGTGCGGAGTGGCAGAAGGCGTACGACTCGATGGGTCAAGGGTACGGTGGGGGTCAGAGGGGAGGTTACGGGGGCTATGACGGTGGCGCACCACGCGGTGGAGGGTATGGTCGCTCGCAAGGCTACGGTCGAGGTGGCAGTCCCGTGGGCGCTGGTGGCTATGGACATCAACAGCAGCAGCAGCAACAACAAGGCGGCTGGGATCAACAACGCGGCGGATGGAGCCAGCAACAGCAGTCGTATCCTTACAACTCCTCCCGCAATGGCGATCCCGCGCCGCCACCTACGGACAACAATGCGCCACCTCCGCCACCACCCGAGGATGACGCTCCACCCCCGCCGCCCACCGACTCCGCATCGCATCGACAGCCCGCAGCACCGTCTCAGCAGCGAGGCAATGGCATCTCTCAGCACGCAGCCTCGCCCGCACAAAGCAGGAGTCAACCCGTTGCAGCAGCCAAGCCAGCAAAGTCACCCGAAGAGGAAGCACTCGACAAGTACTGGCGCGAGTACGTCGAGTGGGAGTCCAGCTTCAAGGCGTACCACAACAGGATGCCGACCAAGGAGGAGGGTGGGCAGGATGTGCCGCCTCAGTATCGCAAGTAGCGCCGGACTCTTATTGCTTTCCATAACTTGCCCTACAGCTACTTGCGCGCGATTAGTGACTTCCATGCTGTCGCAGATTCCCACGTGTACTTGTACCTCAACAGCGATCGCCCTGCCAGAAGCGCCTTACACACGATGCTCGTTTCCCACCTCTTGACCTCGAATTGAACAAAATTGTCTGAGCTGCGTGTCCCACATGCATTTCGATCCCAAGGGCTGCAATTCTGAGAATCTGCGTATTCGTCATGCCTCCTCTACACCATCAAGTGTGCAGATCAACAATGTTGAACTCGATAACGAAGAAGTTCTTGTTGGTCTTCCTATCACGACAGTAGTAGCGGACTGCTTGGCCATCCCAATACTTCTTCAGATCGAACTTCAGCCCGCCCGAGAAGGGGATGTGAAGGGTGAGATCGTTAAAGTCGATGAAGCCGTTGAAGAAATCTGCGGTAACGATCTGGTCTGGGCCGACGGTGATCTCCTTCCGATGAGCGCGGTTGCCGAGGAAGCGCTGCCTGTACTCGTGTGCCTTGTCGATCCCTTTGAAGTTGGCAACGGTGTTCTTCTCCTTCTCGGCGAGCTCTTCAGGGATGAGGGAGGAGATATCGTCGTGAACGTACTCCGGGTGGGTCGGGAAGTCCGGCCAGTCGTCAAAGGAGTCGGATTCGCTCTTAGCGGGGACCGAGCTGATCCGCGGCATAGTGGCGAGATACGGACTCCATGCATAAGGTCGTTCTGCGTAGAGGTCCTGTTCGAGATTCGGATCGACGATCTTGACAAATTGGAGGGCTAGACTGGTACCGTAGGGAAGATGGTCTTTGATGGGCTTGTCGAACTCGTTGCCGAACACGAGATCGTCGGCGTTGACGGGCTCCTTGAAGCGACCTTGGATCTGCATCGACCAACTCTGACCCTTGCCGTGACCAGCATCGAAGTAGGGTGTGTCCTTGCGGTGTTCCACTCCATCAGGATCGGAACCGGTGAAGTTCTTGATGCGGACTGCGATTCGGCCTTGGAAGAGATCCGTGTTGATCTCGGTCGGCTGATCATCGTGGTTGACTGCAACCGTCTTGAGGGCGTCCACGGAGGGACCCGCTGAGATCTTGAGTGAGGGAGCCATTTTGATAGTGTATGCGATGGTGCGGAAGCAAGAAGGGTAGCTGCTAACAGCCGGTCGATGATGCAGCTGCATGCCTCCACCTTGTTGGTGATTCACGCAGAACTAGACTCCTCGCTGACGTGACCTCACGTCGGATTGTGCAGCCCGCAAGTGTATTTTCCGAACCCCAATTTTGATCCACATTTCTCAACGCGATAGGTCGTGGGATCGCCATAGCGGCCACCTAGCCAGCAGGCTTCGTTGGCAGAATGAGATCACACGTTTAGATGAAGACTGAGACGAGGCGATTGCGAAGTTCGCAAAGCTCGCGGCGCTACTGGAGGAGTGGCCTCGCAGAAAGGTGGAACAGATCATTGCCAGGCCGCGGTTGAAGGGCATGCCAGATCGGGCAGGGTACGTAGAGCTGTACTGGCAGTTCTTCAAGTACTCGCATCGCTTGCTCTGGCTGTACACCGTATGCATTAGCTTACCTGTCAGATCGTGCGAATGTTACGACGCAAGAAGAGCGGGACATGTCTCAGTTCCGATGAGCCGATCGAATTCGGCTTGTTGTTCCCGAACAGCATTCCACGTCGCAGTGAGCAGCCACAATCCTGACTGCACCCTGCTACCGTGTGTTTGTCGCGATGTCGAATCCAAAAACGCGTCGATTCGGCGGTCTTTGACATGTACAACACCTGCTCATCACATGCTCCGCTCACAGCTGGAGTCAGGCTTCTCAATAGGTGGCTCAACGGTCAAAGGTCAATGTGACACTCGTCCTCAGGCAAGAAAGGTGGTTGAAGGGAATCCTACAGTACAACAGGCAAGAATCGAGACAGTACAAGGACATCGACACGCCGTAAAAAGGAAAGGGGCACATCGACTACACCGACGACATGAGAGCTCCACCTCCATCTGAACAGTGAGCAGAGAAGTGTAAGAGCTCGACCATGAGCCAGCGATGTGCGTGGCCAGAAAGAACGAAACCGCGAAACAGGGGAATCAATGTTGTTACAAGGGGTGAAACACAACCGCGCCGGGCCACTGCTCGTCTAGAGCTCGGGGCCGCGAGTGCTGTTGTACACCTCGAGGTCACGCTTGTACTGCTCGAGAGCCTGCAGCGCGCGCTGCTCGTAAGGAGCCTTCTGCTCAGCCGACATCTGCTTCCATCGCTCACCACCGCGCTTGGAAAACTCGGTGATGTTGGGGATCACGGCCTCGCTGGCACGCAGGTCGTTGAGGAACTCGAAGAAGGCCGAGTTGGGACGCTTGGGCTTGGCGGGGTCGCGGAGGAAGGCGGTACCCTTGATACCCTTCTTCTTCTGCGAGGCAATGTAGGCGTTCTGGCGCTTGATGTCGTCGGGCGAGAGAGCGGCCTTCCACTCGGCGAGCGCCTGCTCGTAGGCGGCCTTCTCCTGCTCGTGCTGGGCCTCGTAGCGGGCCTTGAGGTGGGGAGGGAGCTGAGCCCATTCGGCACCGACGGCCTTGGCCATCTTGACAATGTCGACGACCTGAGCGCCGGTCTTGGGCGAGGTCTTCTGGTACTGAGCATCACCCTTGAGCTGCGAGACGCGTTCCGACATGTAGATCAGGAACGACGAACGCAGGGTGGGCTTGCTGGCCGAGGGGAGCGGGAGGAGCTTGCCGTCGGCGCCGCGTGCCTGCCAGGGCTTGAGCTTCTCCTTCTTGGGGGCCTTGGCCTTGGCACCGCCGCGCTTGGCGGTAGCGCCGGCCGCATCGGCGGCGACAGCGACGGCGGCGTTGGCCTTGGAGGTGCCGGCCTTGGCCTTGGTGGTGGTGGAGGAGGCGCGCTTCTTGGTCTCCTTGGGAGCGGCGGTGGTGGCAAAGTTGGCGGCGTTGACGGCGGCGGGCATGACGTTGCGAGCCAGAGGCTGCTTAGCTTGGACGGCTGTCCTCATGATGTTGGGCAAATTGAACATGGAGGAAGGCGGAGAGCCGGATGGAGAACCAGAAAGGGGAGAAAGAGAAGGGCGCTTCGCGTGGGCTCGAGGGGAGGCCAAGGGGATCTTATACTCTGAACGAGGATGAGGCGGCAGACGGCAGAGTTGAGTTGAGTTGATGAAGGGAAAGAGAGAGGATAAAGCGCTGAGCAAGGGAGGAGGAAGGGGAAAGGGGAAAGTGGAACCGCCAGGCGCGCTTTGGCTCTCGACTATCCCACTCAGACTCAATTCAGCTCGAGCTCAGTCAACTGCGTTTTCTTGGCTTGAGGCTGAGGGAGAGAGAGCCTCGGGGAGAGCAACAGTAGTGGGGACGCAGCCTTGTTTTTTCGACGAGGCAGCCCACCAGTCTCCGAGCACTCCACCGCCCGTTACCAATGCGGAGCGTGTGTTTCTTTCCGAAATTAGGGCAGCACACCAGTCTCGGCGTGAGACAGCAATTTGAACTAGAAATACAGGCACAACGGGAGAGCCGCGGTGCTGCCCATATTTTTCCTTTTCCAATTTCAGTCGCTGGCTTGTCTAGAGCGAGATGGCAGGCTTGGACACACAGCGGCCCTTCCCTTCAGCTTGGCTTTTCGTGCTAATTTCCACCGCCCCTTTGAACCATGACCCACTCGACAGACCCTTCGTGACAAGGCAGCGCTGGATATCAGGGTCTGTCAGGTAGCGGATGACGGGCAGGGTGATGCAATATCGCGACGATCCATTCCTCACATGCTTTTCAACTGCGCTGGGACGCAATCAGGCAAGCGCTGCTCAAGCCGAAAGCGGCAAGCCAGAGTCAAGCAAGACGGCAGCTGGCCAGTCAAGGCTAAACACAAATCAATTTATGGCCAGAGGACGGAGAGCAAAGAGTGTGTGCCTGTTCCCACTGTGTGAAGCCGGAACTCGACTCGGATTTCACGCTCTGGCACAGCCGCCTCTCCTCAGCGCGGCGTGAGAAAGCTGGAAAACTCAGTGCCCAGGACGAGATTAAAAAAGACGTGCCCCTGGGAAGGGATCAAAAATCGACCTTTTCGACTCGACAAGAACATAACATCTTGTAAAATTTGCATCGGGACGTCTGAAAAGCTCATCGGACGATTTGCCCGTCTTGGACCCTGGCTGAGCTGCATGAACACCTTCTTCTGGGAGCGCAGAGGTCTGTGTAGAGACCTCCTTCGCTACTGATGCCTTCTCCCATCACCACCCGACTCCCTCAGGACAGCGATGACATAACATGGCCGCAGGTTCGAGGAAGCGAAGGCGTCCAGACGGGCGTACAGCTTCACCGCCCCTCGGTCCATCTCCCTTGCTCGCTCGAAACCTCAACCTCCTACCGGTCGGCCTCACTCAACTGCCCAACGACGAAACCTTTGTCGTTCAGCTCAGGCACGATGTGAACGATCTGCTGTCCGCATTTTCCGAGGCGCTGCTGCTCAAGCTGACTCAGGAGGGCCAGCTCTCGGCGCAGACTGCGATAGCTGGACCGTCGTCAAGTGCAGCCATACCGGAAGACGTGTTGCGTAACACCGTCTCACCATTCTCGGTGTTCGCGCAGATGTGGATACGGAAAGGATGGCATTATGTCCAGTTTGCATTTGCGGACCACACGGAAAGTAAGCGAGCGATGGGAGATGCCATCTGCCGTGTGCTGTTGGAGCACCTGGAACCCTACCTTCGAACCCAGATTCGTGACGACAGCCAGATCCAGGAACAGCAGTGCCGAATGATCTCTTTCACCGATGTCAAACAGCTGTTCAAAATCATGGCAGTCCCCTTCGCGCTTTACCTCTTCTGGTCATCGCAGATCTATCCTACCTCGGGCATCGGCGTCAAGCACTGTCGACCAGCCATGGAGCGGATTCCGATCGAACAAGATTACTACGACCTGCTGCTGGATCTCCCAGAGGCAATCGCGAAGCGCCTGAAGGAGGAGCGGACTACGAATGCGCACGCAGAGGCTGCCGCAGCAGATCTAACCGAGGTGCTCTGTCTCCTGATAGGTCAAGTCTCCGACGGTGAAGGCGGTGATCTCCTGTCGATGCCGGTCTTGTCAGCCGCACAAGCAAAATCATCGAGCAAATCTGGGGGCAGGCAGCCCTGGCAAGACGACACCACTGCTGGACAGCACTCGAGATGGATCGGAACCGATACGGTCTTTGACATCATCCCGGCATCAAATGTTGCAACTCGACTGCCACGCAATTGGCCTTCCGTCCACGTCATGTCGTCTCTGGAAGCCAACAAGGAGTTCGGCAGAATTGGTACTGTCGTGCGCATCTCCAGCACAGCCGAGGAAGGATCAGCACGAGCTGGAACAACGGAGCCGAAGACGGAAGAGAGAGAAGCCGTTGCCGGTCTCTCGCGTGGAGACGTTGTTCGGCTGAAAGCACGACAGCGCCTCGCTATGGCTAGCTTTAGCGTCTCCAAGCTACTTGGCCAGCCGACGCGCAGCGCAGCCACACCGGGAACGGCAGCACCATCCGACTTGCTGGCTCAAACAGCACCGCGCAACGTTGCGGACACATCGTCCCGATCGACAAGGTACGAAGTCGAAGTACCAGTTTGGATCAAAAGCGCCAAGTACACGGCCAAGATGCAGCCCTGGCTGGAGGAAGCTTCAGCAACCAAGCAGGAGTCGGTACGACGAGTAGCTCGAAGCAAGCAACGATACCGCGAAGCGCGAGACAAGATCATGCGTGCTGATGCAAACACAACCACAGGCGCAGAAGACGATCGACAATCTGCGAGCAGAGTTGACTATGGCGAGTGGGTACTGCGGAGCTTCCGAGAAGAACGACAGGCGTTGCAAAATCAAGTTGCCAGTGTTACTGCGCGGCGAACCGGATCATCCGACGACCACACTGGCAACCTGCCAAACGTCAATGACGCAGGCACGCTCAGCATGGATTCGCTATATCGCCTGGCGGCAGAGCGGACCAAGACAGCGGCAGTGGAGCGCGGCGAGATGCTCAAGAGTGCGAAAGCCTCGAGCTTACGCTTACAGTAGGATAACCGCGGTTGCCGTGATCGCCGGGCGGGCTCAGCCATGCAGACCTCACGGCAATGTTCCTGAATAGTGGATAGTGACCATCATCTTTCATTGCTATTGCTCTGGCCTCTCCTTGGGCCACCAACTCGGAATCCATGGTCTGACCAACAATGTCGTCTCTCCGTCCGCTGACAATGCCGTCATTTCGAGCCCGTCCTTTCTGCTGCTGGCTTCTGGACTTGAAGCGTCGGTCCACCTTCTCACCTGTTCCAATCGGAGGCATCCCAGTCCCACGTTGTGAATGCCGGCTGTGAACTTGCCTGCTGCTTTGCCACGTGCTGATTTGCCATCCGTTGCTTCCCCGACTGGTCTGGAGCGTACCTCTGTGAGGTGTGCTGGTAGTTGATGCGAGAAAGAAGGGTCGACCTCTGTGATGGTCGCAGGCGGGCTAGATCCTGGAAGGTAGAACGACAGCGGGACGATACGTTTGCGCACTACGCCCGTGTGGTGTGTGCGAGCGGTCAACTCTTGACCCACATAGCAGCCTTTCCTGAAGTCGACGCCGTTCATGTAATCGAGATTGTTCTCGAGAGGCAGACTGGATCCTTCGGGAAAGTCGAGCGCTCCTTCGGCAACACCATTGATGATTCGATACAAGGTGTACTCGTCTCCGTCGACCTGGCTCGCTGATCCGTTGAAGTCGACAGCTTCACTCGCTGGAAGCACGCCACGGTAGCCTATTGTTGGACACCTAGGGTCCATGCTGAGATGCTCGATGATGGCTGCTGGCGCTTCTGACTGCGAAGCGGACCACGCCTGAACCGCGTTGTGCTCGCCCGATACATCGACGAGCTGGACCTTAGATCGAAGCTTGAACTTCTTGATGAAGCTCAGTAGCGACGGAAGCGTACGCGAGTCAACGTCGAGGAGCCATCGTGGCGAGCCGTCGTCCAATGGCGACTGGCGGTGGATGAAGACATCCGCAAGCATTCGCCCTTGCGGGTTCATGAAGCCGGCATAGACCAAGCCGGAAGATCCCGATCCGGTGGGCTTGGCGGATTCGAGAGAGCGGACATCGTGACTGACGAGACCTTGCAGTAGCTTGACTGTGTCTCTGCCGCTGACCTGGACGACTCCGCGATGTGGAACCTTTGCGACCTTCCATTGGCTGCTGGTCGCACTGTCTGCCGAACGAGCCAAACGGCTCGTGGCAAAGTTGCGATGCCTCGGATTGGCTCTGCTTATGAAGTTCGTTGGACCGACGGAAAGCCTAGTTGCAATCGAGCGTGGGATGCCGCGGCTCGGCAACGACGTCAATACGACCGTCATGGCGATGTGCTATGCCTTTGCGTTGGTGAAGATGGAGGAGAAGGAAGCATCACTGGAGCTTAGCAAGTCGATCTGCCTCCACCTCCATGGTATCCTCGGGATACGGCGGCTGCTTTTTCCCAAATGTGTAGGTCGTCATAGATCTGACACGCAGAAAACATTCGCGGGCAGTTCGTCTTCCCATCAGAAGGGTGACCGTGAGATCAAATGAGACTGCGGGGTTGCTTCACACGCTGTAAGCTTTACCTTGTTGACCGTATGAAGGCAGGACAACTGCGAAAGCAAGAACAGCGGCTAGGGTCTGTTTGGACCCTGAGGCTGGCATGCTCAACAAAGCGTATCGAGCCGAGCTGAATGTGCTTTGGTGTTTGTCCGGCGCCCGACACTACGGCAAGCGCCTGCCCCTGGTAGGTTTCAGATAGGCGCTCGAGACATGGCCGTCCCGTGGATCGAAGGCCCGGCTACAGTAGCGCGCGCTGAGACTAAGTTAAGCTTAAGGCACGCATGCGTCTGATGCAGGCCCATCGAAGCGGGGTGCCGTGGGAAACGGCGTTTGGAAATGGCGTGTGGGTGAGTTGTTGCCGCACACATCTACCGAAGAGATCGACTCCGACTCCGCGACCGAAAGCGAGGGTCAGTCGAAGGAGATGAGCGCGCTTTGCCGTCGAGAAGGCGAAAAGCAGCACGCCCAGGAACAGCTTTGCTCTTTCCTTCTCCTCGGCTCTCGGCCTCATGTCGAGGACTTGCCGTTGATTAGGCTCGTCGCGCCTTCGGCCCTGAAAATCGCTTCGATGCAGCCGAACGTATCAACCACGCCCGACAACCGTACTGGAAGCACTTCGCTTACACCCTGCATGCGACCCCGAAGCTCCACTGGCCGGCGTGCTTTCCGCTGTCAACCTTCCTTACTTTGTCTTCTGACAGTCCCGGAGCTTTCGATGACTGATACCGTGAGAAGATTCGCACGCTCACTGAAGTCACACCTCGGAACCATGCCGACAGCGAAGGTCCTAGTCGGGAGGGCCGTTCGAGTGGATAGAGACGTTGACCGGAAAAGGGTTCACTGCTCAACTCAGCTGAGAGCGGACTTGTGATATGGGAATATAAGCGAGCCAATTTGGTTGATGCAGCAGACCAAACACCGCACAGTCGAGGCTCGTCAGTTGACTTTGGTCCAGGGCGGCAAACCCACAGTCTTTGTCGTGCTGCCGGCTGTATTGTGGGTGCTGTACGGATTCGCACTGCAGCGACGCCCGCCCTCTGTTTCAGCCCGGCGAGAATCCTCTGTCCCCGCGCCCTTGCCGAATTTGTGCCCTTTCGTTGCCTTGCACTCTCTTCTCTCTCTCTCGAGCCTCTGTCGCCTGATCGGTGGTGAATTACTCAATTCTGACCGCAAACAGCCTTCTGCAGCCCTGACAGGAGGCGGCGGCGGTCAGCAAACAGCAGGCGCAACGCTAAGCAAAGCACATGCGGACATTCCGCTGTCTTCGCTGTCCGGTCACTTATCACACACTGTGACTTCACACCGCTGGCCAACGGCAAGGGTTGAGACATCTTGACGTCTGGCCTCACCGCCGCGGTCTCAAGCCATCCAATTTCTCATTCCATCCCATCCCGTCCAGCATCCTCCTATCCGGTCCTGTTTCTCGGCTGCTGCTTCGCTTCTTTCCTCCTCCTTCTCCTCCTTCCCCCTGCTCCCTTCATTCCAGCTACACTCCCGGCGCTCGTCGTTCGCTGCTCCACAATGCTGTCGGTGCACATTCTTGCTGGCAACTGATTGCGAGTCTCTCATTCCTTCACCATCACCATCATCACCCTCGTCGTCGACGTTTGCTAGAGGCAACTACCACGACCTCCATCCACTCTCGTTTCTTCGATTGATATCCAAGGCCAAGGTCTTTTTGCTCTTTCTACAACGACCTCTTTGGCCAGCGCTGCAAATCTCATTGCAATCATCTCGCACGCTACTGCTTCATCTCGGTTGCTTTCCACGGATCAGTCTCTTGATCGTTGGGCCCATCCACGGTTGTCGACTTCTCCTGCTGCCACAACACTACAGGGTACATGGCTCGCTGCCAGGAACACCACCTCGATTTCCTCCCCAGAGCAAAGGCATGACCGTGTCCTATCTACACTCTCCCAGCTTCTCTGCAAACAATATCCTCAGCGAATACAACCCCGCCTCTCCACCCGAGTCTCCCATCGCTTCCAGCGACTCTTCCTTCTCGCAGCGCGCTTCCTCGCGTGCTTCACGCACCTCCGGTCCAGCTCCGGCTGCTTCGGCCTCAGGATCCGCCGATCGCTCGCCAGAAAAGCTCATCACTTTGGCATCGGCTCCTGTTGCACTCGACCACTCGACCGAAGCACTTGGCATTCTCATCCCCAACGAGCGCATGGAAGCAGGTCTCAGCTTGAGAAGAAGCCCACTCGTACCTGCCAAAGAATTCGCTCCCGAATCGCGATCTTCCATCGCTGAAACCGCAGCAGCTCATTGGAACCAGTCCGTCTTTGTGGACGACGCTGCTGCCGTTGCCAGCACCGTCGAGTCCAACGACTCCCTCTACCAGACAGGCTTTACCGGCGATATTGACCTGCACGGCCAGTACGTTTACAGAAGGCCCTACATCAACCGTGCCTCGTCTCACTCTCGACAACGCAGTCAGCTCATCCTCGAGCAAAAGTACAATCGTCACCGCTCCGCTTCCAGTTCCACGCACGACGCAGAGCTTCCCCCAAGAGCCTTCATATCGCCTCAACGCACACGTTCCGCAAGGCGTCCAGGATCCGCTCCACAGCGCATCTCTGCTTCTCTCAACACTCCGGACTCGGCTCCAGGTCGTCTAGAGTACATCAACAAGGCCAATCCTGCATCGCCAGGCGGACTCAGGGGGCTTTCGACCGAAGCAGCAGCGCAGCCCGCTTCCAAGCGTGCATCTTGGCTTCGCCGCACCCGTGATTTCGAGACCCATAGCGACTCGCTGCACCTGCCGAACTCTTCCGCGCCGGAATCTGTGGCCCTCGTCTCGGCTTCGACAACTGCTTCACGCAGGCACAGCAGCGTCCTCTCTGGAGACGATCGATCAGCTACACTGATGCCGATCCTCGCAAGCAACAGCTTCGACGTTCCTGACCAGCAGAACGTCAAACGTCGAAGCTTAATTACTGGCAAGGCGCGCCCCCCTGTCACTGCAACGTTCCCCGGCGAATCATCTGAAACAGCTGACGCACCCTCGTCGCAACGCAATTCGATGCTGTCCAACGGCTCCTCTGCCCCCTCGTCTCGAGGCGAGGCGAACGTCGACTTTGACGGCGACGAGCGACATCAGCAGGCGCACAGCTCTGCTTCGTCAGGTTTCGAGCACGAGGAAGTCCTCGCTACCAAGCCGACAACAGCGCAACCTGCAGGCGGACTCGAAGTGGACTCGAAGAACGCAGAAGTCTTCACCACGCCTCGCAGCAGCTCCGAGCAAGAGAAGCTGGCAGGGTCGGCAGACACTCCAAGCGCATCCCAGCAGACGAAGGAGGCTTCTTCGCTTGTCGCCACCGAAACGGACGTCGCCGCTCCCCACGATGCTGCTCCAGCCGAGCACGCGGCGGTGGCCGCTCCCGCCATCCCGGGCGCCATGGTGAGCCCACTACAGACCGCCGTCGTACCACCTTCGCCTACCGCACCAGAGCGGACATCGCCAGAGCAAGAAGTTCTGTCTCCTCTCAGCGATCCGTCGAAGCCATCTCAAGGTCTCCTCGCTCGCTCTGAATCGCCCACCAAGTCGCTATCCAGCCACTCGCAGAACTCTCTTGACCACCGACGAGGTTCGAGTCCAGGGACTCCGTTCGGTGCGCTTGCTGTTCCCAACGGCAGACCCAACGCGCTGCACACCAGACGCGACAGCTCGAATTCGGTCGCCTCTGCAGCCAGCTCGTCCTCGACATACCGCATTCGACGAAAGGCGGTGCCTTCGGATCTGGACGAGTCGGAGCGTCGTCAGAGCGTCACCAGCCTCGCCAATTCCGAAGCCGCAGACGACGCTTCTCGGCGGAATTCGCTCGCTCCGTCGCTCGCTCCATCGCTGCCTCCCAAGGATGACGCTGTGCATGCCATCCAGGCCGTTCTCATCTCGAGCGGGTCGGTGGAGTCCAGGATGGCCTCCGTAGCGCCTCAAGGTCGGATTTTGGCGAACGGCGCCCATCGCCCGAGCACGGCCGTCGCGTCACCAGCAAAGCCGGGTACATTTGGGCTGGGTGCGATGCAGCAACAAGAGGCCAGCGTCTCTGCCCGCGACCTATCCTCCAGCAGCGCAACTGCAGCCGGTGTAGGCAAATCCGCCGCAGCCCGGACCGCGTCTCGAGCCACGATCAAACGGCCCACCACCGCTCCCGTCGGAAGCGCTGGCCAGCTGCGTGCGGTCAACGAAGCTCAAAAGGCGGTTCTGGAAGTCGAAGGACAGCAATTTGTCCTCGGCAAGAACCAAGCAACCAAGGAAACGTCTACTCAGGAGTCCTCGCCGTCGATCCCCAACGCGGTGCGTTTCTTGCAGCCGATCAAGGGCGAAATTGGCAGCAAGTCGGCGAACGATTCGCCGCTCAATGGCAACGCGACCTCGGTGAGCAGGCAAGCCTCCAGACGCTTGAAGAACGCCAGCACAGACACGACAGGAGCGAGCGCCAACGGCGGTGCGGTCACTCGGTCTTCTTCTGCTGCCGGCGGCTGGGGCCTCGAGGAAGAGCTCCAGATCGTCGACAAGGTGCAGAATGCGACCGTCACCAGCCCAAGCAAGGCGCAGAAGCCGCCGCGTGCGTCCCTCGACAAGAACCGAAAGTCGCTTGATGCCGCCAGCAAGGCCCATTTCAAGAACAACGTGCTCATGAACATCATCAACGAGGACGAATCGGATGAGGTCAAAGCGGCCGCGCGTGAGGCTGGCATTCCCGAAGGCTCCTATGCCATTCACCCGCCCTCGATGCTCCAGCTCTTCGAAGCATCGCAGTGTCTCGTCTACAACGAGGATGGCCAGGAGGTGCTGTTCGGCGACATCTACAAGAAGCGCCGCACGCTCGTCTGCTTTTTGCGACATTGGTGGTGTGGCTTCTGCCAGCAGTTCGCCATGTCGGTCCGCAATATCGACCCTCTGCCGCTCAAGAAGGCCAACTTGGACTTTGTCATCGTCGGCCAGGGCGACTGGCACGTTATCAAGGCGTACCGCGAGGTGATGCAGGTGCAGTACCCGATGTTTGCCGACCCCAAGCGCAACGTCTATAGAGCGCTCGGCATGACGCTTCGCACCAACGACGCCAACCCCGCTTGCGCTCGACCGGACTACGCAAGTATGGGTATGACCAAGGGTATCCTGGTGGCCATCAAGAAGGGTCTCTTCGACATGCCCATCCGCAATCCAGGCGACATGAAGCTGCTCGGGGGTGACTTCATTCTGGGACCTGGTTTGCAGTGTTCCTTCACACATCGCATGACGACCGCCGATGGCCACATGGATATCCCCAGGATTCTGGCGCAAGCAGGCTGCGACATGTCCCTCAAGACGCCCAAGCCGCTCTTCATGCTGGACGAGAAGGCGACCCGCTCTGCTACGCTGGCAGGTGGCAACCAGAACCGTCGACAGACCCGCTCGATCGGTCGGAGTCGCAGCAAGAAGAAGAACCTCGACGACGTCAACACGATGGACTCGACCTTTGGCAACACGACTGGCTCGGTGGTGGCAGCAGGGTCCGTGGGACACGCAGGCAACAATCCGCGCTCCCGCCCTTCCTTGTGGGGCCGCTTCCCCGGCCGCTTCAGCAAGTCGCAGGTGTCGCTGCCAGCGTCGATGTCGCAGGCCGACGTCAGCACTGACCAGTCGCACGACCGTGGTTTCGCTGCCGAACCTCGATCCGCATCCGCCATGCGTGTTCGCGAGTCCTTCGACACGCAGAACACGGGCATCGAGTTTGAATCGCGCGCCACGTCGTTCGATACCCGCCGCCGTCCCAGCGACGTAGCCGGGCCGGGTGCGTTCGGCTTCGGCACGCTCAAGCAGGCTTCGTCCATGTCCGAGCTGCGCAAGAGGTTCGAGATGGGCGGTCTGAGCAGCTTCCGATCCAAGCTGCGTCAAGACCCGTCCAAGGTGTCGCTCGACGGTCGCCTCGCCGTGCCTGGCAGTGGCAATAGCAGGCTGCAGCACAACGCGTCCACCAAGTCGCTGCGAGTGGCTGCCCAGGCCAACGGTGTCAATGAGGCCACCACGCCTACCCAGAAGACCTTCGCGGCTGCCAAGCAGGTCAATGGTGCTGGTGACAAAGCTGTCCAGCTTGCCCCCAGCGGGCTTACGGTGCCTGCAGCAGCGGTCAATGGCAGATCTTCGATGGAGGCACCTCCATCTCCACGGTCCCCCGGATTTGCGCCCCCGGGAAGTTTCCTAGAGGACCTGGACGTGTACGACTCTATGTCGTCGCTGAAGGACAAAGCCAAGCCCAATGGTGATAGCAGCGAGCCGGCATCCAGCGTCGCTGATCACGGCTCCCACGACACTCCCCTCGGAAGCACCGACATGGAGCCTTCACTGTCGGGCACACAGACGCCTACCGGCTCCCAACGCGCCGCACCGCTCGGTGAGGGCGGCCACACGCAGGGCTCCAGCTTCCAAAGCTTCAACGCGTACCGTGCCCAGCCGCTGGAGCATTTGGTGGAAGAGACGGACGAGGATGGCGATGATTCGCGCGATCGACTCGGGCATGACACGGAGGACAGTGAAACCGACGAGACCGACGAGGACAACGATGAGCCGATCGAATTCGAGTCGGGTCTTTCCGGTCGCTTCTGATGAAGCTGGACGCTGGTGAAGGGAACCATATGTACACTCTCTTTTGGAATTGTTCGGACTTGCTTATGTATACCTCTGCTTCATCTAATCTATTGAGTCGATATGCTTGCTTGCCATTTTTGTGAGGCGCGTGCAATCGAAGCATGACTGTCCGTCTTCCAGTGACTTTCTGAAAGCCGTTCAAAACCGCTTCTGTGAGAGGAACCAGCAGCCTTTGATTCGTAACCAGGGCGCAGGGGCCTGCGGGAAGTCCACCTGATCTTCTGGGCGTGTTCCAGACGCTTCGATTGTTGTCTGCACTGCACCAGGCTTTGCCAAGGAACCTCCGCCACTGTCCGACGACCTGCAGGCGGACAAGACGTCGCATACACTGACGAAAATTCCCAAAGGGCGAGAAGACTCGCGACAACGATTGTCTTCGCCCTGCTGTCTGCATCACCAGCCAAGTCGAAGTGTTGGTCTCGCCTAGCAGACACGGGCTTCTGGAACTCGCCCAAATCGACTTTGCAGCTCCCTTTTCATGCATGACTCGCATGTCGCTGGTCTTGGCGTTCACCTTTGTATGTCCACCGCTCCCACCTAATCTTGCCTCTGGATCCAGTCAACCCCGACATGAACGGCGTCCTTCACTACACCTCTGCAACAGTTAAGATCAAGGACAAGATCTGGGATGTCTTCGCTCCCGTGCTGCGCTCAGGACCAAGCGCTGCCGAAACGAGGTCGGACATCGAAGCGCGAGGGCCATCGTCGACGCATGGACCCCTCCTTCTGCGAGACCTTTTCATGTTGCATGCAGAAGCGTGCAGATCACAATGTGTGCTTGCGCGATAGAGTGTGACAGCTTCTTCCTTGTCTTATCACAGCATGCTTTTCGCTCGGATCCCACACGAAGCGGGCCCAGCTTCGTGCGAAGTGCCGGGAGCGTGTCTCGCACCTTCATAAAGCGCTGGTGGGCCGGCCCACCTGTACCTATGCAAAGCGAAAAGGCGTTCGATCTGCCTAAGACCCCTGCAACCACCTAGCTTGCTCTTCAGGCTCTTTCAGCTGGCGGTGCAAAGCACAGGGCGACTCAAGGTCTTGCAGACCCTGTTCCTTTCTCCTACAGCATCTCCTTTCACCCATCATCGAGGTCGTCAGCCCCATTTTACGTCGATACCGGACCACTCATCGCCATGTCGGGCTTTCGTCGATCACGTCAAGGCCATGTAGATGGCTTCACGCCAGACTCGTCACCAGCGAAAGAAGAAGACGTCGTCATCGATCCCAACCTGTACGGACCCTTTGGGCACCGCTATCACGAGTCGTCCATCGCTTTTGGGCAGCATACACAGGCCGATCCGGCCGTCACAGGCTGGCATGAGGTCGAGACGACAGAGCAGCATCTCCAGCACGCTGACATTGTCCCAGCCGACACGGTCATCCCACTTCTGCCCTACGAATCAAACAACTCGACCTCCGCCTTCGTAGCGAATGCTGCACCCATGGCGACCATCTACAGCCAAGACAGCAGATTCACCTACGAGACGGACGAAAAGTCGAGAGCTTCCACCAGCTTCACGCATCTCCGTCGAAGGTCGAAGCCGGTCAATCGCATTTCACATACGGCAAGCTTGTTCGATGCAGTACACGGGAAAAGCCATACCAAAGCATCTCACAAGCCACACGTCGAGACGCACGGCGATGACGTTCCCATCACGTTCCGACACCTTCTCAAGCGTCCAGTCATCCGTCAGTGGCTGCACGGCAACAAACTCTTTCGCGAAAAAGAAGAGCGCAAGCCGAGCCAGTTCGAGCTGGTCTTTGACCTCATCTTTGTCGCTGTGGTCAACAAGCTCGGTCACACCACCGCGGAAAGCAGCTCGGCGATCAACGCGCTCAAGTTCGTGCTCTCCTTCTGGCCGTGCTTTTCGATTTGGACCGACGTGAGGCTGTTCCTCAACACCAGCGGTACGGATGATATTCTGGAGCGTATGTTGCTGCTCGGGTGGATGATCTTGCTGGGAGGATACATGGCCAACATTTCAGGTGTCGAGCTCGTCAAAGCTACGCCGGAGATGCTGGCGGCGTTTCAACAAGAATTGCTCAAAGGAGACACACCTAACCAGCTCGAGGGACACAGCGTTGCCGATGAGCTCAAGAGCATCTTCCGTCGAGCTGCGAGCGCCGAGACCAGTCTCGAGCCTGTCAAGCTTGCAGCCCCTGCCTTCAACGGCTACTGGTTTGTTGACGGGTACGACCGCGCCATCCACGCAGGCATTGGTTTCTTCCTCGTCGCTAAGCTCTGGAGGCTCGGCATCTACATCTACTACGGCTTTTGCCTGCCCAAGTTTCGCAGGGCGCTCTGGCTCAATGCGCTTGCGCTCACTGTGGTCGCTGCGACCTATGTACCCATCTGCCTGACTTCGGACCCGCTGTACATTCTCATCCTCCTCTGCTCTGGGATCCTTGTCGAGCTCCTTCGGCCGTACATCACGGCTGCGGCCATCCAGCTGATTCACGGGCGTCAGAAGCGGACGGGCAACCATATGTTCATCCCCGCCCAGTCGCACGAGCATTCGATCGAACGGTACGTCTTGTTCGTCATCCTCATCGTCGGCGAGTCTATCATCAGCAGCAACTTCACGGCGACGCCTGGGCATTATGGGATCAACGACGAATTTGGACGCGCTGCGTTGGGGATTTCCATCAGCGTGTTGGTCATTTGGATCTACTACGATGCCGACGGGTCACGCGTCTTCCAGCATGCTCTGCGCCGCAACTCGTTCACAAGCATCACCTTCAGCCACATCCATTACCCGCTGACAGCAGCGCTGGTGCTCATGGCCGCGTCTCTATCGTCGCTCATCTCACACCGGAGGCTCCAGGGTGGATACCTGTGGTACTTCGGCGGTTCGACATCGTGTGTCATGCTGTGTCTTGGGTTGATCGGATGCATGCATCGAAACCTTGACGTCCACGGATCGACGCTGATACCGAGGTCGATCCGGATCGGAGCCCGGTTCCTGCTAGCGATCGAGTTCGCGCTGCTTCCGCTCAAGATAGACTGGCTTTCGCTGGAGGTGATGGGCGTCGTCACGGGTAGCCTCTTGTTCCTGGTGCTCTTCGAGACGCTGAGCAAGATCGGTGCGGTGGGGCGCAGGTACGACGCCGAGAAGACAAAAGAGCTGTATTCGGGGATCGCATTCAGTGGGCAGAAGGCGTTGAAGCTGGACAGGCGCAGCAGCTGGCATCCGTTCGACGACCTGACGGCGGGCGAAAAGGGAGAGGAGGACGTCGGCATCGAGTCCGAGATCGGACATCTGGAGGAGAAGGACTTGGCTTATGGCCAGCGGTGGGCGTATGCCGCATAGCTGTTCGACCGCTTGTAGAGGCAGCTGCAGCATCGCTGGCTGCTCGACTTCGATGGCTGACACTACAGACAGGACACTATCTTTTCATACCCGCACCTTTATTGGCGCACACATTCGTTTCGTTCATCTCTTGCATATGCATTCGAAAAGTCAGGCTCTCAAATAGACCCCTCGACTATCTCGACTAGGTCGATCACTTACAAGATCATTTGACATCGATGAGAAGGCGGTTGAGAGCAAGAACCATAACCATCGAGGGCTGATGGTGAGCCAAATGTGGAGGATTTGGAAGCCCGTCTTCCGAAAATCTGTCGACTTTTTTCCCCTCATGTCAGAATTTCTTCTTGAGCAACATCATCACCTACACCACATCCGCACATCGATCACAACGGCTCTAGCATGAGGAGCTACGCATCTTCAAGCAGGCTGTTGCTTGAGAGTGCCTCTGCATCCAGAACTGCCCCGCCTTCGAGTCGGTCGCTTCACAACTTCGCTCCAACGCTCGAAGCGTGGAAAGAGCGCAGCAGCCGCAACAGCTCGGCCAAACAGCTCAACGAGCAGCGGAAGCAGAACAAGGTCACCGACACTATTCTCACAGCATCTAGGCTCGGCAGACATGCGGATTCGATATCGAAAGATCAGTCCGACCGCTTCTCGGGATGGAAACGCACGCCAGGTCCTAGCACACGGCGCAACGTGGGTCGGCCAAAGCTTTCCCACGAAGCAGGGAAGAGTCTGAGTCGCGCGGTTGCGTCCGACAATGTAGAGACCCTGCTAGGCTCACACGCCTCCTCCGTGCTACTACAGCCGCTGTTGAACCTCGAGAAGGATTGCGACGCCTTCGAAGTGGGCAGCTCGCACGGACAGATCTCGGCACGCGACTTCATGGCTCCCCGCCGAGACCTGAGGCCAGGCGACTTCGTCGAGGTGCGCCGCAACTACACTGGAGTCGGCATCGTCCTCCCTCCACCCGACGATGTGATGTCGAGCAATCGCGACAAGAACGTGCAGAAGGCTAGTGCGGGTCTAAAAGACCTCTACGTGCTCGTCGCGTCCGGCCAAATTGTGCTGTACAAGGACAACGATGTGATGATCCAGATTCCTGGCGTCATCGAGACCAAGCTCGCGCGCGCAGCTGCCGCGCTCAGCAAACAGTACGTCGTATCGAGCAACAGCCTCGACAGTCCGGCCAACCGAGATGGGTCGTACGACTCGCATGCTTCTTCGAACACGGCCGACGTCGACCCGACCGAGGGCACCGCGATGCAGGAGGAGCCCATCGACATTCCACGCTTCGAAACACGCGCGTCGATATGCAACAAGCTGCGTATACTGGAGAGGCAGAAGGAGAAGGAGCTGCAGCGACTGCTGCCGAGCTTCCAGTCGCTCTTCCTGATCGATAGCGCAGCGCAGCAGACGGAGGAGGCGGAGGAGCTCAGAAAGCAGCGGATGGACCTTCGCACTGGAGCAATCACAACGTTCGAAGCGGCAAGACTCATGCACAAGCTACAGGCGCAGCGTAAGAAAGGCGACGAAGACCAGCCCTTCACCGCAAGCACAGTCTATGCTGCCCATGCTCTTCTCATGTCGCACCCGACGCATTTCTTGGCCGACGCACTGTCGCATCGCACCAGTCAGCTTTTCACCTGCCGCAGCGATGCCGAGCGAGGTAACACTCGTCTGATCTCAGACTGGATCTCTGGTCCACCTGGCTCCGAGGGACAGCAGCACATCGAAGCGTTCTGCCACAAAGCCAGCAAGCTCCGTCAATATGCCGAGGAGCACCCGCACGACCTTTCCGGCGCGCCTCGCATCGTCTCCGCCCCCAATAAAGACCTCGAAATCACATGGACTCCCCAAGACAGATCGATCATCGAGTTCCTAGAAGCGAGTCTGGGCTCGCGCCGCGAGGTGCAGGAGGACACGCACGGGAGCATCGCGATGCAGATCGTCAAGCGCGCCGGCGGGCATTTCCGCATCCTCCCGCACCCAAACACGAGTGAGCTGATGGAGGTGGACCAGGCGATGGGCTCGCTGGTGGTGGACCAGGGTCGACCGCTGGGCAAGTCGATCTTGCAGATGGTGGGCACGGATGCGATTGCGGGGCCTGATCTGCAGCATGCGTTGGTGGTGCAGTTTCTCACGGCCATCGGCAGACTGCCACCGTGGCAGAACCCGATCCGGCTCGATGCGTCGTTTCGCAGTGCGACGATGGGCGAGGATGGAGGTCGACCCGAGGACGAGCTTTCCGACAAGGAGGTCGCTTCTTCCATCGAATCCCCCGCCAAGAAGTACGGCCTGACGCTCGACCAGCAAGTCGAAGCGATGCGACACGACTTTGGGCAAGACCACACGGTGTACGTCATCGACGACGAAGGCGCGTTTGAGCTGGACGACGGAATCTCCATCGAGCGCGTTCACAGTCAGGAGCAAGCGTGGGTGCACATTCACATTGCCGATCCCACTGCGTGGATTCAACCCGACGACGAGATTGCTCAGCGCGCAGAGCGACGTTTCAGCACGCTCTACTTCCCCGAGGCACGATGGGCGACGTTGCCGGACGACTTTGTGCGCGGCGGCGTGGGTCTGCGTCCCGCCTCCGAGCAGGTCGCAGGAGTCGGTCAGCGAGTCATGACCTTCAGTGCGCTCGTCGATCTTTCGACTGGTCTCGTTCAGGATACTAAGGTTCGACCGGCGCTCGTGCACGATGTACAGACGACGTCGTATAGCCACGTCAACGACATGCTCTCCGACAAATCTGCAGCGAAGCCGTCTGACCTATCGCTGCTGCTGCAAGTGGCGACGAAGCTCAGCGAGAGCCGCACCCGAAGCACCGCTTTTGTCGCCCACCGAGTCAACCCGTCGGTCCGAGTCTCGCCCTTACCCCTCCCAGAGCTTCCCCTGACAGCATCGGCGCTGCAAAAGCCCTATTTCTTCGCAGGCTTCCCAACGATTGACGTCACCACGGCAGGCTCTGCAACCAACGCATCTCCCTCCGTACCTGCGCTCTCGCAATTCCTCGTCTCAGAACTGATGCTCTTGGCAGGTCGAATCGCCGCCTCCTACGGCAAGACACACGATCTCGCCCTTGCGTACCGCTACCAGCTTCGACCGGACTCTCCTCGCGACATCGACGAGCTCCTCTCGATGCGCACGCACCTTCCCTCTGACGGCACCGCGGTGGCCCCGCCCGTATCTGCGGGTGGAACGGTAGGCCACGGTCTCGTAGCGTACCACGACATAGTTACACGAGGGCTCACCATCAGTGCTGGCGGCTACTCCGTCCAACCCGCAGAGCACTTTTCGCTGGGTATTGGCACTCCACCCTCCCCCTCGCAACGAGACGCGCTTTCGAGCAGCGGCTACGTGCGCGCCACCTCGCCTCTTCGTCGTTACCCCGATATGCTGGTGCACTGGCAGATTAAGCACCACCTTGTCCACTCCAGCCCGCGGTTTGGGACGCACGAGATCGAACGCGTCCTCCCGCAGCTCGAGCGTCAGGAACGCAGCACCAAGCAGCTCATGCGCAGTGCGAATCGTTTCTGGGTACACGCCCTGTTGCAGCGGTCGTTGTTGGATCCAACGCTGAAGGAGGGGAGATTGGATGGGCCGTTCAAGGCGACGGTGGTGCTGCCAGATGTAAGGTTCAACGCGGGCACCCTGGGCGCAAGAGTCAGGGTCGAGATTGCAGAGTTGGGCATTCCGGCGGATATGGAGTGGGGGACGAGCGAGGCGCAGCCGACTGCGGGGGACACGTTTGAGGTCCGACCGGTGGCCGTGGTCATGGCTGGTATTCGGTCTGGGTTGACTGTGAGGCGATGTTAGAGAGGCGGGATAGAGATGGTGGACTTGCAGGATTCACCCCTGCACCGTTCCATCCGAAGCCTCACAGAGCGGAATGAAAGTGAGGTTGCCAAAGGCTGCGATTCTGTGCAAAGCGAGTGTCTTCTACAGGCGAGTGGGATGCAAGATGTTGGGAAAACAGGAGAAGAGAGAGACTGAGCGAAGGTGTGTGTGTCGAAACGTGCGTCTTCGGGGTATACAAGAGGAACGAAAGGGAACGAAAGGAGAAGAATGACGAGGGGTCGGTCCATGCGAGCGGCGGTCTGAGCGCAGCCGCTACACATCGAGGTAGATCAACAGCGGTTCACCGGCACCCTTGATCTCCGGGATGGTGCATTTCAAATCGAACGCCTTTGCGAGCAACACCTTGAAGATCTTCTGCACGTTGATGGCGTGACTCGTGGAGCAAAAGATCAGAGGTGCCTTCATTGCCTTGCTGAATCTGCGGGCCTGTTTTGTCACCTCGTCCTGTTCCTCCCTTGGCAGGGTTGCGTAGTGATCGTACTTGGTGCCGACGAGGAAGGGGATGGCGGTCTTGTTGAATCCGCGTGCTTGGCGGTACCACTCCTTGATGCTGTTCAGCGTCGATTTGCGCGTAAGGTCGAACATGAACAGGATGGCCACGGCGTCGTTGCATACGAGGGGAAGCATGTTGACGAACTCGCGCTGGCCTCCAAGATCCCAGATTGAGAAAGTGATTTCCGTGTTGCGGATCGAGATGGTTTTCTCCATAAAGTTGACCCCGAGCGTTTGGATGTAGTCCTCGTTGAAACTGCCTTCGACATAGCGGACCATTAGGGAGGTCTTGCCGATCTGAGAGTCGCCGACCATGCCCACTTTGAGGATCACGCTGTGTGTAAGGGGACAGGCATTGGTGAGTATTTCAGCCCCACCAGGATTTGAGCCAAGATGCATCGAGTCGGCCTGTTCGTGCTTACCTTGACTTGTCGGATCCCCCACCGCCCGAAGCATCGTGGCTGCTCGACGACGATGCTGCCGAAGTCGACATTGTTGTACGTGGTTCCTTGTCGGCTACTCCGAGCCGATGAGTGATGCCGAATCTCGTCTTTGGCTGCTGTAGTCCAATCGATCGGCTGATCCGCCAGCGACTTGGTAGTCTGTCACTCGTGGGAACGCAAGCTCCGACTCGACCTAGCTGTAGCTTTCTTGATATGTCAGCGCCATGCAGGCATCTAGCTCGCCGCTCGTATGCCAGAGTTTGGTTGATCGAGTGTGATGGAAGTGCAGTAACAACGCAGAGGGTGCGAGTCAAGAGCGGAAACGTGATCCGAGCAGCAGGGGCCTCACCTCCATGCAGCTGAAGTGGGCTCCAAGACCAACAGTTTCGCCTTCTGCAACCCGCGTTTTTTGTCACAAGCAACACTTTGCCAAAATCACACATGCGCGCGCCTTCGACCCAGATCGCCCCCGATACGAGACTCCAACTCGAACCCCCGATTCGCTGCAACTTGGACCACCGTCCGTTCACCTTTTTCGACTTCATCACCCTTTCCTTTCTCTTGGCTGCATCAACCCACCTTTCGATTACCCCTTCCCACTCCTTCCACCATGCCACCCGCCGACTACGACGCACTCAGCGACGGCTCCGACCTCACAGGCGACAGCGCTTCCGACATGCACGACTCGGACGACGCAGCATCTGCTCCGCGCACCCCACGAAAACGACGCCGGCCCGCCGCGCGGACGATCGACTCTGGCGACGAGGATGAAGTCGCTGATGAGCTTGAGGAAGACGAGGATGAGCTCGAGGACGACGATGACTACGATGCGCCGTCCACCTCTCGTCGAGGAGCAACACGCACCTCGGGACGTCCATCTCGAGCAGCCACCACACCCAAACGTGCCGCTCGCACGTCAACCCGCACCACCGCAGCAGCAACACCAGCGAGCACCGGTAAGAAGATTCTGCGTGTCAAACTCACGCGCACCCCTCAAGCACCGAAAGAAACCTCGCCGGCGCCGTCCAAGACCCGCACCACCCCGACCACCACCGCCGTCGCTCCCGCGGCACGTCGCGCCAAAGACGCCTCGAAAGTCAAATGGAAGCCTCGTGCCAAGGGCAAGTCTGCAGCCTCTGATTCGGAGGACGAGATCCCGGTCCCTGCATCGGACGACGAGCTGCTTGACTCGGACGATCCATCTCGCGCAGCTACGGTGGATCCGGATGCCATGTCGGGCGATGACTCGGACGCCTCCGAACCCGACGAGGCCACTGCGGCCGAAATGGCCGCCATCATGGGCAAAACCGCCCGTCAACTCGCCCGCGAAGGCGGGGTCGAATCGGAGCATCTCGAACTCCCCATGTTCGACCCCAACCGGAAGAAGAAGTTGACCGAAAACGAGATTGCCCTGCGTCGAAGCGAGACGGCGCGAAAGAGGAAGAATCAGGTCGAGAAGAAGTTGGAGGATGATAAGGTGGAGACGATCAATCGGTTGCTCAAGAAGCAGGTCGGGAGGAGTCGCAATAAGCTGCCGAAAGCAGGGGAGGAGGAGTCGGATGAAGAGGTGGCTCAGGCCAAGAAGAGAGGCAGGGAGGAGTTGGACAGGAAGGCATTGAAGGAGATGCCCGCGCCGTTTTTCAGGTATGTCGATCGGGTGGATGGGAAGGTGCTGGCGGTGCCGACCGGACCTGCGCTAGTCGAGGAGGTGTTAGGGGCGAACTATGTCGATGTCAATCAGGCGCTAATACAGGAGCTCGAGACGCCCATCGAGGTGGAAGGCTTGTCAGAGAAGGCAAAGGCGTATGAGGAGAAGGTCAGGCAGCGATTGGCAGAGCAGGGCGAGCAGTGGAAGCAGGACCACGCTTTGGATGAAGTGTGGGGTCGGGAAGGCTTGTACGAGTACAAGCTGCGCACCGTTCTCAACCAGTCGAGGAGAGATTGGATTGGTTCAAGGAAGGCTCCCACGCCTGAGCAGGAAACGCAGCCGGAAGACGTGGAGGCCGCAGACGATGCAGAGGAGCAGGACGATGAAGGCGATGAGGACGCGGCAGACGACGCCGAGGACGACCAAGACCAGGATGATGACGATGATGATTCCTAGTGCCTTGAGTCCCCCTTTTGCAATGACGAACGCATTTGCACGCCCTTTGCACGCCTTCCTGCCTGTCGGTCCCCCAACCGCTGATCGACGTTTGTTCAGGACGCCGTGGAAACGAGCAGGCCAGAGCATTCATTCAAGTCAACACACCGTGACGAGTCGGCACACTGATGAAGAGAAAACAAGAATCTGATTTGTGCTTATGCTGATTTGCGACGATACTACTACAAAGCCGTTGACGAGAATGCCCTGACCCCACGGGGAACGGTGAACAGGACAAGAGGTTGTGGCGGGACTGGATGCGACAGAGATGAGGAAGTGCGAGATGCGAATAGATAGTAAGTTGGTACAATAGTTGCGAGGTTGTTTGAGTGTTGCGACGGTAGAGATGTTCGTTGATGGCGTGACATCGTGATGATCATTGCTGTGTGTAAGAGCTTGGCAAGCTTGCTGGTTAGGACTGGACTAGACAGTCGCAGAGCCAGTGCCAGCCTCTGCTTGAACACACGATCGAGGTGGGGGAGGAAGAAGAGCGCAGACGCGCCAACGGCTGAAGAGAGCAGTCAAGTCATGGGACAAGAGAAAACGGAGCCGGTCTCGACGCGGGAGGAGCCAGTAGGGATGGGTTTTCTTGCGTAGCCATTTGCGGGACACGGAGCCAGAAGAGTCGTCGAAGAAGGCGGAGCCACCGGAGCTTAGTACGGGACGGGACGGAACGGGCCACAGCACGAACACGGATCAAAGGCGAGGGAACGGGCATGTGCATGAGGAGCGGCTGCGTGCAGCAGCAACGGGGCTTTGTGGGGATCTTCTGAGCTCCTTCCTTTCACGAGAAAGGCGAGCGATCAGCTGCCACACGTAGCCGCTCCTCATGCACTTGCCGCCACCGCCTTCGACACCCTCGGGGCCTTTGCCTTCTTGCTCTTCTTGTCCTCCGAGCGCGGGGGCAGGGCCTCTTCCCAGACCTTCTCGTTGAGGCCCTTGACGTCGCGAACGTGCGAGCGGCTGTCGTCCTGGCACGCGCGCATGGTGGCTTCGTAGGCCTCGGCGCCGAGGATCTTGCGGAGCTCGATCTCGTTCTTCTTCATCCAGAAGACGGGAGGGAGCGTGCGAACCATCTTCTCGCTTGCGGCGAACACGGCGCGGTGTCGCATAGCGGGGGCTTCTGGGTCGTCGCGAAGATCCGACTGCTTGGTGTTGGGCTGCATGGCATCCTTGCGGTTGTACTGGAGCCTGGCCATACCGGGCGAGAGACACTGAACAAGGTAGAAGATGTTCTCCAATGGCTCTGGGACGTCGAGGATCACGTTGGGGTCTCGATCGCTCTGGTCACCATCACCATCGACGCGCACCTTCCAGATGAACTCGTTGTCGAGCTTGTAGGAAGGAGCATTCTCCTTGCGACGGCGGAGCGTCTTGCGCTGCTTGCCATCGTCGTGCTCCTCGGTCTTGTCTTCATCGGCGGGTCGGCTGCATCGGAGGAAGTCGATGAACTTCTTGGGGATCCTGACGTACATGAAGCCGTCTTCGGTGAAGGCGCCGTGAGGAGCGCTGCGGCGGAGCACGTAGAGCTCGGTACGAGCCGAATCGGTGCCGGTCCATCCCGTGGTCTCGAGCTTCTGGCGCTGCTCGAGGATGAAGGGCCTAGCCTTCTCCCAGGACTCGCGAGTCCAGGGCTTGGAGACGTGGTCGAGGCGGACCATCTTCTTGGCCTCGTCCAAGACGGCGTCCGAGCTGTCGAACATCACGCCGCAGTCCTTGGGGCCCTGTTGACGGGGAAAGGGAAGAGGAGCAAGTACAAGCGATCGTCAGTACACGAGCACAAGAAAGGAAGGGCCAAGGCGGAGGGGGAAAGTGGATCCAGGCGACTCAGATGGTGAATACGTACTGCAAGGGTGAGGTCGACGACCTGCTCCTGGTTCTTGTTTGACTTCTTGCCCATTTTGGATAGAAGGGTTATGAAAGGGGAGGAGGGGGTGGAAGAGGGGTGAGGGGATAAAGCCTAGGCTAGAGACGCTGGTTGAGGTGGTGACGTAGCTGAAACAGCTACGAGGAAGTTTGCTGGTGACGAGGAGCAGGGACGAACGACTAGATGCTAGTTCGCTCGCTTACTGATCCAGGTAGAGATAATCAGGCGGCCGATTGCTTGAGAATACAACGGCGGCGGAGGGATTGCGCTGGTGACGACGAGAAGAGGTGTTTCGGCGACGGCAATGAGCAAACGCTGCGTCGATGATAGAGTTGGTTAGCTGGCTTGAGTTTGGATGGTCTTGAGAGCGGAGTGCGACTCGAGAGTGCTGTTATCGTATGTTGATCTGATGGAGGAAGAAGGAAAGATGGAGAAGCCTTGGGAGGGAGCAGGACTTTATACTGTTCAGGCGACTATGGAGCTTCAAGGGGATGCTCAAGTGTGACTAGGACCCTAACGGCGCCATGCTGTGCTGTGCTGTGCTGATTGCTCAAAGTCTTGTTGGCGGGGAAGCCGCACGGTCCCTCGTTTACTGTCGAGGTCTGTCGGCTCGCAGTGTGGGGTGCAGGGAGAGAGCGACAATGACAGGCGAACGGGTCGGCCAAGCAGACGAGCTGTACGGGCAATTGCGCAGAAGTGGGCTCTGGTCGCGCGATGCAAGCCAGGACTCAGTCAGTCAGTCACACGGCAAGGCGCAATCACACGACCTCACGTTTCTGCGCAGCCCACCTGCAGAACCAGTCAAGGTGTGGGGAAGGGGCCAACGGACGGAGCTAGCCGAAAGACTGCAGAGACGGCGCAAGGGTCGTGTTCTCTCGTGACAAGCGAGCATGCAGTCGAAGCGCCTTGACAGGTTGGGGCGAGTGAGAGCAGAGGGAGTATTTGACTGTCCGAACGCCTAGCTGGGCACCTCGCAGGTCTGCGACCAGTAACTCAGGTCAACCTGCCCTCTTCCTTCCTCCCTCCCTTGTCCGCCCAGACCTTATCTCCACGGTTGGCCCGGCAGCCTCTTCCATCCTGGGTACTCGCGCACTGTCCGTAAAGCAGTGCGATCAGTCAGTCAATGTAGCTCGAAGATGACCGGCGCTCTCCAAACTCGACGTCGGCAATTCAGACCGCTGCACCTTGATCGTGATGACTGCACTCTGCAGGAGTCGTGTGGGATCCCAGGCAGCACTCTAGTCCTCACGTGCTCTCAGCAGGAACAAAGATCGGGAAGAAGTGGCCGTTCTCAGAGTGATGGGGTCGGCGCCGTCCAGGGAAGGAGAGCGCCCTCCTCCGCATAGTCCAAAGACAGACTCAAGACTGTGCAGGGACGACAAAGCAGTGGGTCGAGGAAGCTGCGAGGACAAAGGGATGGCGCTACGGCGCTGCAAGCCAAAACCAAGTCTCAGGCGAAAGTGCGAGCAAAAAGACAATGCGCAGCGCAGGTCATGGCCGCTGAGGGCGAAAGGCTAATCTTGGCCCAAAACAGAGCACGGGACAACCGACCTTGTGCCCTTCTCCTCCGCTCACCCTTGTCCGCCAGGACTATAAAAGCAGCTCAGCGTAGATCTTCCACTTCGAAACCAGCCCCCATTCGTATCACCAGCATGAAGAGTGATCGTTCAGGGACAGCAGAGGTCCGACGGGCAGCTCACACATCCAACAGGCGTAGCCAGCGGGGGAGCGGCCAGGATAGCTGTAGCGGCCAAGCCGAATGATGTGACAACAAAGCGGAGTCGACTTCCGGAGCAGCGCATTGACTCTGTGACCCATCTAAGCGAGGACTAAGCGCACGCCAGATAAGGCAGTCGAGGGCTAATTTGGCGGGCATGGCAAGCCATCACCTCCACAGCTCTTGCCGTAAAAGCTGGCTGTCAAGAACAGAAAAGTGTGGGGTAAATCTGCAGGGTCTCTCCCTTTTTACTGTACTTTTTTTGATTTGGCTAAAATTAATGTTTTCGGCTGGCCCGAGCCAACACCTTGTGACCCGTTTCGTGATTTTGGCCTCATGACCTTGGATTCGCCATGCGAGATTACCAGCCATTCCAAGCTCCGACCTGAACAAAGCGCCCCGTCCTGTTATCGGCCCGCTAGCTGGATTCGGCTCAGCCATTCTTAGTCTGCTGAGTGGGGTTCAGTCTTGTGACCTCCGCCTTTGTCTCGATGGAGCCACCGCTTTGATCGTGTGGCCCCTGCACCTCTGTCGACGTGTCCGATCTCGTAACAGGAGGCCTCAGCATCCATCTGATTGTGGCTGTCCCGCGCTTGGTCTTGTTTGGCAGGGTGGGTGGCTTTGAATGCGCAGGATTCCGAACATGATGGAAGGGTGCTAGGGTCTGCTGGGGAAGCGGGCAAGCCCTGAAGACCCTTTCTGGCAAGCGAGTGCTCATATTGACTGACGGCGCCTTCTGGCAGCTTCGACCGTCGACCCACGGGCCATCGAATACCAAGCTGAGGCGATTCGGCCTGCTGTTCGAGACCCAATCCAGCTGTGTGACTCCGCTTTGTCCAGATTGACCGGCTGGGTTGTTCCGCGCACAACTCAGACGAGGCTCGTTCCTCATCCTGTCAGCTTCATCAGAGAGCACCGCTCCCCCTCAGCAGCATCAATGGAACTTTTAATTCGAGCAAGAGCGTCCCGGCTGCGGTCAGGGATCGAGTCTACGGCAGGTTGATTGCATTCGTTGCATTTGCCAGTCAAGCCTGCAAGCCAGGCCGGCCACCTACCAAAGCTGGGTGCTCGCTTGATCGGGATGGCGTCTTTCTGCAAAGTGATAGCAAAGGGTCACCCGTTCGGCTGCAAGCGATAAGCATGGCGGGCTCACCTGACCCTCGTTGTTTTCGGTCAGAGCCGAGCCTCCACAGCAACACTTTTTTTCCCGCGCCAGAGATCATAGACCTTGCCATGCGCACGGGCTGCTGGCTCGCCCTTTCAAGTTGCGCACGAGAGAAACAGCGTTAGATAGAAGCTCGACCCGCGGCTTGCTTGCATCGATTTGACCAGGCTTCGTGATAGCATGCGATGACCGAACGACAATCAGAAGCTAATGTTGAGAAGCGGCGCTCGAGTCGTGAGTCTGAAATGTCGAGGTTCAAGGGTCCGGATCGGCGGTCTGAGCAGCGACCTGATGCCCAGGAGCACGACAGCCTGTCTCGAGAGGCTGAGCTTCTGTCCAAGAGAAGCTTCGATGGGCCCTCAGCTCGCATCGCGATACTCTTGAAGACAAACAAAGAACTAAGTCGTGAGGCGGTCGATCGACCGACAAGCTTCCAGGCTGTGTGACCAAGTGCCCACCTGAGGATGGACTCTCAGACCCAGAGTCGAGTGACCAACTTGCCCTCCTCGTATGAGGGCCCTCGCCAGCTGAGACTTCCGCTCAGCCTTTGATGCTTCCTCTTGGTAAGGGAAAGCAGCTCGTGATCTTGTTGTCCGCTTGTTTCTGTGTGTGCTAAGGCTAACAGCTCGTCTCATACCATGCCGTGTGTCAGGATGTCAGTTTAGAGCTGTTCCTGTGCTCCGATGCCACCCTGCACCTACACAAGAGACAGCAGCCGTCTAGACTCAATTGAGCCTGAGGCAATCGTCTAGACCATCAGCTCCACGCTAGCTCTCGTTTCAAATGACGCCACTTCTTATTTGTTCAGTCAACTCAGACCACATGGCGATCCTAGTTGATCAATGCTGTTCGGATTGACGAAGATTAGGCCGGGCCGACGCTGCTCGCCCGTGAATCGCCAAAGAGCTCCTCGCCCCTCGCCTCCTGACGGTCCTTTTTCTTCTTGATCTGCGCATACTCCCTCGAGATGTTGGTCGACGTCGTCCAGCCATCCTCGGGGAACAGCTCGGCCATTTGCTTGTAGCAGGCCTTACGAGCGTTGATCTCGCTGTACTGCTCCGTCGAGTTCTCCAATTTGTGTTTCTCGTTTCGGAGCTCGCTCATCGCATTCTCGATGGTGATGAGCGTAAAGACCTCCTCGCGCATCTCCTCCGTCCACTTCCAGCGCTTGGTCGGCTCGACGTTCTCGTCTTCGCCGTCCTGGGGACCGTCGACATCCATCGCGTCGTCTCCGTTGGCCGCCTTGGGTGGCTTGATGGCTTGCGGTGCCTCGCCCTCCTTGGGTGCTTCGCCTCGTTCCATCCACGCTTTGTGCGCCGCCTCGAAATCCGCCAGCTGCTGCGGATAGCTGTCCCGGATCATGCCGCCGAGCTTGTCCAGGTGCTCCTGCTTGAGTTCATCAAAGAACTTCATGTGCACCGGGAAGAACTCGCGCTTGACGAGCTTCGTCATGGTATAGCGGTTGTAGGGGAAAATGGTGGGCAGATGGTTGAAGAAATTCTCGTTGTACTCGGTGAGCATCACGGCCAGCTTAGCAGTCTCGATGAGCGGTGCCTTAAGCGAAGGCGGGAATTTGGCCTTCTGGAAGGACTCGGCGTCCACCTTGCGCTTGAGATCGTCGAACGCAGCTTGGAGACGTGGGTCGACGGGCTCGGTCGGATAGCGATTCTTCTTGGCGAGTTTGGAGGAGCTGGAATCCAGATCGTCGACCTTGATGGGCGAATCGCGCGTGCCCTCTTGTCGCTGCGCGTTGGTGAGGGCCGACGTGGAACCAACCGAAGGACTGCCCGGATCTCCGCTGTTGAGGAGCGAGCCCAATTGCATCGAAGGAGACGCCGTCGGAGGCATGGGCGGCAACTCGACGCCTTGCTGCGCTTTCCTTGCCACGAGCTTGGTGAGAGACCCGGCAAATCCAACCTTGGAGTCTCGAATGCTGAGCGGCTTTGGCCTCTCGCTGGGCGGAAGCGGCTGTCCTTTGCCCATGGCTTTGGCCTTGGCCAGTTCGACAGTACCCTGTGTGACGTAGAAGCCGTCTGCTTTGGGCTTGGCGAAGTGGGTGGGCTCATCGATGTTGAGCTCCGAGTCGTCGACAAAGGGGTCCCGCACGTCGTACTGTCCGATATCGTACTTGTCGTCGTTGGGTCGACGGCGCTTCTTGGCCGCACCACCTGCACTGGATGGCCCTCCTTCGCCAGCAGGATACTTCTCGAGCAGTTTGGCGAGACCTCCGAAGCCTTCAAGGCCAGGCGGCACCTCGGGCCGGCCCGGTGCAGCGACAGGTTCTGGTTCTGCAGCTTCGAGGAGCTGCTCTTCGTACCACTTGGCCCAGGGGTGGCTCTCCTTTTGCAGCTTGGCCAGCACGAGCTCGGGAACGTTGATGAGGTAGCCGCTTTGCCTGGCTTCGAGAATGTTGATTCGCACGGTGGGTCGCTTGGGAGCTAGAGGTACGACGGGTTCTGGCACCGACGGACTTCGACGACGCGAGCGCTTCTTGCTAGGCGAGGATGGGTTCCCACCTGCCTTGGCTCCGTCTTTGGGTGACGAGCCTTCGCCCTTGTCATCGCCTTCGCCTTCGGATGCACTGCCGGCATCGGTGGTTGCTTTATCGTCGTCGTCGTCCTCTTCGTCATCGTCGTCATCATCGTGGTCGTAGTCTTCCGGTTCGCGCCCATTCTCCTCGATGGGATCTGCCATCGCCACGTCTTCTGCTACATGCTCTTTTGCGTCGTGGAATGTCTGCGCAGCCTCTGTGGATGCGGCCTGTGAAGTTGAGGACAATTCGATGCGACGAGGTTGACCGCTGGAGCTGCCGCTGCGATTGCCGCTCTCAGGAGGGAGTTGCAGATTGGCGGCAGACTCGCCTGCGCTGGATCGCTTGCGAGGTGATGTGCGAGGAGTGCTGGCATAAGGTGAGGAGCCGGGACCAGAAGGGCCGAGGAGGTTCGCGAGGGAGACACGCGACGCGGCCGAAGACGGGTGCATGTCTTCGTCGTTGACGGCATCTGCGTAAGAGGGCCTTGCACTCATTTTGGAGTCTATGATGTCGGGAGGAGGGGAGGATCTAGATTCGCTGCTGTCGTCCAAGATTTCGATGACATCCGGACCAATCGATGGCATACGAACAGAGATTCAACTGAAAGGTAGCGACGATGTCGAGGGAGCCCGGTTTCAGGCGTAGTGAGCCGGTGGCTGGGTGCGTGTATGCGCGTGGTCGGTGAGAATTATGCTTTCCTTTGGCGTAGTAGCGATGCGGTGTCTTGGATAAGACAGTGCTGTGACAACGAGGAGGCGCTTGCGATGGCAATGTTGCTGCGTAGACGACGGAGTTGGAGTGTGTGTGGTTGTCAAGAAGAGAGCGTGTTGGAGCGGAAAGGAGCGAGACTGTGAGGCAAATGAAAGTGGCGGCTGTTGCTGCGCAGACTCGGCGCGAGTCAACGAGGCTCTGTAGCCACAGGAGAGGCACTTTGTGGCTTTTCGAAAGGGGCTCGCCAGTCGATAGTGATGGGCGTCGAAGAAAGATCAGTCGAAGATCATACGAAGGAAGAAGAGCTCAGCCAAGGATCTGCCGACGGACTGGCATCTCGCCTGCGCGACGTGCTATTTGGGCGCTGAATGCAGACCGAATCCCTTTTCCACCGCTCACGACTGTCAGTCATGCCTCTCTGTCTCTCTCAGCATGTGCCTTGCATCGAAGCATTGGCAATCCACCCTGTGACTGTGCACGCGCTTTCTTTTCGGAAGGCATCCGCGTCGGCAAAAAGAGGGTCCTAATTTTCAAGGATTCCATCCGACTTGAAGATCTTCTCAGGAAAAACGCTCGCTGGCCGGCCTCGTACAGCTGCATCTTTCAGCAGGCTGCCTTTCCCACGGGTCGTGAAACGATGCTCAAGATGATCCTCGACGGTCTTCCGACGATGACAAACGAATTTGCTCAGGATTGCCTCTGCAAAATAGGCTCTGCAAAGCTTCCGACTGGCGGGCAAGGTCGCCGAAAACCTCTGCATCCAGGTGCAACTGGCACTGCTCGAAGGCCCTACTGCATGCAAAACGGCTGCTGAGCCCCATACTTTGATGTGTAAGCGATCCAAGAAGACAGATGGCTTCGGGCTCGAACGGTCGAGCTACATAGGGACATGAGCACTCTTGGTCCAATTGGCCGCCCGAAGCTGCATCAACATGACTGTCCGCAAGTCAAACGGTTCGAGTGCTTCAGTCCATTGTTGTGTTTGAGTGATACATTGGCCATTCGGTCAGCGTCCGATGTTGTGTTGCGGCTGCGCCAGACAGGTGGCCCCCGCCTTCGTGACGCGCTACGATGAGGGAATGCGCTGGCAGTTGATGTGTGTCTTCGATGGATCTTGCGGCAAGGTGCAGAAGAAGTTGAGGCTCTGCATTGTCGAGAAGAGTGATTTGGCTGTGAGAGCGCAACAGAAGAGTGTCAGCGATGATTTCCTCCCAGCGGATCCATGGTCTTGTTCCGACGGCGGGCTGAGCTTACCTTCCAACGCGATCTCGGTGCACGTCATGCGACCGTCGGCCTGCTTTGCGCAGAGCTGCGATCTGCCGGACCCTCGCTCTCTGCAGATTGTGTGGTCGTGATGGATGTGAAAGACGGGTGAGTTAGCTCGAGAACCTAGCTGATCCGTCCGGAGGATGCGAAGCCGTGAGGCTTGCTGGTGCAGAACTTACCCGTCCAATGTGAAGATGGCAGCCCCGGTCTGCTGCACGAACTGCCTTGTCGACTCATGCGCTGGCGAGTCCATTCGCTCGGTAAGATTTGAAGATGCTCCGGACCTGCAGTCATCATCGCAGAGCGATGTTGAGGCAATCACGCGGATCGTCAGCCTTCCGAGTCGAGGAAGTCGGTACGTGAGGCTCGCGAGCAAAGAAGCTCGGCTCGATGCAGGCACTTACATGATGTTGAACTTTGCCTCGTTGCCGTTGCTTGCAGTTCGTGTGACTTCCTGTAGGTTCTGTTCCTCCTTTGAGTAGTAATGATGTTGAATGACAGTATGGAAGGGTCCTCAACACAGCGTTGATCATCAGCATGCCCTGCTCCTCCTCCACAAGCTGAACCGTTACGTCAAAGGGCCTCTGGCTTTTTGCTCGGGTCTCGGAGCGCTATTTCGGGCGTTGTGGCACTCTAACATCACTGCTAGAATGCTCCCGATACGAGATCTGGCTCAGATTTGCGACCCTTCTTGGCTGAGCCACACAGCTGCACGAGACCCGCACTCGACATCCAAAAATTTCTCCACCGAAAAAGTTGGTTGCTGCGCCTTAAATTTCGAGAAGAAGCAACGAGCTGCTCATTCGCCACGGAGTTAGCAACATCTTCCTCTGCTCACCACCATCACTGACCGACACCACCCTCACAACAGTACGAAGATGGAGTACCACCCTCCAGCAGCGCAGCACATGGTGCTCTGCGCCGACTGCGGAACCCCGATCACGCCCAACAACGCCAACCTCTGTCTCTCGTGCCTGCGCAACTCGGTCGACATCACCGAGTCCGTCCCCAAACAGGCCACGGTCAACTTCTGCCGCAACTGCGAGCGCTACCTCAACCCGCCTCAGTCGTGGGTACCTGCGCGGCTCGAATCGCGCGAGCTCCTCGCCATCTGTCTCAAGAAGCTCAAGGGCTTGAACAAGGTTCGGCTCATCGATGCGGGTTTCATCTGGACCGAGCCGCACTCGAAGCGTCTGCGCGTCAAGCTGACGGTCCAGAAGGAAGTGTTCACGTCGACCATCCTGCAGCAGATATTCGAGGTCGAGTTCGTCGTTCAGTACGGTCAGTGTCCCGATTGCACGCGTCTCGCTGCCAAGAACACCTGGCGTGCCATGGTCCAGGTGCGCCAAAAGGTGCCGCACAAACGCACCTTCCTCTACCTCGAACAGCTCATCCTCAAACACAACGCACACCAGAACACCGTCTCGATTAACGAGAAGAAGGATGGGCTGGACTTTTTCTACACCCAGCGCGCACATGCGATCAAGATGGTCGAGTTTCTCAACTCGGTCGTGCCGATCAAGACGACCAAGTCCGAACAGGTGATTTCGATGGACGTCCACACGTCGACGACCAACTACAAGTTTACGTACAGTGTAGAGATCGCGCCGATCTGCAAGGATGACCTGGTGTGTTTGCCGCCCAAGATGGCCAAGCAGCTCGGCAACATCGGTCAGCTGGTGCTGTGCAACAAGGTAACCAACTCGTTGCGATTCATCGATCCGATCAGTCTGCAACTGGCCGAAGTGCCCGCAGAGAAGTACTGGCGGGACCCGCAACCTGCGTTGGCGACGATTCCGGAAATGATCGAGTTCCTCGTGCTCGACATCGAACCCACCGGCCGCTACGCAACCAACTCGCACGGTGTCGAGAACCGTCGTCTCGAAGAGGCAGATGCGCAAGTCTCGCCATTGAACGCAACATCCTTTGGTGAGGCGGATGCGGTCTACCACACCCGAACCCACCTGGGGGCAATCCTCCAACCCGGCGACACCGTCATGGGCTACTACCTTCGCGTGGCCAACTTCAACTCTGCTACGTGGGACACCATCCCCGCCGACCGCATGCCGGATGTGGTTCTGGTGAAGAAGAGCTATCCTGAACGCAAGAAGCGATCCAAGAACCGAATGTGGAAGCTCAAGTCCATGGCGAAGGAAGCGGAGGATCCGACGACGGAGGGTGCGGTGGGTCGCGGTGCCGTCGGCCGACGCGGTGGGTTGGACTCTCAGAGGGTGGAGCGAGACTACGAATTGTTCCTGCGCGAGCTCGAGGAGGACGAGGAGATGCGTGGTACCGTCAACCTGTATAGGGATGCCAAGAAGGAGGAGGAGAAGAAGGCGAGGAAGGAGAGGGCAGAGCAGATCAAGGCCGAGCGCGAGGCGGCTGCGGCGAACGGCATGGTCGAGGATGGCGACGAGGACGATGGTATGACCACCGATGGCGAGAGCGAGTGGGGCGACGATGATGCGCCGAGGGTCGGACTGGATGAGTTGTTGGACGATTTGGAGGATATGGCCATTGAGGATTGATGTGTTGCAGCGTCGTTTCCGTTCCCGTTCTCTCTTGCATCTTCTCGCTCAGCACACAGACTCATTTCTGCAATTCGTGATTCATGCATTTCATTCATGCTTCCGACGTCAGACTGCGCTTGTGATCTCTGACATTCCATGACAAGGGAGTGCGTGCTTTTGACAATGAAGAAGGGAAGCGTGGTTGACACACGGAGTACATCGCTGGAGAGTGTGATTGGCGCAGGCTTTCGGAGCCAGGATCGAGTCGGTGGAAAGGCAAAGGTGAGCAGGACGCCGCGAAGGAGTTGGGTATAGTGCGTCGACCACCAGCTGGATCTCGGGATGACGCTTGTCTAGCCCGTAGCGTCCCATTTGGTGTTCGGATTGGCCAAGAACTCCTCGTACGCCTGCTTGTTGAAAAAGCTCAGCTCGGTTTCGTTCTCCACCCCGATATCTGCCAGGGTGGTCGTCTCCTTTGTCCTCTCCCCGTCTGCGCCTGCCAGCTTTGGGAGGTTTCGATCTTCCAGCAGCCAATCGTCGTGGTCGAGGTTGATGATGAGGTTGGTGGTCTTACTTCCGTGGGCGCGCGTATACAGCTTGAGCGTGTCCAACTTTTCCGCGTAGCTGCGGAAGGCTTTGAAGGTTGGACTGCTCCTCACTTCGGTCCGACAGAGGTCCTCGAGTGAAGCGATCGTAGTGGTGGTAAGGTCGACGTGTTTGAGAACGTAAGCCTTCATGGAGCGAAACTCGAACGATTTGATAATGCGGATCGTGATGACGGCGTCGGTGAGCGGTCGGGAGGTGTTGGTCACCGTGTTGTCCGAGAAGTCCGCTTGCGGGTTGAACGCGTGGAACCCGCCAGGCAGGAGCGGTGGGGTTGAGGACGAAGATGTTGCGTCCGCCATCGTGTGTCTTGCTGTCGTGGTGATGGTGCAACGGAGATGTTGGTGAAAGAAAGAGGTGTTGGTCTCGCAGAGGGAACGCCCAGAGATCTCGAATTTTCCTTCCAGAAAGCTCGAAAACAGGTGAGAAGACCCTGAGCTCGGTAGAAGGTCTCGACCTTGCTCGCGTGGCTCGAATCTCTCTTGCCAAGGCCTAACACAGTTGGCCTCGATCAGAGGCGTCAACATATCGTCAACGTCATCGACTCACATCACGAGCAACGAAAGGGCGGAGAATGTACTCGCTGGGACAAAGCACGCGGGATTATGAACGAATGAAAGTTCGATGCGATTGTGTAGAGTCAGAGAGTCCGTGACGAGCAGCACTATAGATCCTCCCTACTAGTCCATCCGGCCGATCCCAGCACGGGCGTCTTGCCCACTCGAGCCGAGATATCCTGCAGCAAGCTCTTCTGCTGTTGCGGGAACCGACCCAGCATATCCTCGAATGCCAGCTGCTCCGGCGACTTGAGCGCCACCGTCATCTGCGAGCCCGTATCGAAGCTCGCTCGGCCCGCGAGCGGCGTCGTGGCACCCGTCGTCCAGTCCGATCGGGCGGGCAGCTGCGACATGTAGCTGTGAGACAGCGACATGTTGTCCGGCGTCTGGATGCCTTGGGTGGTGAAAGTGCCTTCCGAGGTGCTGCCGGAGATGTCCATGCTTTCGCTCTTGCGGGAGGGTAGGGTGTCAGGGTATGGCCCGGCGTCGAGGCCGAGACCCGCTGGTTCGCTCGTCTTTCCGAGGCTACCTGCGAGCCCTCTGAGCGGCGACGCAGTAGGCGCTTGTTCGCTCAGCCCCTCACTGCCGGACGACGGGATGAACGGGCTTTGCATCATTGCGATCGCCTCGGCTTCCAGCTGCTTGGTGGCCAGCTCGGCTGCCATCAGGCTGTTGCTGCGTGTCGCATCAAGGCTTGGTCGAGCCGTGCTGAAGCTAGGCCTTGCCAAAGCGCTGAACGAAGGTCTTGCGCCGCCACCGAAGGAGGACCTCGACTCGACGGAGACCAACGGTCGCGAGCTCATCTCTTGGCTCAAGTCGCCCTCTTCCCGGTCGTGGTCAAAACCTAGGACGATGACGTCGTTGGGACCAATGCCTTTGCCGCCCTTCTTGGTCGGGTTCTTGATGCCCAGATTCTTGATGGCTTGTGCCACGCTGCGCTTTGCCGGCAAGGGCGGACTGATTGGACTTGCGACGGGAGCTCGATCTCGATCCTGCGAGAACGAGGTCCTTGCCGATGCCGGAGCACTGGAGCTCGCCGAGCGCCATGTTGGTGTCAACTGGCTGACGAGGCTGGGAGTGATTGGAGTCCTTGGAGCCGGGACACAGGGAGCTTCGGTTGATGGCTTGAGGCCGGCCGACTTAGTCGAGGCCACCCATTCCATTCCGTCGTCCTCCGAGACACCCGCCTGTCCCACGCTCCCAGCGGCCCGCTGCGCAATGTGACCAACCTCCTGCGGCCGTTCCTCCTCTGTAACAGCCAACTCGAGTCTTTGCGGCAGAGTCTGCTCGCGGTGGTTGTTGCGCTGGAACCGGTGCTCACCGAAGGAGCGAGGGTAGTGGGAGGATGGCGAGTCGTGGGTCGCGAGAGCTGAGTCCTGGGACTGGGTGGACTCCTTCGGCTCGGCAATGTAGGAGAGACGCTCACTGAGCTCCTCCACACGCGATAGCCGGTCGACCCGAGAGGTGGCGCGAGGCGGCCGGCGAGATCGCGGCGGCTGTGAACGATGCTGGTCCACAGCGCTTGAACCCAGCTCCTCTGCCTGATCGTGATCGGTTGCCTCTGGAACCTCAAGTTGATCAACTGTGTTGCTATCGTTGCTCGAGTGAACAGCAGGGCGATCCGGCGAGAAAGGTTGGGCTGCTCCGAAGGCGGCGTCGATGCTTGACTGAGGCGTGTCCCGTAGGAGAGCAGGGCTCAAGGTCTTGCGGATAGTGACGCGCGATTGCGCTACATTCGCTGACGTGCCCGCTGGCTCGGCAAGATCGAAGCCCTTAGCGGAAGACATCGATGGCCTCGGCATCGCTTCGGCCATCGGCTTCAAGGATGATGTGCTCGAAGATGAGACAGGCGGACTGTCAACAACCTTGTCGACACCGTCATTGACCTTCCTCCGTCGCAAGAGCTTTCCGAGTTTCAACGAAGATGGGGTGGAAGCGAAGGTGGGTGCTACGGGTGCTCGGAGCGATGCTTCCAACGCGGAATGTGTCGTCGAGCTCTCCGTCGGTGCGGCAAAGTTGGGCGGGATCGCTGGGATGGCAGGCACATCGGCGGCCTCTTTCTTGCTCCGAGACGATGAAAGCGAAGTGAAGGACTTGACACGACTTCGCAAGCCTCGCTCTGCCGGTTTACCGGTGATGGAAGGTAGAGAGGCGACAGCCACGGACGGTGATGCTGAGATCGCAGGTGCAAGAGATGCTCCTCGGTAATCTGAATACAATGATTGAGACGTGGGCAATGCCTGTGGCGTGGACTCCCGCACTGGAATAGTGGATGACGCCTTGGACGCTCGAGAGCCTTTGAACTTGTCCATGAAGCCGCCAAACTTGCCACGCGATCGTTGATGCGAGGATGCAGCGGCGTCCAGGGGGCTAGACATGCTGTGATGATTGCTCGTGGAATGACTGTAGATGCTAGCGGTGCGTTGTGCGCTGGCCAGCATCGGCACTGCGGGCTGAGACTCGCTTGCGATAGCGACGACGGTTTGATCGCGGATGCGGATAGGGCTTGGGTCGTGTGGGTCGTCCTGGTGGGATTGAGCATCGTTGGGACGCGAAGGATCGACAAAGTCCTCCTCGGGTTGATCGATGACCTTGCTCAGCGGGCGTGTCTGCCGGCCGATGGTAGCAGCACGCGGGCGAGGAAGGAAGGGTCTCACAAAGCGCGAGTCCGAGAAGCTGCGTCGACCCTGGGCCACCGGCTCGTCGTTCTGGACCGAGCCCGTGACACTGCTCTTCGTTGGTTCGATGCGAACATTATGGGATGGAGTGCTGTTGAGCAGACCCGCACGGAAAGGAGAGATGACCGAGTCGAGACTGCGCCGGAACTTGCCAGGGCGCTTCTCCGCGGCAGAACCTGAGACGAACGAAGTCTGTCTGAAGCTGGAGAGCGGTGGCTGCGATCCCACTAGACCGCCTTCGAGCTCGGAATCGTCCGACATCTCGAACTCGTTGTTGCGGAACTCGTCATCGCGGCGCATCGGAAAGACGCTAGGATCGACTTGACGCAGGGTGCCCCGGCTCTGATCGATAGCTGTGGTCCTGAGGTCTGGGCTCGTCAGCGCCGAGGCGGTCACTTGTGCAACGAATGCTGCTGTCGCATGACTGCTGCGAGCGACGTTCTTTGGCGGAACCGCGGGTGCAGAGGCTGGCTGATGAGTGCGATAGGTGTTCAACGGTGATGACGCCGGTCCAGGGTCTTGTTCGTGCAGCTGAGGCAATGTCACAGCCGAAGCATACGGGTGCGCCATGCGAAGCACTGCTGGCGCAGACGGAGATGCAACCATGTGTCGGGACGAAGCTTGCGCAAAGCGGCGATCGCGATGATCTCCGGCGCTGGCCGGAGCAGCAGGATGAGCTGGGACACGCGGCAGCGAACTGGCGAGGTCGTACATGGAAGCAGAAGCCTGAACCGATTGCCAGTTGGTAGAGCTCGTGATTCTCGGAGGCGGGACAGGAGGCAAGAGCGGCTTAGGTCTCTCTCGCATCCTACGATCGCGACGCCTTTGACTCGTGCTGGTGACATTCGAAGAGCAGTAGGATCGCACGGAGCCTTCAAAGGAGGCTCGCACGGGTGTGAAACGTCCTTCCGTGGGCATCGGATCGTCGGCGTCCGACCCTGCCGCCTCGTGGGCTTGGCGATAGGCCGAATAGCCGTCCCTTGCCATGCGTGCTGCATGCTTCTTGCGTGCCGAGGGTTCCGAGGGGTCGAACGATCTGTGAGAAGATGGCGTGGCAGGCGACGAGGTGGCTACATTGTCGAGGATCAGACTACTGGATCCGGAAGCACGAGACGATCGAGAAGAGGAGGAGCTGTGTTTGTCATGCCAGGCAGCATACTGTGGATGTCTGGGATTGGCGGACTGGACGATGGCATCAAAGAGCTCGGAACCTAGTTGGGCCGGTCTTGGTTGAGAAGATTCGGAAAGAGGGGAGTCAGAAGTAGGTGTAGGTGTTGCTCTAGACCTTGACGATCGAGGAGACCGACTACGAGGGCTGGATCGAATCGGTGCTGGCTTTGACGATGTGGGTTTGAGAGTGACTGTGCGGTCTCTAGAGGCGCCAGAATGAGGCTGATAGGGGTGGTCCTGGAGCGAAGTCGACATTGTTGAGATAGAACTCGGACGCAGGTTGGTGCTGAGGCCGCTGGTTTCGACAGAGAAAGTTCAAGCTGAGCGGATGTAGTTGTCCGTTTGTGAGCAAGCCGGCCTTGGCCGTGCCGTGGCGCACGATGTACCAGTGGGAGCCGGGTCTAAGCAAGTGAACTGATCATCAAGATCAGGGATGCTGGCGATCTTGGCTGAAGAGTGTGTTTGGATTGTGCAGACGGATGTACTTTGCGCTGCAGCGTGGTCGCGATGCGAGGTGGTATATGATCCTCGCTCCGAGAAGCGCGACTCGTACAACCGATCTAATCCGTGGTGCTGTGCTCTCGTGTATCGGAAAGGAGGGAGGGCGAGCTTGAGCGTCCCGACTTGGGTGAAAGTGATGGTGGAGAGACGGATAGGGGGGCCGCGATGGGAGCGGGAAGACCGGTGACTGGCTTCTTGAAGGTTCAGAGAAGGCTTGAATCGGGGAGAGTCTCTCTCTCTTCTCTCCACTCAGCCCACCTGGACTGGAGGAAGGGATCCGCTGCAGCGTGGAAGCGAGGGGCGACGCCAACACGTCGAGAAGCAGCGTTGGTTGCATGACAAACGAGATTTCAGCAGCAGGGTTCGGATGGACCGAAGCGCTGCAGAGGTGCATGTCTGAGAGTGGATCATGCGCATCGTGACTAGGGTAAGGAGACTCCCACCGAGAGGTTCTCATCTCATCTCGCATCAGCCGAACCACACAAGCGAGCAGAATGGGACGATGGCAATGGGCCTATCGATGCTCCTCTCTGCAGTAGAGCAGGCAGCCTTTGGATAAGCGAGAAGGCCGAGAAATTTTTGGCTAGGAGGAAGACCCTCGCTAAGTTACGCCAAGCGGGCTGACTTTTTTGGTTCTTTGCCGACGTTTTAGTGTGCGTGACCACGATGGCCGACGCCATGAACACGCCGCCGACCGTGGTGTGCAGCTGTACGCTAGCACGCCGATACGCCGTGATTGGCGTGAGTGAGTTGGTGGGTCAGCCTTGCAGCATTATCGGCTGCTCCGTCGGCATCGCCTTCCCTACGTGATAGCGACGTAGGAGTGTCGGAAGTCCCGCCTGGGTAAGGCCTTCATGCACCATCATCTTCGTGGGAGTGCTGGATTCGAAGCCTACGGTCTGCTGGACACGACTCTTGCGAAGAGCTCAGAAGACGCCAGCGGCCAACTTTGATTTGTTGTCAGTTTCAGATGAGACAGGGTGCACCCTTGCCTCGCAACTCAGACACTCATCTTTTTTGTTTTAGAGTTGGGTTCACATAAGAGACGCGCTGCTGCACGAGAAATTATCATACGCGGAGCAGCGGAGCAAAACATCAGGAGTCTGGGCTCGTCACTTTGAAAAGAGGGGCCTGCATCGTCGAGAGATCTTCCCGTTCGCCTTTCGACGTGGCCATGGGATGTGGGGTCTGCAGTGATTCGTCGCTTGATCGACACTTCCCGCTTCGGCCAGCATGGACTCCGCCTTGCTGTCGCCTTGTCAGAGCTGCCGGATGGAAAGCCGCCACTTATACCATTGTTCCCACGTCGCCGTTTGAATTGCAAACAAGTCAGCAGAAGTCAATCTATCCATCCTTGATTGCATGCAAGAGCGAGATGCAAGTAACGTTGGCTGTGCGTTTATCCGCTGTGGACCTGCATCGAGACGATATGGTCGCTCAGTGCGCACAGGGAGGAACCAGATTGAGTGCGGGCTCGCGCATCATCGGACATGCTGCACGTCTTGGCCATCCATCTGGCGAAAGATCGGAGGACACCTTTCACGAGTGATGAGGATCGACTACGGTCGTGCGAGCATAGTGTCGAAGAAGTGAGCCTGACGGCTTGCGATCGTGTGCATCCTGGAGAGCCAATCGGGCCACATCGGCTCGTCCAATGCCTCCCTCAAACTGAACCTCATCGCTGGTCACAGCTTTGCTCGTCCTGATTCCCGGTCATTCCCAAGCACAAGAGCTTGCTGGCGGCGCTCAAAACTGTTTTCACATCGTCCTTTCCGCGTCGACAACCCTACGTTCGACGACGTGAAACGCGGGCGGGATCTAGAAGCTCCTCAGCGCACGCTTCTGGCGCCGCCGCTTTTTTCGGAAGTCGGATGCGCTGCTGCCCCGCCAAAATTTAGAGCTGGGCTCAGGCGCCTTTAGCCTCTCTCCAACACCAACACATCTTCAACAATCCAAGATGGAGGACGACGAACTGCAAGCGATTCGCGCTGCTCGCATGGCCGAGCTTCGAGGTGGCGGTGGGAGTAGTGCCAGCTCCGGCGGTGCTTCTGGATCAAGCGGTAAGTTGCGCGAGCTCGAGCGGAAGCAACGGACCCCAATGCTGATCACTTCGTAACATCGCTTGGTGCTCGTCGGTACAGGCTTCAGCGGGCCGCAAGGCGCATCGAACGGAGGCTCCGGAGGCAAGAACCAAGAAGAACAGCAAGCACAACAGGAAGAGATGAAGCGCCAGATGCTCAGTCGCATCCTCGACACCGAGGCGCGAGAACGACGTAAGTTGCCCCCAACCCCCATTTCGAAATTCGCATCGTCGCTGACCCAAACGAATGGTTAACGCAGTGTCGAGAATCGGCCTGGTCAAGCCGCAAAAGGCACGCCAGATCACGGATCTGCTCATCCGCATGGCCCAATCGGGCCAGATCCGCGGCAAGATCAAGGAGGAACAGCTCATCGATTTGCTCGATCAGGTGGATCAGGCGAATGCTGCCGAGTCGGGCGCGGGGAAGATCACTGTAAGTACGCCATGGTACCAACTCCATAATCGGAGAATGTCGAGCACTGACGCTTGCTGCTCCTTCTGCGTTCCTCTGGCAATTCGATGTCAGTTCACAAGGAAGAAGACGGTTCAGGACGACGACGATAGCGATTTCGACTTGTAGCGAGCCGCCCCTTCTCAATTCACAGGTACTCTCACACGTCACGATGGCTTCAGCGCAACCGGTTACGCATGTATGCAATCGTGCAACACAGGGTTGGACCCTGAGTAGGATGTATGACGAATGGTAACGCGTGTGGTAACGATAGGTTAGCTTCTCTCGAGCCCAGCTCAAGCAGCCGCAGATGGTGTCGTAGCCGGCGCCGTTGCTGTTGCTGTCGCTGCCTGCGCACCACCCTTCTGCGTCTTGACATGGAAAGTGCACTGCGGGGCCTGATTCGTCTCTGCGACCACACTACTTGGCACATCCAACTGCGCCAACGCCCCCTTGACCAACCCCACCGAATATGCCAAGAACACCCTTGCCTCCTTTGCCGTCGATTGCGCCCCCTGTGCAGTACTCACGTGTCGGAGCGGATGAAAGTTGTTATCGTGCAGCACGTATACGCCTCGATGGTTGGTGCGTAGGTTGTCTACCTGTTTGCCCCATACGCAGACCCACACCTCTTTGCAGACGAACTTGAGCACGTCGAGGGTGTCTGTGAAGCGTGCTCGTTCGCGCGCGAGGTTCTCGGCTATATGATAGCCCACGTGGTAGCCGATGCTTTCTAGACGGGTGGTGAGCAGCGTTTCCACTTCCGTGAGGGTCTCCGGGGAGTCGACACCAGAGATAGTCCGGACCACTTCGCTATTGGAGCTCAAGGCGCCAGGCGCCGGGGTCGGTGCAGATGATGGCTTGGTGAGTGTCGGTAGAGTGATGCCGGCTTGTTGGAGCTCCTCCCGTGCCAGCGTCTGCTTGCGGTGCACAACGCGAGAGCTGTGAATGAGCGTGGTGACCATTTCTGTAGCTAGAGTGTGCAGCACCTGGCTATCGACGTAGTGCGGGATGGGCGCGGCGAGGTCGAGCACATCGAGAGTGACGAGCGCTGCTGATGTGCTTGCTTGTGCGCTATCGCCGCTGAGGTTGGGTGGATTCGAAAGAGATGGTAGGGCGTGGGAGGGTCTTGAGGTGGACGGGCTGGAGGAAGACCCCAGCGATAGACGCTCGATCGCGGGCGCCGTCGATGGCCCAACTGCCGATGGTCTTGACATGTTTGCAATCTGAACCTGTGCCTGTGTGGGTATGGAGCGGTCAAGAGTCCTCGAAGGGTGATGGGATAGTTGCGACGTCGACGAAGACAAGGCAAGTGTAGGTAGGCTCGACTCGGTCCGTGCAGGTCTAGAAATTCCAGCAGGCCAAGAGCAGGTCTAACAATTTTGGCACTGCGCCTCCACTCTCTGTTCAAAAAGGCGCTGCTATCACGTGAGGCGCGTGGGCAGTGAGCTACACGCCGTGTTTTGTGCTTTTCCCCAGTTTTTTGCCGCTGCAGAGCCACAGAAGCACAAGAAGAGCGACAGCCGCGGCCAATTTCAAAAGAGGAAAATATTCTTGCCCAAATCAGCCATCAGCAGCAGCATGGTCCGCTCTGGCTATCCAGGAAGGAGCACCGAGCGCCTTGTGCAGGACAGCTCAGCGAGAGGTGCGTGCGTGCATGTGTGTTGCACTAGGCCCGAAGAAAGCAAGCTCGTGTCAGTCGGTGTGTATGTGTGTGCGAGGCTAGGTGCGTGTTGAGAGCTTTTGGATGAAGCTAGACCCTGGCTAGTCTTTCTCCACCCTCTTCCATCCTCATCGAGCAGCTTCATCCTTGCTCTCCTTGCCTACACTCATCATCAGTACTCTGGCAGCTTGGCATCTCGTGGTCACTACATCCTGGACACCATTAGCACGGCAGCTGGGCCAGTGACACCGAGGTAGTACGACATCAGCATATCGCTTCAAGCCTCGCCAGCCTCAGCGTCCATGAGCCTCGTCCAGACCTACGCAACAGCATCAGCATCGATACCACCCAGCAACATCAGCATCATGGCATCGCAAGCGTCTGCTCCAGTCAGTACTGCTGCCGGCTCGTCGCAGTCGTACCTGCTAGCACCATTGCAGTCGTCAGCATCGTCGAATGTGCCCATCACTCCCAGCAAAGCACGCAAGCAGGCTCAAGCGCAGCGAACACGGCTCGTCGCAGTAAGTATCTCAGCCCGTCGCACCTAGCTAGCGCCGTCAACGTGGTCCGACCGGCTCACCCATCTCGTTGTTTCTTTGTTCTTGCCCTCTAGCTATCCAAACACTTGATGACCAGGCTGCAGTACGCCAACTTCAAGGTCGAGCACGGCTGGGTAAGTACGATGCCACGAAGGCGGTTGGGCACCGTTGAAGATCTGAAGCTAACCTATATATCTGATGCCATCCTTCTTGTGATCGCACCGCAGTCCAAACAATCGCTTCCCGAGGTCGAAAACCTCTACTACAGACAGAACCAGTCCGGAACCAGTACTGCCACCGCCACTGGAGCAAGGAAGAGCGCCTCGACATCACCTAACAACAAAGCACCCGTGACGCCCAGTGTCGCAGCCGCCCAAGCTCAGCTCGCCCTCGGATCGCGCCTTTTCAAAGATGCAGCTGTCAAGAAGACCGATGCAGAAGGCGGTGACGTCTTTGGCGGCTATGGCCTCGCCACTCCCCCCGCATCTGCCGGAAGTATTCCCGGTGCTACTTCGTATCTGACGAGCAAGCGCGGTCGATCTGCATCGTCCACACCCATCTCGCCGCCCAACACCAGCACCAACTCTTCGGCCAGCAAGGCTGGGGAGGCGCAGAAGCGCTCGCCAAACAACAAAGCGACGGCAGGTGGCGCGACGAGCTATGCGGACTTTTGGAGTCGCGTGGGCAGCTCGACTGCCACGTCTGCCGGTGCAGGGAGATCGTCCATCAGCCCGAGCAAGAAGAGGAGCGCAGACGAGGTCGTTGCTGATGCTCCCAAGGCGTCCGAAAGCGGAACAGCGACGTCGAGCCCACACAAGCGGGTGAGGATGGAGTCGGATCCAGAACGAGCAGCCTCCAGTAGCCCGGCTAAAACGACTCTGGCCGATCGAGGCCCCAGCTTCGCCAGCAGCGTTCGCAAGCATTGAAAGGAATCATCGGATCTCCCACACTCGTATACCACTTTCATCCCCCATCATCGGAGCATGTACCGACCGCACACACATCCCCCTCAAAGCATCATTCTAGCATGGTACGATTCCGATGAATAGGCTAGAAGATGTAAGGAATGAGTGCCTTTCGTTGACGCGGGAACTTGTCACCGAATGTCTTCTTGTACCACTGATGACCGTTGGCCGCTCTAGGCGCCATCAGGCATACGAGCACGAAGGGGAACAGGAACGGTGGCGTACTCAGCGCGGTAGCCACCACATCTTTTGCCGTCAAATGTGTGAAGATGGGCAAAGAGTACAAAGCGGCCCATGCGAAGGCAAACCACTCGAACCATTCGCAGAGGTAGTTGGGGAAGCTGATGTACTCGAAGAGGGCGCCTCGGGGGATGGAGTATTTGCGTGCGGTGCTGCCTTTACCCACGTCGGCCGTGTCGGCTGGTTTCTGCGATTTGTTGGGTCGTCGGAGGTCCATGAGGATTTCGTCGTGGAGGACGTTGCCTGCGAAACCGATTGCCCACCCTGCTAGGCCGAGGTACCACAATGGGGATTTCCACACGGTGGGAGAGATGAGACCGGGAGCGCCGATGCCGAATGCATCAGCAGCCCCCGTGGAGACGAGCTTGCGGGCGAGCTCCGATGCTGCGGCTGACGAAGCAGTGGTGCCGGTCTTGGCACTTATAGTGGCTAGGGCAGCGGAGGCGACGGCAGGTTGGGGCAGAGCCGACCAGGGTGTCCTCCCGCCCAGCCAGCTTCCCATTACAAAGCCGTTGATCAGGTTGAACAGGATCGCCGACAACGGCACCGACAGGTGGATCGGGGATCGCTTGGGTGATCGCAACGGCTGCAGCACTGCTCGGTGGGTGTAGTGGATCAGGAACATCACCACCAACACCTGGTTCGGCGACGGTAGCGAGACGAATTGCTTCAGAGTTGGGGAGAACAGCGCGGACAGAGGTGGAAGGAAGCCGGTGGTGCCCTTGACGACGGATGTGGAGAGAGGCTTGGAGAGTGCACCGAGGAGAACAAAGATGGGCGAGGGGATTTCCATGATGAACCACCCGAGGTTGCCGTTGACATTGAGCAGGCTTTCGTAGGAGAACTTGCCGTGTGGGGCGTTGATGAGCGAGAGGATGGGGATGAGGAACGGCCATGCTTTGAAGCTCGTTAGTACGATGGAGTAGATTTGGGCTGGCGAGTAGGGTGGGCGCGGGAATGCGCCGACGCCGAGGACGTCTTTGATCCACGTCAGGAGTGCCATGATGGACGAACTAAGAGATCGAGCAGCGCCGGTGATGGTGGTGGCTTGAAGGAAAGCTTGTCCGATGCTAACTTGATCCATCCATGGCGAAGCAAAGGGAACTCCACTTTAGTCACAAGCCTCAAGCACGGTCACCGCGTTTATGCGAGCTGACGAACTGCGAGATCGCCGGGCTGTCAGGCTCAGCAAGGGTCCTACTGATTTTAGTGACTGCATTTTTCGCTTTCGGATTCGACCGTCATCCCTCAAGCTTGAGGGCGCTTGAGCGGGCGATGTCGCTTGACTCAGCCGACTTTCGCTCCTTATTGTCCACAGCGACTCGGCTCGTTCGCCGACAGCACACTGTCGGGTCTGCTCCATTACAGCCGCGAGAGCCGATGAACCCACAAATGAAGCGTGGGAAGCGATGTCGAGTCGGGTTCGTAGCACGTCTGCGTGCAGTCACAGTGTGCCACGGAGCCGTCCAGAGCCGAGACGAGAGACAGCGTTGCCCCACGCGAAATTGGACCCTGAAATGCGCTTCTCCTGGTCTCAGCGCGGCTTTTCTCAATGCGCAGCAGCCGACTTGGATCTCGGCCCTTGGTCTCTTCTTGCTTCCCGACCACCAACTCAACTCTCGTATCTGCATCTGCAAACGCATCACTGTTCTCAAGTGCCCACACTCTCTTCATCGCATCGACCCGCATGGTCACTCGTTCACGCTCCGCAACTCAGCTCTGATCCATCATCGCGTCGCATCCAGCCCAACTCTCATTCTTTCCTTTCCACCACCACAGCCAATGTCTGCTCTTCGGATCATCGTGACTCTTGACATCCAGCCTTGAACAAAGGATCGCTCTCCCATAGCGCTGATCCGCCTTCCTTCATCAGCCATCTTTGACACCGCAACCCGAGACGCTACGGTAACATCCGCTTAATGTCAACGCTGGCGTACGTTCCGCAGCGCAACGCCGCCAAGGCGGCGGAAGACAGGCTGCGGCGGAACCCAACACAGAAGAAGGCCGGCAGTCGCGTAGACTCTCCCTCGTCATCCGCCCCGTCAGCATCGTCATCTACTCCGTCCCCGGGTCGCGCCTCGGTCTCTTCCGCCGCATCTAGCACCACTCAGACGCAGTCTCGCAAGCCCGTCTTCAAAACATACAAGTCTCGTCCTCGCGCAGCGGTACCTGACCCAGAACCAAGTCAAGACCTCGACTCAACGCTGTCCGATCTGAGCGACAGCGAAGACGAAGTCAATGTGGCGACGCAGTCCTCAACTACCGCCCCTTCGTCCACCCATGTAGCCCAGTCCGACAATCATCAGCCACGTCAGCCAAAGACGGCACCAACATCTACGCCCGCGCGGTCCGAAGACGACGCAGCCATCAAAACTCCTGCGGAGGCATCGTCTTCGCCGCTACGAGCGACCTCGAAACGAAGCGCAGCACAAGCCGCTCAGAACAGCATCCAGCGCGCCTACTCGGATTCAGTGTTTGCCGAGCTGGCAGCTCCTGCACAGAAGAAGTCACGATCAGCGACATCACCTCGATCACCAGCATCCTCTCGCGTCAAGGCAGATCATGACGACGAGAATGGAGACCTTTACCGTGCACCTTCCGCCAAAGGCAAATCAAAGGCTTCGTTCAAGAGTGCGGCCTCCACGCAAACTCCGAAGGAACGTCGACGCCTTCAGGACGAGCAGGGCCAACTCTGGGAGCTTCAATTCGAGACTTGCCAAGTCAAAAGATACAGGCATTGGCGAAGATGCGTCCAGTGCATCGCGAAGAAGATTGGCGATACTTGCCGCTTCATCGGCTTCCGCGCATTCCTCGTCGACCCGGCCACGAACGACATCTATGCAGGAGAGGCGGCGGACGCTGTCGAGCCAGCTCTCATATCTTCACCTGACCCAGACGAGGTCATGCACCTTCCCTCGAGCAGACCTCTCGCTTCCGATGCTTTGCTTGGAGCTCACGCGGATGTGGCACGAGCCCTCCTGCCCGTCCTAGAAGCGGAGCTGGAACACGCAAAACAGGACAACACCTTGCGCCGACCTAGGGAGACGACGTGCCGACAGATGTGCGAGTTCTGTTCCACCAGCATCTTTTCTGCAAGCTGGTTCTGCGAGAGGTGCGGAAGGGAATACTGTCTTGACTGCAAACATGCCATTGAGCAGCATGACGAGTCCGACCTGACCATCCTGAAGCGCATCACGCAGTGCGACCGAGTACGTGGGCACAAGGTTGATGATCTCATCCCTTTGACCAGGTTCGATATTTCGCTGCTCGAGCAAGAGACGGTCGCGATGCGAGCCATGATGACGGCCAACAAGGCCAAGGTCCGCAGCGATGATGAACCATCACTCCCCTCTGGAAGTCTCACTACTGTCGATGCAAGCAACGGCTCCGAGGCAGAGGACGCCGCCGCTATCTTCTGGAAGGAAGTCCCTACGAACCGTGCCGGTCTCACTGCAGACCACGCTATCGGCAGCCACACTCTTCGCACCTTTGACGCGTCTAACTTCAACACGGAGCGCTTCTGCAAAGAGTGGGCTCACGGCGAACCGCTGCTCGTTCGCGACGTCACGGGACCTATGAAGCATACTTGGGATCCGGACTCCCTCGCTTCGCGCTACGGCGAAGAGTCCTGCCACATCCTCCGTTCTGACACGGACCTGCCTGAGATCAAGGAGGTGTCTGTCGGCGACTTCTTTTCTACCTTTGGCCAGGATCTGGAACAGAAGGAGCAGGTTCTCGGGCAAGGATCATGGAAGCTCAAGGATTGGCCTCCCTCCGCCGAGTTCAAGCACGAGTTTCCGGAGCTCTACGAAGATTTTAACCTCGCGGTCCCCGCTCCTGAGTACACCACGCGAGAAGGCGTCCTCAACCTAGGCAGCTGCTACCCAATTGGCGTCATTCAGCCTGACCTGGGACCGAAGATGTACAACGCCTGGCCCGCCTCCGAGGGTCCAAGAGGGCAAGGCACCACCCGACTGCACATGGATATCGCCGACGCGGTCAACATTATGCTCTACGCTGCCCCGCCTGTCGGCGATGATATACCCGAAGAGCACCGACCCGGCGTTGCGGCATGGGACATCTTCCGCGCCTCTGACGCCGACGCTCTCCGCGCCTTCCTCCGCGAGGAGCACGCCAAGCTGAAGTTCCAAGACGATCCCATCCACATTCAGCGTTTCTTCATCTCCGCTCCCCAACGCGTCAAGCTTTGGCGCAAGTACGGCGTCAAGAGCTGGCGCATCTACCAGAAGCCAGGCGAGGCGGTGTTCATCCCCGCTGGCTGCGCTCACCAGGTGTGCAACTTGACGGACTGCGTCAAGGTCGCAGTGGACTTTGTTTCGCCACAGAATGTCGGGAGGTGCTTCAAGCTGACTGCGGAGTTCAGGGAGCTGGTGAAGGATCATAAGAAGGGCTGGAAGGAGGATGTTTTGTCGCTGAGGACGACGCTGTGGTACGCATGGTGTACGTATCGGGAGATGGATGGTGGCGGGCCGAATGTGTGGGCGAAGGAGCAGGCGACAATTAAAGGAGAGGGGATAGCAAGAGTGACGAAGAAGGTCCTGCAGCGCGCGTAGGTGGCCGGCGAGACAGCGCAAAAGAGTAAGCGTTTCGACACTATCGTTTCAGATCACCACCGCTTAAGCATCACGACTTCATATCCAATCGAGCCTGATATCTTCCATTCGGCCCGAGGACAGCATCTCGACTCAGAATGTGTGTGAGGCGGCCAGAAGCGATTGGACATCGTTCGGCTCGTCTCGGGAAGGCTATGAGCTGGAGTCGAGCCAGCGGGCGAAGGGATGATCACCCGATATGGTTGGCTCATCGGGGAGTGTGAGCAGCGTGGATGACGTGCGGCCTAGCTGGGGGTCGCGCCAGAGCCCACGGCCCTTCTTCGCGCTTCTCCCTTCAATTCGCTGACCAGAGCTGGTCCGTTCGCACTTTTGCATTTTGCCTCCGTAATTCCACCACAACATGTCATTTTTGCGCACGATCCAACCTGTTCTTCGCACCACCAAACGTTACATCCACACCTCTGTCGTCAACATGGTTCAAATCGAGAAGATCACGCCTGGAGATGGCAAGAACTTCCCTAAGAAGGGGGACACGGTGACGATGCAGGTAGGTTGTCTCTTTCTCCCCCCTTTTCCGCTAATCTCAGGCAATGAAGACTGACTTGGGAGTTCTTTTGTGTGTTGTGGTAGTACATCGGTACGCTGGCTGCCAACGGTAAGGAGTTCGATTCCTCGCGCAAGCCCGGTCGTGGACCTTTCGAGACCGCCATCGGCGTCGGCCGCGTCATTCAGGGTTGGGACGAGGGCGTTCCCCAGCTGAGCCTCGGCGAGAGGGCCAAGCTCCACATCCCCGCCAACGAGGGCTACGGCGCTCGTGGCGCCGGCGGCGTCATTCCCCCCAACGCAGACCTCATCTTCGACGTCGAGCTCCTCGCTATCAACGGCAAGAGCGGTAAGTAGATGTCTTCATAGGTAGTTTCGAGAACAGTCCGCTGATCCTTTGGTCTTATCACGTCGGTCCAAACAGCTTAAGCATCGATTGCGTTGAGAAAATCACAGCTAGAGACGCCTGCTCTAGTTAGGAAATCGCAATGCAAAACCCTTCACACCCTCCTGTCGCACCGCCATCGACGTGTCTCGCTGCCCGGACACATCACCCCTTCTTGAGACCAATTTCACACGGTTCGCTGTGGATTTCATATTTCGGTTACTGAGAGCACTAGAACCTAGAAGCACAAGTTGTTTTGAGACCTGGAGAGAAAAGATGACGGCAGCAGCGATGCTCCGTCTTGACGGAAGAAGCAGTGGTCGCTGCGAAGAAGGGGCGAGATCCGAAGAGGAAGAGCAAAAGTACAAGATGGGGGGGGGGCAAGATCAAAGAAGGATCGGAGAATCTACATTTGAAAGCTGTTGGGTTCGGTTGAGCGAGCGGTGCAAAGCGTCGAGCCGAGCGCAAGGTATCGTCTCGTAGCCATGGGGAGCAGAGGTGACCATCGAGATGGGGAGGTGCGAGAGGCGCAGCAGAAGGCTTTGTGCTGTGGGAGCTTACCACGGCAGATACGCGGCGAGCTGGCTTCCAATCTGACCGCCAAACTGCTGCAAGTTCTGCAGGTTCTGCAGGCCGAGGTTCTGGAAGTTCTGCAGGCCGACGCTCTGCAGGCTCGTCTGGAGCGTCTGGATGGCCACGTCAGGGTTGCCGCCCGAGATCCAGGCGAGCGCACCCGCACCCACAGCACCAGCAGCAGCAACAACACTCGCGGTCGTAGCGATGGGGCGCTTGCGAGCAACACGAGTGCCTCGCTTGAAGGCACGCACCACACGGCCGTTCTCGGCGTAGTCCTCGTCGTCAGCCAAAGGATCGAGCTCGGCGGTAGGACGGTCGTTGACGGCGCGACGCTTCTGGCCACGCGTCGAGGGGCTCTTGCTGCCAGCCGATGATTTCTGGATGCCAGCAGCGAGCGCTTTGGCCTCGGCGATCTGTGCTTCGATCTCGGCCTGCGACAGCGCGGCGGGGATGCCGTTGGACATGGTGGACTCGATGCTGACTTGCGAGATGGTGCCGTCGGCGTTTTCACGGCGGGTGATCTTCTGGACGATCTTGGGGGAAGATTCGGCGTCCGAGGCAGCAGCGGCGGCGGCGGAAACACGCTGGCGCTTGCGGGGCGTCTTGACTTCAGCGACGGGAGCAGAGGTGAGGACGGGAGCACCGCCGTCCTCGCTGTGCTCGGCGGTAGCGTGGATGAGGGCATCTGCATACTTGGCGATGCCGTAGGCTTCGGCGACCTCGATGGCGTCCTCGGCTGGGATCCAGGTACCCTGGAGACGAACACCGGTGCTGCCTTCGGGGAGGACACGAATCTGCTTCTCGCCACTGACGGACTCGGTGTCGGTCGAGGCGTCCTTCTTGGGCGTCTCGGGGTTCTTGCGAGGGCGGCCGCGCTTCTTGGGCGTCTCGGGAGCCTTGACCTCCTCCACGATGTAGCCGCCGTTGGCGCGGTTGGTGTCGTACTTGGCATCGAGATACTGCATCTCGGCGGCCTCGGCGCTGCCATCAGCAAAGGGGAAGGCGAGACGGAACATGGACGAGGCAGCCATGGCATTGGTGTCGAAGCGCTTGAGCAAGAAGGCGTGGTCCTGGCCGTTGACGGTGGGAAGCTTGACGCGACCGATGATGATGTTGTGGCCCTCGCGCTTAATGATTTGGAGCTTGACGACAGCCTCGTCGACCTCTTTCAGACGAGGGTTCTTCTTGGTAGGAAGCTTGGGACGAGAGACGTCGGACTTGACATCTTTGATCTGCTTGGCGGCGGCGGTGACGGCAGCAGCGGCCTCCTTTTCCTTTTTGGTCTTGCGCGGCGAGGCGGAGGGCGAAGCAGGCGCGGCGGTGGAGGCGTTGGAAGCTACCGAGGAGGAACGAGCGCGTCGAGGAGTCGATTTGCGCGTGGGAGTCGACTTGCGGGCAGAGGCGGCAGCAGGCATGATGACGCAGTACGAAGGCTACAAGTTGGTGGGAGACGACGAGGACGCGACGAGAGCGTCGATGAAGAAGAGACCGCGAGGGAGACGAGAGCCGGAGCGGAAGGGCGCCGTGAGGGACCGGGAGAAAGGTGCGAAGCTGGCTGGATGGAGGATGGGAAGGAAGGAAAGCAAGGTCGGCGTTGTGACGAGAGGAAAGCGCGAATCGGGCGGATGGGCTCGGCGTGATGGATCCAAGCCAGGGTGGTGGTCTTGGACTCGGTCACGCACAAAAATAATGTCGTGAATCTGGACCAACACTTGCTGCAGCCTGGTGATAGAAGCGTGAGACGTGTGAGAGCACGCGCTTGCAGGCCAGGTTAAGCTCAAATCTATATTTCGCTCACCAGCGCGTCCCTGAAGGTCTGTTTTGATGAGACGCTGCGCTGCTGCCCATTTTGTCGACCCTAGTTAGCTGCTTACAACACGCTGCTTGGAGGCGGCTTTCTGGTGCAGGCTCGTCTCACGCTGTCAGTCAACAAGCCAACACATCGACGTATTGCCATTTGTAGCCTTGAACCAGCAGCAGTCGCACCCACTGGTGAGTGTGTATGACTTCTGAGCGTGAATTGATGGTCCGATACCCCAAAGGTTCAAGGTTGAACGACGTTCTCGGCGAACGTGGTGAGCTCAAAGAATTACGTACGAGACTTTGAACGATCAGATCGGGCGATCGACAGGGTCCTCGCATCGACTCCGCTTTGAGCCTTTACCCACTTGGATGATTGGACGGTGACAGCTGCGGACTGCAGCGATGTGGGTACAATCGCGATTCCTGCAGCGCCAAGCGCGGTCCCTGCTGGGACCATGCTTTTGTCAGGATCGTCCCCGCAGCTCACAGTGTGACAGCAATGAGCGGGGCAACGGCTCATCCAGCTGCTTCTGACAGCTGTTCCGACTGCTGGCTAACATGCGCTGAGGCCAAGGTCCAGACGTGATGAAAGCGAGACGAGCCTCGGTTCTCTGTGCGGCTTCGAGCTCGATTCCGATGCCTTGCCGGGTGATCCGAACGTGTGTTCTTTAGCAAAGCTGCTAGGCGTGAATGAATGCACTGAGCCTGGCTGGCCGAGCGCAAGGGTCCCCGCTTAATGAGCGGCAGCCCTGCGCTGGAGCAGGATGGGCCCTGAAAACGTGCTGCCGAAATGCGGAGTCTAAGCTGCACAGCAGCAACGCATTCACTAAATCGCCGCAATCAGCCAGGCCTAATTCACACGGCAGCTGCTGCCTCAACCCGAAAGCGCCGATCCGCCGTCGGATTGTGCGGCGCGATTGCAACTCGTCATTCGAGCTGAGCCTCATCGCCTTTCTACATCACCACTACCATCTCCATCACTCAAGACTGGCAGACAACGAGATCTTCGCGATTGACGCGATCCGTCCCATCTCATCCCCCATCTCGGGCACCCAATCCAGGCGTGTTCGGCGATACCAACCTCTTTCCACTTTCTTACCACTTCCGGGCTGACTTTACGCGATCCACGCGTAGGGTCCTTGTCCCCTGCAAAGCCAACCTCTTCTTGCTCAGCGCTCTACGCTGAACGGCCGCAAGCTCCAATTCCATCATCCATCACACATCCACCACCATGAAGTATCTCGAATATCCCGAACTCGAGCTGCTCTCCCGAGCGCTCACCTTCGAGTCGGCCGAATGCAAGGTCTTCACTCGCATGGAGGCCTACTCTTGCAAGACTGTCTCCAAGGAGAAGCGCCTCTTCAAGAACCTCGAGTCGTCTTACCTGCGTTCCGCATCGACGTCGCCGCCTGACTACCTCGAGGAAGCGCTGGCGTCTCCCTTTGGCCGTCTCGACCAAGCCTCGGCCCGCAAGACGCTCTTCTTGCTTATCGCGACGCTCAATGTCGCTTTCCCTGACCACGACTTTAGCGAGGTCAACCCTGCTGACTTCCGCAAGGAGATGAGCCCGGCCATGGTGCTCAACTCGCTCAGCACCACGCTCCTCAGCCTCAAGACTTCGTCCAATGCGCCGCGCTCCTACAGCTCCTTCCCAGGTTCGTTCGAGGAGCCTAGCTTTGCACTCGGCACTGCTGGCGAGTCGCCCAGCTCAGTTGGCGCCTCTGCATCCTTGCCGCCTCTCATCACCCATCCTGCGCTTTCACACATCCTCGACGACATCATGAACGTGTCCGATTGCGAGGTCTACACCTTCCATCCCGACATGGATTCCGATCCGCATGCCAGCGCGGAGCCCGAGGAAGAAGGAGAACTCGGAGACGACGACACGTATGAAGACGAAGAGTACTGGGACGACGACACCACTGGCATGCGGGGTCGTGAGGACACGCCGCGAGCACGCATGCATAGCGGCCGCGATGACGACGACGAAGCGATGGAGGATGCGCCTATGTTTGACGAAGACGTCTATGGCGACGGTCTCAGTGGACGCAAGGGAGCTTCGCACAGCATTGCGAGCATCGGGCCGGATGGAAACATGGTCCTCTCGCATGCAGGCTTTGACGGCAAGAGGATGCACTCGATGGAGAACTCGAGCCTCACATCATTCTCTTCCTATCACGACTCCGACTTTGATGACGGCGAGGACGATCTGGACGGCACCGGCGCTGGTCTGCTGTGGTCCACCTTTGCCTTCTTCTACAACCGCAAGATGAAGCGCATCCTCTTCGTCTCTGTGTGGAGCCGAAAGAACTCGCGCTTCGGCATGCCCACCTCGTCCTGGACCTACGCGCAACCACCGCCCGTCCTCAGCGCTTCGCTCGGCGCTCCGCAGTCCAACTTTGGCCGAGTATTATCGCCACAGCGAACACAGCCCAGCTCGTCAAAGAAGCAAGTCACGCCGGCTGCTTCAGCCGCCGCGCCCACGCTCGCCAAGCGCGCCATCGCCCGCACCGACTCGACCGGCTCTCTCAAGCGCGCCGGACGTCCAGGTCACATCCGCACCGACTCTGGCAGCCCCGCTCCGTCGCAGCTCTCACCGTTCCCACACGCCTCGCCCCGCGCAGTGCGCACCACCGACCCGATGGAGAACATTGTCATCGTCGACGGTCGTCGAGCCATCCACTCGCTCGATGCCGCTCTGCTCAGCGCCAGTGCCCCAGCTGCTGCAAACACCACTGCTGGCGGCTCGACAAAGTCGGCATCGCGTATGCGCAGCAAGCGCTCCTCGGATTCGTCCAGCACTTTCGACCAGAAGCGCGTCAAGAAGCAGTCTGCCTAAGCACTCCCACTCTCACTCTGTCTACGCTGCCAGCTCCCGTCTCTTCTCTCCAGGGGCCTCTCAGTCACATTGTTTTGTTGTATTTGTATGTTGTCGTTGCAATTGCGGTTCTCCGTGTGGCTAAGCGGTGGAAGCGCCTTTGAACTGCTGGTCCTCGCTGTGTTGGGTCAGTTGGCGATGCTTGAAGCTGGACGTGTCGGATTTGAGCGCTTCGCGCATGAGCATGGTTGCGTAGCTCGACGAGGGGAGTTGGAAGTTGAGCGTTAGGGCTGTAAATGCACCGTCCTCCTGGCTGGGGGGAGTGGTGAGGGTGGGATCGAGACAGCGTTCCTCGTCGGTGTAGGTGAGGGGGATGTCTGGGTCGGTGTAGGTGGTTACGCGGTGACTGAAGTGGGTGGGACGGACGAGGATGCGCCGGTACGAGCCTTTGAGTTGGTACTCTGGGATCTTGGATGATGTCAGGTCGTCAGGGGTGAGGGAGGAGGTGGTGAGGATGGAGTGGTACAGATCGGACATCCAGCCAGAGGGGAGGGTGATGGAGGACCCAGGGAGAGGGATGAGGATGTCGTAGATGGTGTAGCGCCCGGAATCGATGTCCGACTGCGTGAGGACGCGGGTTGGTCGTTGCCAGGTGGGGACGGGATCGGACTCGCCATTTCGCAGATCGTCCTCGTCCACATCGTCGTCGTCTTTCTCCTCGACACCCTCCCCGTCAGCCCCCCAATCGTCTCCGGTGTCGTCGGCAAACACAATGTCCCCAACCACCGCCTTGTCGCACCCAAACCTCTCCACCCGCTCCGACACCAACCTATTCCAAACATAACTCTGATACGCATGCACGTACATCAACCTCAGCGTCCTCGGCACATTCCCGAACGCCCCCGTCCAATCGCCCTTGGTCCACCTTCCGCGCATCTTGTCCAAGATACTCTTCTCGGCGGTGCACCCACGCGGCATAGCGTGGTACGCCTCATCGTACGCGCCCGCCCAGTAGAGCTCTTTCGCCTTGCGCATTTCCGAACTGTCGCCATCGTCCGCGTCCGGCGTCGAGGGGGGTCGCGGGTCGAACAGCAGCGTGATGGCGCCCTTGAAGTCGTTGCGCAGGATGTGGATGCCGATGTGGTGCGTAGGGATGGAGCCTGTACCAAAACGCTGCATGCCAAAGTAGTTGATGAACCCGCGATCGCGTAGCGTCGCCATGGAGGCGTTCATTGTGGCGAGGAAGTCGGAGGGAGGAGTCGGGACGGTGGGGCGAACATTGCGCAAGGTGATGGTGAATTCATTGCCTTTGAGCTGGCCGAGTTTGAGCGGTGCATCGGCGTAGGAGAGGTGACCGATGCGAATGCCTCGTTCGCCTCGCGAAGTTGTTGCGTCCACAACGGTCCGACCTTTACCTTTCTTACTAGTCGAGGGATGATCGGCAGTGATGCCGTTGACCAGCCGATACACGTCCTCGAGCGTCTTGCGATTGCGTCGCAACGACACCCTCTGCACCGTCACCGCGCGCTTATCCTTGGTCCCCGCCACATCGAGCACCTTGGTCGGCGCCCTGCCTCCACGTTGAAACCCACCTCTCCCCCTCCCCCTCCCGCGTCCCCCACCACCACCTCCACCCAACCGCAACGCCTCAGCCAGCATCCCCATCGCCTCCTGATGATCGCGATTCGTCTTGTGCAGCAAGAAATGTATATAGGGCGGTGCGTTGTTGGCTTCCTCGCTCAGCCCGTCGCCCGCTCGTCGGTCGGAGCGATTCGCCCACCTCACCGCTATCCTCGTCGACCCACTGCTGCTCGCGCCATTAGCGCGGGCATCCTCATCCTCCTCCGCTGCCTTTGCGCCCCGAGGCCGAACTTGGAGGGAGTCGGTGGCGAGCTTGCCGCCGAACAGCTCGCGGATGAGCTGGTGCACCTGCGTCCGCTGCGCCTTGTCTTCCAATGGGTTGGTCACGATGCTTGCTGCAGAGACGATGGTTGCGTTGGCCCCCGTGGCCATGGACGTTGGCATCCTGCCTGCCGACCACATGTCCTTCAGTGCATCGATCGCTTCCGCCGCAAAGAAGTGGGAGAGCTTCTCCTCAGCACCCAGCGGCCATGCCCCATCATCGGCCTTTGCAACGGGCTCCGGCTCCGGCTGAGCCTTCGCAGGTTCGGACGACGGATGAAGCTGAGAAAGCAGTTTTCCGGGAGGCGGCTCGAGCGAGGTCAGTCGACACACAACACCAGACGGGTCGATCTCGTTGACCATAAAGTCGGTGAAACGCTGCTTGATGATGCCCTGAAACCCGGGGATGGTGGGGGCGATGTAGGCGGTGATGCCCGCGCGAGCCTCGGTCATGCGCGTCTCCGGTTCCGGCGAGACATCGTGGGATGTCTTGACCCGCTTAGCTGCCGAACTGACGGCGTCGGGTGCGTCCTGCATCGTTTCGACGCTTGACATCGTGCCGTGAGGGTCGGTGGTAGTTGTTGGAGAGGTGGGTGGGAGTGACACTTTTTTTTGGCCATGCGTTTCAAGAAAATCTTCTCAAATCGGCGATTTTCACGGCGTCATGGCCGACGTTCCCGACATAACCTCACAGGCTCTCCCCACGACTCCAGCTTTCATACACATTCTCATACCTCAGACGAGGCTCATCCGATGATCTATAGGCTGCCATATCAATCCGTGTGAATAATGTTACAGAATCACGCCTTCAAGTCCGGCTTGGTCTCTTGGCTCTTCCTCCTCATCGCATACCCTTTGGGCAAGAAACCCGGTGCATCCACCTCTCCCCTCTCGATCCGATCCAGCTCCTTGATCATGTCGTAGTTGATCTTCTGACTCACCACCGAGTCGCCCTTGTACTCCGCATGCCCTCGCACGTAGTTTCGAATCCACGTTGCCGTCGTCATCAGCTTCCCGCTCGCTCGTTGGGAGACGAGATCGAGGTACAGCCCCATCTCGCACCGCGTCTCGACATCGATGTTGAGGCTGTCGAGGTAGTTGTGCACCAGCCCCACCAGGCCTGGGAAGTCGTCCCCCTTTCCATTCATCAGCTCGTCCATGGTGAACTCTGCATATTCCTCTTCTGCCTCCGACGAGGACGATGCAATGCTATGAGGACTGCTCCGACCGTTCCCGTTCTCGCTCGCACCGTTGGTGAGGTTCTCCACCGAGCTGGCGCGCGAAACCTGCCGACTCGCCTGGCGCGATGCATGTCGATTGCGCGTCCGATACACTTCCTTCCTAAACCAAAACTTCTCCCCGTTCACCGCATCGCGTCGGTGCGCTGTCGCCATGTTCTCGTCCACCTTCGACAGCGGCATGTAGAAGTTCAGGCCGAAGCTCAAGATCGCTCTCGTCAGCAAAACGATGAAGACGCTGAAAGCGGCGTTTTCAAAGTCGGTGATCTGCACCTCCATGGAACGGAATTCGACACGCCACCCGATGCGCCCGCCAGGAGGCGGCGGCTTGAACCGCATCGTCTGCCAGTTGGTCGACTGAAGATTCTCGAAATGGTCCGTGCTCGTCTCGTTGTCTTGGTCAACCATTTCCGAGAAGATGACGATCGGATCGCGGATGAACAGGTGGGCGAGGTGGTCCGAGAGCAAGTCATCGACTCCTGCGTCGAGAAGCTGCTGCTTAACCTCAGGATTGATGGGAAGGGGGTTGTCGTTGTAGTGACGACGGTTGAGCGGGTCTTGCGAGATGTACGAGTCGACCGAGTCGTAGCGTGATTTTGGGATGGGGGATGCATCGCGGTCGAGGCCGCCCCGTGCGGTGTGACCGGGGAGCGGAAGGGCGGGCTCGCCTCGTTCTTGCGGAGTGCGATCGTCGACGGCGGCAGAGATGACGTTCCAGCGACAGTCGACGTCGGCGAGGTAGCCGCGGTAGGCGGGCGATGCGGCTGTGAGGGCGAGTAGCAGCGGGCTGATGGGGACGAGCTGATCGTAGACCGTACGCGCCTCTTGCACCGAGCAGGCCTGGAAGGTGACTTGAAGGCAGCAGCAGCCCATTCCGAAGCCCATCGCGTCCATGTAGATGTGATCCGGCTTGGCGGCACCTGCTTTTGCCTCGGCATCTTCTGGAAATAGCTCGCGGTCCCATGGGATGCTCGGGTCGATGAACGGTGATGGCGTGTTGACGTCCTTGAAGATGGGCATGTTGATTGCCACCTTGGCGCCTCGTCGTTTGCGGATGTTGGCGGCCAACGTCGGAAAACGCGCATGCGGGTTGATCAGCTCGTCTGGGAGGAACATGGAGCGGAAAGCGTTACCGTTGGCCTCGTAGTGCGGTTCTGTGAAGGGAGCGTCGGTGACACCGAGACGGGGATACGAGGTGAGCGTGATGGGAAGCTCGTTGGGCTTGAGATGCGATCGAGCAATCTGCCTGCGTAGACGCATGTTCCGCTCCACACCTCGGAGCTCTTTCGGACTGGCACCGTATGGTGACCCTGGCGTCGACTCGAGCATGAAGCGGCCGAACTCGGGATGGAATGTTGGGATTTGGCCTGCGAGACCTGGGGCGGACTCTCGCGTCTCTTGATCGCTGGCCGAGAGCACCTTGAGGATCTCTTCTTGCCTCAAAGACAGCTTCGCATTTTGTGTCTCTTCATCGAAAGCGACGACAATGTATTCGATCTCGTCACCCCAGAGGAGGATATCGCCGCGTCGGTCCTTGATCTGGTTCCACAAGGAGAGGAACTGCTCGATGCCGTGCTTTCGGACGTGGGATGCGAGGGGCTGAGCATCCTTCCAGTCGAGCGGCGTTCCTAGAGAGAGCAGACCCATTTCGGCGATTATTCCCCCGCTATTGCAGCAAGATCACGATGATGAAGCTCGTTGAGGCAGCAGCTAGGCGAAATGAAGAAGGTAGGGAAGCAAGTTTCTAGGCGTGCACCGAGGCACCTGTTGCAATCCGAATCTGAGGATGATGTCCAGCGCGATCGAGGCTCGAACGATTCCAGTGTACGATGCTGCTGATCTGCGAAGTTGACGGGCTCAGACACGATGGCCCGGACCAAGAAGATTGATGGAGGTGAGAACAGAAGGGATGGAGAGCCCATCTGACGTTGTTCGCATTGCAGCACGCAAAAGTCGCAAGAAAGCCGTGCTGACTGGCTGCGATGAGAATTTCCAAAAATGTGCGGCCCTTTTTCCGTCAGATGCCTAACTTATTCGCGGGTGCGAGGCAGGCTGCCGACGCTAAAACCCGACGATGAGCCCACAAAGCCAGGGTCCAAGGGCCAACGGAAGCAAGAAGTAGGAAGCAGGAAGCGTGCGGGTGAGGCAGGGAAACAGTCATGCTCCGGCTATTCCGATTGATGCTTGGTCATCTCGACCGTCGGCTTGGGCGTTGCTGACTCCCTGTCCCATACGACACCTTGTAAATCGACGTCGTGAGCTCTATGTACCGTAGTCACACAAAGATGCAAAGCCGATGGAAGACTACGCTTGTCGTCTACGCCGAGGCACGCTTAACGCCGGACGAGTAGACCCACTCCGTGGCTTTGCGACTGCATGGAAACTCGAGTGCATAGCTATTCGGAACACGAGCCTCGTTCCGTTGCCGAACGACGATCCCTCTGTGAGCCAGAAGAGCGCACGCCGGTGCCTGCAGACCTCAACCCACCGTGTACGCCTTCGTGCCGTCGATCTCGAGTTTTGCGACCTTCTTTTTCCCGGCGCGTTTCCCGGGCAATTTTCGACATGACTTCTTTTGGAAGATCGTCTTGGATCATGTTCAAAGCTGCCAGACATCCTGCTTGCCCTTCCACCTCCCGGCATCTCCGAACCGACTACGGAGATCGACCCAACGAGGCGCGATGCTGGGTCGACGAGGTCTGTTCGCTGTCTTGCGGACGCATGCTCTTCTCCGGGGAGCGATCTCGTCGACGCAATATCGGCAGTGGTATCCGACAACACCACCAGCGCTGCCTTCTCGCCAACAGGCATCTCGCAAATGGTCAACATCGGCATGTCCCCGCAACCAAGACGAACACAGCGATGCAGTGCAGCAGGAGATGGAAGAGCGTCGACGCTGGGTGGCCAACTTCCAAGACCTCACGCTGCGCCGCAGTGATTTCCAGGTCAACTTTTCTCGCTCCTCCGGGCCTGGCGGTCAAAACGTCAACAAGCTCAACACCAAAGCCAACGTCCGACTCGATCTGTCCCAAGCTGGCGGCCATTCTCACGACTCGCTCGATGCCGCACATCCGCGCAAATGGCTCAACAGAGACCTCGTCAGCCGCATCGCCAAGAAGTCGCCCTACTATGTCGCTTCAGACCACTCGATGTTGGTCACAAGTATGCGACACCGCACTCAGGAGGCAAACGTGCAGGATGCGCTCGAGAAGATGCACGCTCAACTGCTCGAGCTGGCACAGGAGGGAATGGTGGGCGAGACGAGCCAGCAGCAGCGTGCTCGTGTCAAGCGATTGCAGGAAGCAGAGGCTCGCAGGAAGAAGCAGAACAAGATCAAGCGTGCCGACGTCAAGAGCGGACGCAAGTTCAAAGGGTGAACGAAATCGCGTTTCGGCTAACTTTTTGTTATCAGGAGGACGGTATCGGAGGATGGGAAAAGTCCCACACTTTGAGAGAGCTGTCGTTCGTCGACCAAGCTCGGCGCCGGCAATCGGCAGCCTCCGCCTCCAAAGAGCTGCTTGAAGCGTCGCTGTCGCTTTCTCCTTCCGACTCGCTGTCCTCAGAGGCAACGTCAGGCCAGTGCCTCGAGCCAGAGACAGATGCAAGCCACGACTGATACGGGTGGAACGATACGGATCCTACAGCATCACCATGCGCCTTCCAGCTGAGATCCGGCGTCAACTCCAGAGCTTCTGGCTCCTGTCCGTCCTTTCCATCGACATCGGCATGATCCGTGAATCGACCGGTATCGATACGCCATATATGGATGATACCCTCCTGGTCACCTGTCGCAAGCCATCGACCGGCCCAGTCGACGTCAAAGTAGAGCCGCTGATTGCTCGATCCGCCTGGTCGCTGCAGCCTCGCGAGCAGATGAGCTGTGCGAACGCCACCTGCTGGCTGTGCTAAAGGTCGGAATTGCCACCTCGACGTGTCTCCGATCAGATAGCGAATGTCATAGACATAGATACTATCCGAGCGCCTCGATGCGACGAACAGCACATACGGTGTGAGCGGATGGAGCTTGAGCTGTGTGATACCGTCACCTTCGACCTCTCGCCATCCAGCTAGACAGGAGCTTTGAGCTAGGGGCTCTCCATCGTCGCCGGGTGTGGTCTGCACTGCTGTGTGTTCGGTCGGCTCCGGAAAGGTGGTCGGATCAAAACCGTAGACGGCAACATTGCCGCTGAATGTCCCCACGGCAACAAGCTCTTGCGAAGGCTCGCTCGGATGTGCCGCAGCTGCGAGCGCTGATACGATCCCTCTCTGGCCCCCGACTGACCTTTTGCCCGATGTAAGCGGTATCAGAGAGTGGGTGTTCAGACCAGGTCGTGAAAGCGGGAACACCGCAAGCGCTGAATAAAGCCCGCAGTAGAGGCGTGATAGATCGGGACTGAAGACGAGCGAATGAGGTCCGACAAACTTTTCGACGTGGTTCATGATCGAATAGTTGGCTCGAGAGCTGCCATCCCTGCTAGAGGTGAGGCGAGTTGGCAGGTCGCGATGCGACTCGGCAAAGCACCATGTTGCGCTTAGAGCGGCCCCTTGTCCATCAGGGTGGTGCTCGGCCGTCGGCTCTTCCAAGGCAGGCACAGGGTACCAGATGGCGTCGAGCAGGGGTGATGGGCTGTTCAGGCTCACACAGGGTTCGAGACTGCCTGCGCTGCTACAGCCGATGACATGCTTCTGCTGTGATTCTGTGAGGGCAAGCAGCGCGGACCCGTCGGGAGCCCAGCATGCCCTGCGGTAAAAGTCATTGGAGGCGTCCTTGTGCGTACGGTGAGCCCGGTCGTTGACCGACCTTTTCGATGCTTCTAGCAGCCGCTCTGATGGACCGTCTAGACTGACAAGCAGATGTGGCGCTTTGACGTTGCCGGCCTTGAGGCGGTCGCTCCAGACATCGACGTGTAGCTCTGGCGGTGTCGGATAGCCCGAATCGACGGCGGCGAGACTTCGGGCAGCTGCCGATTCTGTGGCTTGCATGCTTGTCAGCGACGGATTCTTCTCGGAAGTGACGACATGCTCACCGCCTTCAAGGGGTAAGGTGACCATGCAAAGCGAGAGGAGGGAGCATGGTGAGCGATGGGAAGAAGTCACGAACCGCAGGTGGACCCTGAACGCATCGGCCAAATTCCGCAGTCGGCAGCCGGCGCTCAGTCCGCAGCGAGAAAGTCGAGATTCTGCTGCTTCTCGTCGTCGTCCTTCTTCAGTTCACTCTCTCATGCTCGTCACTCTGGCTACTCGGCGATCACGCAGCATCAAGGAGGCGAGGAACGAAGTCGCCATCAAGCTCATAGCTTGCTTACAAGAAGGGACATCCGGCGGCATGACGAGCTCCTACTATTCCTCGTGTAAGGATGGATCAAGAATCCGAGCATAGGCCCGCCTCAACATAAGAACGGTCTTGCTGGCACGATGTCGGCATCCAGGCTGCTGCTTGCGGGCAGGAGCCTTCCAAACCTACAGATAGGGGGCCCCAGGCAGTCAGTCGCGGCTCTCAGACGATCGACTCTACTCCGCCACGGACCACCATTGTTGCATCTGCCACACCAACAGAAGCGATGGAATGCAGCCACCCCGGTCGACCTCCCGGCCTCGACTCCGCATCTTCCACACCACTCGCCACCGAACAACAATGCTGACGACTCCCAACCTGATTCCAAGCCAGGCAAATCAGCAAAAGCATCCTCGAAGCCACCAGACATCCCGCGCAATGAAGTCGGAGTCCAGCTGCTGCCTCGCAGGCTCCACGAACAACTGTTCCCAGACACCATGGACCCGGTCCCACCAATAGCACCCAAGGCACTCAACATCTGCCGCCATCATCTGAGCCAGCATGCTCTCAAAGCATCCGATGCTTCGACACTGCCACAGACTTCCTTCGACCTTCCGCCCTTGCAAGGCAAGGACCTCGCAGAGCACTTTTGGAGCCTCGGGAGGCAAGTGGCTCAGCCATGGCTGGGCATGGCGGACAAGTTGGCCGATCTGAAGCCGATGGAGCCACCAGAGGAGCTTGATCATGCGGAATCGAGCGGGGCTGCTGCTGCCGAAGACGAGGACTTTCGTTTCGAGGCCAGCGAATGGCTCAAGCTCGATCCCGCTCTCCGCACGCCGGGACACCTGAAGCCAATCAACTGGTCGATCGAGCCTGGATGGACCAAGTATTCCATCCTCCGATCAGAGGACGGCTCAGCTTCAGCGCTTGGCCCTGGCGTTGGTGTTCCTTATCCGGACAAGGAGGACGACATGCTTGTTTTCGACGTCGAAACCATGGTGCAGGAAGGACCTTTCCCGGTGATGGCAACCGCTGCCGGCCCAAATGCCTGGTACAGCTGGCTTTCTCCTTGGCTGCTTCAGCGCGGCCAGGACCACGAGCGCAAGGACCATCTCATCCCCCTCGGACCCAGCGGCAAGCACGATCGCGCACGCCTCGTTGTCGGTCACAATGTCTCCTACGATCGAGCCAGAACTCTCGAGGAGTACACATTAGACCTCGGCTCAACAAGGTGGCTCGACACCATGTCCCTCCACGTAGCAACACGCGGTATCTCGTCTCCGCAACGTCCAGCTTGGATCAAGCACAACAAGGCTAAGGCCGAGAAGCGCGCCAAGAAGCTCCTCGACCAGGCAGAGCTCAAGGAGGAGACCCGTCGAGCCATCGAGAATGCGCTTTCTGGTCTCGAGTACGATTCCGACCAGCTCGAAGGTCTCAAGCTCGAAGGCCTTGCTGCCGATGCGGTCCAAGCGGCTCCAAGCCCTACCGGTAATGGCATCGCCAATGAATCCGACGGCGTCACATCGTCGTCACTGGATATGCCTTTCAGCGACGACGAAAGCGGTGGACTCGCCTCCCGAGCTTCGCAACCGAGCTCGACCGAGTCGCAATGGCTCGAGGAGACTTCCAAGAACTCGCTCGCCGATGTCGCTCGCCTTCATCGCATCCCAATGAAGGTGTCGAAATCAGCTCGAGATGTCTTCGTCGACGGCACATCGAGAGAAGAGATCCTCGCCGATGCTCAGCATCTTCTCACCTACTGTGCCTCCGATGTGGTTGTGACCCACGAGATCTTCCGCCGCACCTGGCCTGACTTTGTTGCTCGCTGCCCGCATCCAGCTACGATGGCCGGTGTCTTCGGTCTCGGCTCTACCTTCCTGCCCGTCGATGACGAATGGATCGACTACCAGCGACGATGCGACGAGCAATTCAACCGCATCAACGACGAAGTCCAGAGGTGCCTCGTCGACCTTGCCGAAAAGCTGCGCGACGACGGCACCGAGAACGTGCCTTGGAGTCTCGCAGCCAAGATTGCCGAAGAGCGACAGCTAATCACAGATCCGGAACACAGCGAGCCTGTCTTCCCAGACCCCCCACGACAACGAGCTTGGTGGGAGGACGATCCGTGGTTCTCGCAACTCGACTGGACGCCAAAGAAGCCCAAGAAGGCCAAAGCGGCGGATGGAGAAGGTGTGGCATCACCTCCTTCCGACTTCGCGGTGCCTGCTTGGTACCGCGACGGCGTCATCCGGAACAAGACCAAAGATGGATTCTCGCCGAAAAGCATCATAGCACAGCAGCTGCTGCGACTGCGCATCGACGGCAAAGCTGTTCTGCGATCTGAAGGCAGGAGCTGGATGCTCGAGGACGGGACAGGTCTGGTCGGTAGCAATCTCTTCGCCGCAACAGCTCTCAAGAAGTACGGCAGCAAGATGTCAAGCGATGCAGGTCCCATCGGATCCGCGATTCTGTCCGCCATCACCACCGGCGAGTCAACTTCATCCTTTGACATGAATGCGCAGCTGCGCGCGCTGGCTGACGCAGTCAAGCAACTCACGGACGAACACGCGCAGGCCGATGCACAGCTCGCGCAGCTGGACTGGTCTCTCAAAGATCTTCGACTCGAAGAGGTGACTGCTCTGCGCGGCAACAGCGAGGATGCGACCGCCGTCGGCGAGGCTACAGATGCGATGATCGAGCCCGCCTGGTGGCCAAAGTGGTATTGGGACCTGTACAAGAGCGCGACTGGAGAGCTACAGGTCACCATCCGTTCCGCCATTGCGCCCATCTTGCTCAAAATCTCATGGAGAGGCTGCCCCCTCTATCGCAGCCGACAGCATGGATGGGTGTTCCGCCACGACCCTTCCGATCAACCTGAACTCGCCACTCGCCAGACGCCGCTCGCATTTGGTATGGCTGCGGACGGCCTGCTGCAGCATCTGGCGGCACCCATAGAAGGCAAATTCGGCAAATCGAAGAAGGGCAAAGGCAAGAGCAAGGGCCCTGCGAAGGGCGACAAGAACGCTTCTGCTCTCGATGTGAAAGCCTTTGGCACGTCGACCTTCTACAAGGTGCCGCACAGTGAAGGCGAGGGCGCCAACGTCGGCAGCCCCTTTGCCAAGTCCTTCATCGCCTACTTTGAGGATGGCACGCTGGCGAGTCAGCATCCAGACGAAGTCGGTCGTACGGCGGCCAAGACGGCTTTGGATCTCAACGCACAGTGCAGCTACTGGATCGCTGTCCGTGACCGTGTTCACAAACAGATGGTGGTCTGGGATGGTCAAGCCGGCACCGCGATGATCTACCCGAGCGGTGCATCCGGAGCTCGTCAAGACAAGGAAGGCGAAGCGAATCGCGCCAAAGGGCTGATTCTGCCGCAGGTCGTTAGCATGGGCACGGTGACACGCCGCGCCATTGAGAACACCTGGCTCACCGCGAGCAACGCCAAGAAGAACCGCGTTGGCTCCGAACTCAAAGCGATGGTCAAAGCGCCTCCGGGCTACAGTCTTGTCGGCGCCGATGTCGACTCGGAGGAGCTCTGGATTTGTAGTGTAATGGGAGATGCCCAATTTGGCATTCACGGTGCTACTGCGGTGGGTTGGATGACACTCGAAGGCACCAAGGCGCTCGGCACCGACTTGCATTCCAAGACAGCTTCGATCCTCGGCACGAGCCGTAATCAAGCCAAAGTCTTCAACTATTCGCGCATCTATGGTGCCGGCATCAAGCACGCCACGCATCTGCTACTGAAAGCAAACCCAAGCGTCAGCAACGACGAAGCAACGCAAAAGGCCAAGGAGCTCTATATGGCCACCAAGGGTCAGAACACGCACTCGGACGAACTCTTCGGCGCCAAGTTCTGGTTCGGCGGCACGGAGAGCTACGTCTTCAACAAGCTCGAGAGCATCGCGCTGTCGGACAATCCCAAGACGCCCGCGCTCGATTGCGGTGTGACGAACGCGCTGACGAAGAAGTTCCTGGGCAAAGTCGACTTCGGCAACGGCCGTCTGTCGGAAGAATACATGCCAAGTCGAATCAATTGGGTCGTGCAAAGCAGCGGTGTCGACTACCTGCATCTGCTGATCACCGCGATGGAGTGGCTCACGAAGAGGTACGACATCGAGGCTAGATTCATGCTGTCGGTGCACGATGAGGTGCGGTACTTGGTCAAGGACGAAGACAAGTACAGAGCCGCACTGGCTCTACAGGTCGCCAACATCTGGACTCGAGCCATGTTTGCGTTCAAGCTGCAGATGGATGACTTGCCGCTCGGATGTGCATTCTTTGCGCAGGTGGACATCGACAAGGTTCTGCGCAAGGAGGCGGATGATCCGTGTGTCACGCCCTCTCATCCGGAGGCCATACCGGTCGGCGTTGCGCTGGACATCGAGCAGATCCTGAAGCACACGAACAATTCGCTGTACAAGGATGGCGGCAAGAACACTCAGGACAGTCATGGGAACGTCAATGCGGGTGCTAGCGAGTTGCCTGAGTATGTCCCTTCTCAGCAGGTCCACCGCTCTCTCGGCGAACGAGGTCTCTACTTCTTGCAAGCTCAAGCCTCGAAGGAGCTGGCGGAGATTAGGGCTCTAGAAGCACGCGCAAAGATGACAGAGCGACCTGCCGATGCTCCCGCGCCTCCAGTGCGCAGCCCGCGCCCAACACCACGCACGTCGACGGCCGGCGAGGCTGGCCAAAATCTTGCTTTCGCTTCCACAAAGTCGGGAAGCGCTGCGGCCCGATCTAATCCGTTCGACGAAGATTCGTGGATTCAGACGTGCGCAGAGGAAGCTGCAGCCTCGAAACCTGTACGCCGACGTCGCAGCTCTGCTGCCACAACGTCCGCGGCTGCCTCGAGGAGAGGGACACGTCCGTCAATGCCATCGACGCATGCGGTGCCGTCCAAGGTAGGATTCTGCACCAGCTCAATCTCCACGCAACCAGCATCAAGGCAGTCAACGAGTGAAGTCGCTGCCGAGCACTCTGAGGCGACATTTGACGCGCTCTCTTTGGCTGCCTTCTTTCCACGACGTCCGGTCAAGAGCCGAGTGCCGTTCTTCCGCGAAGCATCGCATCGTCAGCTGGTGCTGTGGCAGCTCTACCGCCCGCTCCTGCAGCAATGTCCCGGCTCATGCCCCGAGCTGAAGCAGGAGATCAAACGCATTGTGCGCAATATGAGGCCTTTGACGTCACCAGTAAAGGTGTCCGGGCTCGTTGCGGACGCACGCGAGCTCTTGCACACGATGCAGCTCGCTCAAGGCGGGGACAAAACAGCTCTCTCCATGCTTCGTACGCGAGAAGAAGCTCTGGCGCAGCGAAACCACCGACGATCGTGGAACGAGTTCTGGGCGCAGAAGGTGCACGAGCACAAGTACCCTGTGCGCATCCCGCATCACTCTGGAGCGCTGTTGCCGCCGACGCTGTTCAACCGACCTCTGCCGCGCTACAAGCCGGTGCAGCCCACGGTGGTGAGCATGATGATCTACCGCCGACGGGTGGCAAGGCTGCGGAGGTCAGAGCGACAGATGGAGGTCAACGAGATGCTCACTGCTCAACGCATGGAGGGTGCCTTTGTACAAAAGCTCTACGAGGGCAAGCGAGGCGCATCGAAGGCCAGCAACGACGCGGAAGGATTTGAGGTGGGATTGAGGGAGCAGCAGCGAAGCATTCAGGAAGGCTTCGAGCGCGATCACGCGCGAAGCATGATGATGTTTGACACCAAGACGCTCGTCATGGCTCAGAGGGCGAGACGCGCCAAGAAGAGAGTGCACCTGGCTCGCAAGTATGCTGCGGCAATGCAAAGATGGAAGGATGGAGATGCTGCGGACGAAGGTCCCTGAGCACGGTGTAGCATAGACTTCTGACTTGTATGATTTCCGGATATGTATCAATGGATTTAGGGGAGATTACCGGATAGCAACAATCTCGTGTGCGGCGTGAGGGCCCGGTGAGACACACACTGATACACGGGGGTTGGCTCGTTGCTGTTAGCTGCATGAAAAGCAGGAAGAACAGCGGTTGCCTTTGACGAACAGACGTTGCTTTCTCTGCTCGCCAGCGTTGTTCCCGAGCCCTTGGCTAGTTTTAGCCTTGATGATGCAGACGCTCGACCTTCCGTGCATGAGCGAGATGCAGATGGGTTGAACCGTCGAACGAACCGTCGGACCGACCTGCCAGCCGTACTTGCGATCGGCTCATGAGTAGATCTACCGCATCTGCGACACGGCCTCAACCACCAGACAGTCGGGGTAAGCTCGACTAGGGAGACCGAAGCGGAGAAGCGCTAAGCCGTCTTGATTTCACGACGTCGCTAGATGGAGGTGCGAACTTTCAACTCGCGAAATTGAATTTGCTGCACAGCTGCAGTCGGCAGATCTTTCTACGTCAGCCTGCTTTGGCGGCAAATGAGCCAAGGGCAACTGCCGCTGCAAACCGCTTCCACTCTCATAACAGCAGAACGGCAGTCCAAATTTAGGTGTGCCGTCCGTTGGGCTGTTGAAGCTGAGCTGAGTCGGAGCCTGTTGTTTAGCTTTGCTGTGACGTTTTTCGTCTGGCTCGCTTGCTCGCTTGGCGGCAGGACGGACGGATGACCTCTGCAGCTTGCTGCCTTATGCAGTTGAATCACCGCCAGCGCCCACGCCCGTCAGCCGACTTATGGCTTGGCCTTGGCTGCCTCTGTCTTTTTGGCCTCCAGACCGCATGCCTGATGAGCGCATTCGACGGGCTTCCATCCTGCAGTCGAAAGATCTCAGCCCCAGCTGGCTTGGCCTCGAATCCATCCGCAAGCCGCACTTTCTGCCCACAGCATTGCCCTACGCCGAAACGGTCAAAGTTGACATCTGCTGTGCTTTCAGTCTTACCCTGCAACTACATCCATCCATCAGTCCATCTGCAACATCAAGCCCTTCTTATAGACCCGGCTCGACTACCATATACCCTCGTCGACCACATACCCTTTCTGTCTCTTTGATACCATCATATCCCCATAATCATGACCGATCTCGCTCGCAACGGTTCCATCCTCGTCGCCGAGATCAAAGCGGTGCACGCTCCTGCCGCCGACGGCACCAACGGCGCCATCCCCGTCGCAAACGGTGATGCCAACGGCTCTGCCATCCTCGGCAATGGTGCTGCGGCCGCTCCTCTGGACCCCTCGGTCACCACGCCCTATGTGGACAGCCACCCCGCTGGCCATGCCGCCGAGGCCTCCGCTCTGAGCGCTGGTGTCGGTGCTCAGCATGTGCCTCACCAGGCCGACCCTTCGATCGCCACGGGTGTCGTTTCTGGAGGAGAGACCACTGCCCCGGTCCCTGCCGCTGCTGCTGCCCCCGCCGCTGCTGCTGCCCCCGCCGCTGCTGCTGTCCCTGCCGCTGCTGCTGCCCCTACTGGTGAGGCCGCTGCTCCTGGCTTGATTCAGCCTCAGACCACTCCCATTCAGCCTGTCCAGCCCAGTGACCACGCTCGTGAGGTCTCGCACATCAACACCGCCGCCCCCGCCGGCGGTTTCGCTGGTGTAGGTGCCGGCTCGCCCGCTGGTACCGCCCCCGGCAGCGCTCTGAGCGCTCAGCAGGCCCCTGCCTCGTCCGGTATTGAGCCTGGTAGCATCGTCAGCCCTGAGCAGCAGCAGGAGCTCCAGCAGCCTCCTCAGGAGCACCACTCTGTGGCTCCCGCTGCGGCCGCCGGTGCCGCTGGTGTTGCTGCTGGTGCTGCCGCTGGAAAGGGTTCCACCAGCGCCGCTGCTCAGGCCCCTACCTCGGCGATGAGCCCCAAGGACATCAAGAAGATGGACAAGCTCATGAAGAAGGAGGCCAAGGACGAGGCCAAGTCGCTCAAGCGCGCCATCAAGGAGGCCCAGGCTTCCGAGAAGCTCTTCCGCAAATCGCGCGATGCCGAGCAGCAGGCCATCAAGCGTCACACCAAGGCGCAGACGTACGAGCACAAGGCGAGCAAGTCGCTCAGCAGGGCCAAGGCTGAGCACGAAAAGACCGCCGCCGATCTGGCCAAGGCCGTCGAGGAGCTGGACATCAAGAAGCGCCACACCGAGGGCACGCGCTCGGGCTACGAGGAGGCCAAGAAGCGCATTGATGAGCTTAGGAGCCAGAAGACCATCAACGACCAGGCTAGGTCCCGCACCGCCGCCCAGATCCACGGTGGTCGTTGAGCGCGTTCCTTTTTGGCTAGGATGCAACACGACATGCAGGCAAGCCCCTTCCAAACCCCTTTCATAAGATACCCGGGGCTTCTCTACTGTTGTCGTTCATCGTCGAACTTCCAAATTCTCGCTCTCTGTTGCTGTCGGCGATGTTGCTCTGTTTTGCTTCGTCTGTTTGCGCAGCCGTTCAATGTCAATTCGCGATCATTATCTCAGATGCAGTGTGGTTCGAAAGTCCGTGCTGTGATTGACTGCTTGTGATGCCCTGCGTAGGCACTACAGGGTTCGACTGGCTGACCAGGTTTGTGCAGAAGCACCCTTTCCAGCTCGTCCAACCTCGCGTCTTCCACCCACCACATCACATCGCTCTCGAAGAACACGGTGTCTTTCCAATGTGAAGTCGATATCCGCAGCCATTGAACTGCAAGCATGCCACTCCGTTCGATCTGAGAAGAGCACGGTATCGACCGAGTCTGCGGTGAGAGATCACGCGGGAATCCTAGGTTTGACCTTCGTATACTGGTGTAGGAGAAGTGCATTTTGTCGTGCGATAAAATTTCTCAAAGCGCGAGGCGAGACGGTGGGCGGATTGGTAATCGGACGCTTCGGGTGGGAGTTGTGGTTGAGCCAGGTTTTCGAGCGTGGTTGCGTAGAGCCGATCTTTTCCGCGCGCCAGGGCCTGTGACCCCGCGCTTTCCACTCTTTTCGCTAGGAATCACACACCTCGATCTTTCTCACACCATCATCTCCCATCTCGCAACAATGTTGGCTACACGACCACTGCTCACGCTGCGCTCGGTGTCGCGCGTCGGCCTCCGCGCCACCCTCCCCACCTCGTTCGCCCTTCGCACCCTCCCCGCGGCTCGCTTCGTCTCCTCCTCGAGCAAGCCCCTCGCCGCTGCCGCACAGACAACCAAGTTGAGCCAGCAACAGAACTTGGACTTGCTCAACCAGCAGCGCGCTTTGCGTCCTAGCAGCCCCCACTTTACGATTTATCAGCCCCAGATCACCTGGTATCTGTCCATTATCAACCGTATCACGGGGACCGGATTGAGCGTTTGTAAGTTTCCCCCAACTAGCTCTCTTTATACTCTCTCTCTTTCTCTCTTTGGGACCGTAGAGTCCACACACTCTCTTCGGGACCGTGAGAGTCCACACCGCCCTCTGTCTCTAGCCGAGGGAGCGGGGACCGTAGCGGACAGGACGAATGCTGACCCTCTGCTTTGCGCGAAACAGTGATGTACGCCTACTTCGCAGCGTACGCAGGCTACCCGTTGTTCGGTTCTGCCGAGGCGCTGTCCAGCGGTTCGATCACCGACTTTGTCGCCACGCTGCCCGTGTGGTTCAAGACGGCCGTCAAAATCCCCTTGGCGCTGGCGTTTAGCTTCCACAGCTTCAACGGTCTGCGCCATCTCGCGTGGGACTGGGGTTATGCGTTGACCCTCAAGGGCGTTTATTCCACCGCGTACGTCGTCATGGGTGCTACCGCGCTGACCACCGTTGGACTGTGCCTGATTTGAGCTGGAGGCAATAGGAGAGTTTTGATTCGAGAAAGAGGGGTGTGTGTGGGGCCCAGCGTGTGTGTGTGGAAGGCGAGCGTGTGTGAGCGGTGAGCGAGTTGGCGTGTGTGTGTGCGAAGTGTGCGAGACCTCAAGTGTCGACTTCGTGGTGCATCTCGTGGGTCGGAGGGACAGCGTACCCTCGAACATACCGCGGCTGAGCTCGAATGATCCTCAGCCCTGTTGTCAAGTGCTCGGTCAGAAGATCCCTCGAGCACGCTTTAGTGATGAAACCTATTGAATGCCTTCTATACGACTCCAATCATACCCTCGATCTACCCCCTCTTCCCTTCATCACTCTCACTCTCACTCTCACTCCCACTCTCCTCCTCATCACTCCCACTCTCCTCCCCCTCACTCCCACTCTCACTCTCATCATCCTTACCCAAATCAATCTCTCTCCTCTCCATCTCATACCCGACCGCCTCTAACGCCTTCTCCATCTCCTCCACCTTCCCCACTGGCGCCACGACCGCGGCGACACTTGTCTCCGCATCAAACAGCGGCAGAATATACCTCCGCAAGCTCTCCTTCACATCCTCCACGGTCACCTTCTGCACGGCCTTGAGCAGCAATTTCCCCCTGTTCTTGGGCGCGTTCTTGAGGACTTGGTCGAAGAAGCTCTCCTGCGCGGCGCCGGCGACGGTTCCTTCGGCTTCGGCGATGTTGAAGTGCAAACTGCTCTTGGCGCTTTCGAGCGTTGTCTCGTCGATGTCCAGCACCAATTCCTCCCCGTCGGAGGGGAGGGAGCAGAGGGCACGGATGACCTTGCGAGCCTCGACAAAGGCTTTGGCCGAATCGGGACTTCGGTAGAGCGAAAAGTGGATGAGCTGGGATTCGGGGTTGCTGACGATGCTCGCGCCGTATGCGAGACCGGCACCGCGGATGAAGCGCCACAGGAAGGATTCCATCGCATTGAGGATCGTGATGGTCGTCACGAGCGCGGGAGCGTCCGGGTGGGTGTACGAAGGGATGCCGCGCGTGCTGAAGTACGAATAGCTGCTCTCCACCGTCGGTAGCGCCGTGATCAAACCCTTGCGCGACGGATTCTTGCCCAACGGAGTGAGCAGGTCTCGACTCCACGGCACGGGGAGCGTCTGCTTTGCCGTCCATGAGGACTGCGTAAAATGCTCCGCCCACGCCGTCTTCGGCTGCTCCAACGCCAAGATATCACCCGCCACCGAAACGCGCAGATTCTCCGGCCGAACCAGTGTCGATCGAATCCTCTCAAAGTCAGCCACTACCTTGTCCGGCTCGGTGCTCAACCGCTCCTGCAACTCGGGCATGGTCTTGACCAACTCGAGCACGCTATTGGCCAAATTGGTGCTCCTGTCCGCGTCCAACGTCAGACTGCGACTGAGCGCACTAGCGATGGCCCTCCCTTTCCTCTTCTGCTCCGGCAGGCTCTGGATGATCTTGCTCACCGTCACCCTCAGCCTGTCCAGATCGAACTGCGTGCCCAAGAACAGATCGCGCAGCCATGCGATGCCCTTGGCATAATTAGCACGTTCGAGCTTGAGTTCGGCACAGACGAGCTCGCCGAAGCCGCCGCTACCGAGCGAGACGTCGTATTCGAGAGTGTCGACGTCGAGGCCCTTGACGACCTGTTCGTAGGTGAGGCGCGTCGAGGTGCCGTCCTGCTTGATAAGGGGCAGGGAGAAGAGCACCGAGAGGTAGAGCTGCATCTGCGCGCGCAGCTCGTTGGGCAGGTCCGTGGTGGCGAATACGAGCGAGATCGAGACGAAGGCCGAGTTGACGTGGTCGAACTGGATGAAGTAGGGCAGCTCGGCAGGGTCCGAGTCGACGTGCGCTTGAACTTTCGAGTCGAGCTCGTCGGCGATGGTCTGCACGGTCAGGCCGTACGCGGAGGTCTCGCTCTTCGACGGCTTGTCGGAAGCAGTGGGCAGGACCTGCGCAGTGCCAACGGGAATCCACTTGATGCTGTCGGTGCTGGGAATCTGGAACTGCTTGAGCATCTCATCCGGAATGGGACGGTCGTTTTCCTTCTTGGCTGCTTCGAGCTGCTCGTCGAGCTTCTTGAGTCCGTCTTCGCCCAGCTTCTGCCTCCTCTCCTCCTCGAGCGCCTTGGTGTCCGCCTTGAGCTTGTCCGACAGCGCCGAAGAGGGACGACCAACAACGACAAGTCTTGGGTTGTCGACAAAGTACTTCTGCAGCAGCTCGGTCCACTGATCGCTGGTCCAGGTGAGCAGCTCATCGTAGCGCTTCATGTCCTGCAGCGCCTTGTGCAGATCCTGTCCTGACAAGTTGCCGTACAGGAAATCGGTGATGAGCAAATCGGCGAACGAGTCGGCGGGCTTGGTCTCAAGTTGCGAGAGGACCTTGAGCTTGTCGCGCTTGATGACCATCTGCATCCTGTCCATGTCGATGCCCTCCTTGACGATACCAGCCAGCAGATCGATCAACTGTTGGTCCAGACGGTCGAGCTGGTCCGAGGGAACGGAAGAAAAGTAGGCGGAAAGCAAGGTCGCACCTGCTTTGTCGGTGGAGCCAAAGTAGGCATCTGTGCAAAGAGGGTCGTCGCGCTCCACGAACGCCTTTTGAATGGCCGAGACGGGCGAGTCGGTGAGGTAGGTGCTGAGGATGTTGACGGCTTCGCTCGACATCCAGTCTTGAAACTTAGGACCGACCCACGAGACCTGGATCTCTCCCACGCTTTCGTCCTTCTCTGGAAAGTCAACGAAAGCACGTCGTCGCTTCGATTCAGGCTTGGAGCCTTGAGCGGGAGGGTCAGCTGGGTCGAGGCCGGGCTGCTCGGTCTTGGAGCCGTCGATGGTTGGTGGCAGAGCAGAATCAGTCTCTACAAAGGGGCGTTTCCAGCCACGAGGACCCTCGGGTTGTGCGTTGCGCTTGGTGACGAGACGCTCTTCTACGGGTGCGAGGGCATTGAGCAGTTCGGATCGTCCCAGTGGTCCGCAAACGACGAGTGCTGCATTGTGAGGCGCGTAGTACTGGTGGTGATAGTCGCGAATCTTTTCGATGTCAAGTACGCGCAGCGCTGACATGAGACCGCCCGTCTCGGAGCGGTAAGCGGATGAAGCAGGATAAAGCATGCGTTGCGACTTGAGCTCCATGAGATCGGCGGGCGAGTTTTCACGGCCTTGCATCTCGCTAAAGACGACGCCTGCATCGTGACCCTTGCCGTCGACGTGGTAGACCTCGGTGACGAAGCCTTCTTTGGTCAAAGTCGGAAAGAAGACATGATCGAGGTAGACGGGAAGCATGCGGAGGAAGCCGTCCGAGCCAGCGGTGGTGAGCGTGTAGGCGGTGTGATCGTTAGCGGTCCAAGCGTTGGTTCCGCTGGCGAAGGCTCGGTTGGCGAGGGTGTCCAGGACGCCTTTGTAGGGATACAGATCGGAGCCGAGGAAGATGAGATGCTCGAGTGTGTGTGGCACACCAGAGTCTTCGAAGATCTCGGAGGCAAGCGTCATGTAGCAGTTGAGGAGAGGCGAGTCGAAGTTGGCCCACAGGACGGTCAGGCCCGTCTTGCGTGACTTCCACTTTTCGACCGACATGCCGGGAGCGTAGTCGAGGTCATGGCGAGTGACGAGATCAAAGTTACCATGGCTGGAGGGAAGACCATTGGGCAGAGCGGTCGATGCTGAGCCGTCAGCTGGCATGATGGAGGCTGGCTGGCGGGATGAGGAGCTGAAAGCTCGCTGGAGAGGAGCTCGCGACAGGAATGGGGCTGCTGCGCCGATGGGTGAGGCAGAAGCGGTAAGAGAACAAGTGAAGCGGATGCTATGTCCTGTGTTTGCTATGCTGCGATATTGGGAATGCTGGGTGATGCTGGGAGATGTGATTCTGGTCGAAGTGTGGAGTGATCGAAAGGCAGTCGTGAAGTTCTTAGAATGGAAACGCACTGACGAGCCAGGTGAGAGGAGCAGCCTGGCGACCGGCATCAACGTGAGGCTCGTTGTGAGGTGCTGAGCCCGATGTATGGTCTATCGAAGCTGATGAAGCCGAACAAGATGTGGTGGGTTGAGGAAGCCAAAAGCTCAGTTTGCGTCAGACCCTGATGGTGGCCAGGGTGGGTCCGCACGAAGAAAAGCGTGTGTCCGAAAGGTGATCGGGGCTGAATCTGCGTGCAAATCTACAGATCCACGGCTATGCTTCCTAATTCCAGCGCTGAGCAGAAAAAGGATTCCGCCACTGCCCGCAACGACGGCGTGATCCAAAGCCTGCCGCTTCCGAACATCTCCTTGCTCCACAAGACCATCCATCCGTTCAGCATCTGCGCAGCTCTCTTCTCGTCAATCCATCACCTTTCGACGCAACCTGGTCTCATCCTTGTTTGAGGAGCGCACCATAGCAACCATGTCGGAAGCAGCGCCGCAGACCGCCAACAAATTCGTCACCGAGCTCAATCCAAAGGGCATCAAGCCGTATGTGCCCGACCTCTCCATCACCCTCTGCTGCGCTCGTTGATCATCTCAAGCTAACCTCTCTGTATCTTGACACGCACGCAATACTGCTTTGATCGCCGTTCCCCGCCGGCGCAGATGCTGCGCATGTCCCGAGACAAAGTCGCTGCGAGACGAATGCTTCTTCAAGTTCGGCCACAGCGTCGAGGAGCACGGCGAGTCGGCACGAAAGTGCGAGGATCTGGTCAAGAGGCATCGAGAGTGCATGGCCTCGCTAGGATACAAGGTCTAGGCAACTCTTCAGCGCCAACACCTATCACTCCCAATGATATCCCATCGGCCCCCTACCGCGATGCCTGCTGAGGCATCTGCAACCATTTTGTCTCGATCACACTGGTTCAGGAGCCCGCGCTCAATCGGATCCAACGCCGCCTATGCCCTCGCTATCTAGATCTCCCACGACCGTCTCGCATCTCATTGTACCACCACTTCAGTCAACACACCGCTCTGTACCGAATAAGCATTAATGAACCATCCTCTAGCATCCATTGTGCCTCGAATAGCGTTGCCGAGCAAAGCAGCGCTTCGTGTGTCTGCCGACCGGCTGCGGTGATCTTGTCTGAGTGCTTGTCGCCATCTGTGTCATGCTAGTCATCATCGAGCAAGGAGTGATGGGCTCAGGCAGCCGCTCTGTTAAGCCCGCTCGTCATGCTGATTATCAATCTGCGAAATTTGTCACGCTTGGCCAGCCGGCTATCTTATCAGTCTGCCAAGCAAATTCCAACCAGGTTTCAACCTTCCAACTCCACCGAGCTCGCCTTCAGCATCTTGCCTCTGCACCACAAAGCTCGAGCCAGCCAGTGTGGTCCCTCCTCGTTAGCAACAATGACGGACGCGACCTCCTCGAACGCGGCGCACTTTCCCGAGCCCAACCCTACAGCCAGCCTCTTGCTCTCGCACCGACCACCGGCGGGCAAGATCGCTCTGGTCCTCGGCACGGGCAAGCTTGCTGCCTCTCGCTGCTTTGCCCTGCTCGAAGCGGGGATCCGACCTGTCGTCATCAGCGTTGAAGCTTCTGCTCGAACTCAAGGCGCCGACTTTTGTCCCGAGATCGCGCACCGTCTCGCTTCGCATCAGGTCTCGCACCATTCTATAGCTGCCCACCTCTTCAGCACGCGTACCTCGGTTCAAACCACATTCGACGCCATTCTGGATAGCTACGATGGCGAGGACAACCTCATCTTTGCCGTTTGCGTAACGGACACGCTGCACTCGGGCGACGACGAGCCCGCTTCCTCTGCCAAGGTCAACGCCGACGACGGGGACGACGCGGTTGCAACCGAAGCAACACTAACTTCGTACGCACGGGCCGAGATCATCAGTCGTCTATGTAGGAAAAGAAGGATACCGGTGAATGTAGCAGACAAACCAGGGCTGTGCGACTTTTCCTTCCCTGCCAGCTACCGCTTTCCCTCGACCACCTCCACACCCTCCTCGTCATCCCTTCAGATCGCGGTTACGACGAATGGTCGTGGGTGTCGTCTCGCTGGTAGGATCAGGAGGGAAATCGTCTCTGCCTTGCCACACAATGTCGGAGATGCAGTTGAAAAGGTTGGACTCATGCGCGATATGGCTAAGCGTCAGTCCGAAGCGTCTTCCGACCCATCCACGTCCGACCCCACCAAGCCTCCCAGACGCAAGGGAAGGAAGAATGGCACCTCCGAGATCGAAGAAGAGGACCTGTCATTCGATGCTACACCGCTCAATAGCCCGGTCCCGCAGCTAGCGCCCAAGAACCCACTCGAGTCGGTCACGACCACACTGCGGCTGCAGCAGCTGCAAGCGCAGCACGAACGGGAGCAGCACGAGGCGGAGGAGCGCACCAAGCGCCGCATGCGCTGGGTGGCGCAGATCAGCGAGTACTGGCCCATCGAGTATCTCGGCAACCTGGGCGAGGGGCAGATGGATGAGGTGTTGCGGACGCATGGTGAGCCGTCTGATGCGCCACGAGGGCGAACTTCGTCCCGCAACGAGGAAGCCACCACAACGCCCACGCAGAGTGTTGCACATCGTGCACGCTCCCAGCACTCACTCGACATCCGACCTCCACAACCATCGACAGGTCGGGGGCATATTTACTTGCTTGGTAGTGGGCCCGGTCATCCAGGTTTGCTGACCACCTTCGCCTACCGTCTCCTCACCTCCCCGACCACGTCGCTCATCCTCTCGGACAAGCTCGTCCCATCATCCATCCTGAACCTCATCCCGTCGTCCACACCGCTCGAGATCGCACGCAAATTCCCTGGTAACGCGGAAGGCGCGCAATCCGAGTTGATCGCGAAAGCCCTCCGTGCCGCATCGGAGGGCAAGACGGTGGTGCGACTCAAACAGGGCGATCCGTTCGTATACGGTCGTGGGGGGGAAGAGGTGTTAGCCTTCCGTGCCGCGGGATGCGAGTGTACGGTCGTGCCCGGAATTAGCAGTGCGATTGCTGCACCGGCGCTGTTGGGCATTCCTGTGACGCAAAGGGGTGCTGCGGACTCCCTCGTGCTGTGCACGGGGGTGGGGAAGGGGGGTGGGAGGGTGAAACTGCCAGGGTACGAGAGGGGGAGGACGGTGGTCGTGCTGATGGGCGTAGCGAGACTGCGGGCGGTGGTGGCGACTTTGACCGAGGGCGCAAGACAGAGTACGGGGGATAATGGGGGGGACATCGGGGATAGAGAGGGGGGAGTGTATCCGCCGTATACGCCAATTGCGATCATCGAACGGGCAAGCAGCTCCGACCAGCGCATGGTGGCGAGCACGCTCGAGGGGATCGTCGAAGCGTTGGAGAACAGCGGTGAGCAGCGGCCCCCGGGGATGATGGTCATCGGTTGGTCGGTGCTCTCCCTCGAAGGGAAAGGGGATGTGACGGTACAAGACGATGCGCTGTCGCTGCAAGGCGAGGAGCTGGAAAGACGCGATAGGGAAAGGGTGTCTTCATGGCTCAAGGGTCGAAGGTGGATTGTACGAGAGGGTCTGGATCAGGCATACAGGTCTGCGCTGACCGCATTCCAGACCAATCCGCTGCAGTTCTCAGAGTCACCGCTGGTACACCATGCGGACAGCCCGAAGGAGGAAAGGTTCAACAAACGGGACGAGGCAGGCTGGGCACCTCCACGGTATCCCACAGGTGTCCCAGAGGGAGGATGGATGGCCGGAGAAGCACCCAATCGCCCCGCAACCGATCAGATCGCCTACGAGCAGGACAAGACCTATGCCGAGATTCAGGCTCGTCTTCGGGAATGGTAGCGAGAAATGCCACGTGCCCATTACTATCGGAGTGTGTGTATGTGTGTGAGCGCTTAGGAAGCGACCGGATCCTTGATCACCATTCTCCCTCTGCCCGGTCCTTGACGAACTTTGACCTTTGGTGCGGCATCCTTGTCCGTCTTCTTCCTGCCGAAGCTCATCTTTCCCGTCTCGTGCGTGACCACTGGTGCAGTCCTCGACTTGAACACCGCTGCGAGCTTGTTGACCTTGCTCGCGGGCTGATCGCCTGCGGTCGACTCGGTGATCGAGCGGGCCGATGGGGTGGTGTTGTACCGGAAAGCCGATCTGTGCGAGGTCGAGCTGGCGGTGCTGTCGATGGTGCGGCTGCTTGTGAGATTCACCGTAGAAGCAGTCTGCGCAGCAGCAGGGGATTGCGCGCTCATCGTGGCGAACATCTGTTCCAGGGCCTGCACTTTTCGGTTGAGGTCGTCGATCTTCTTGTCTTCTCCAATCGTGCTTGTTGAGAGGGAGGGGGTGGAGACGAGCGAGATGTCGCTCTGCCTTCGCTCTGTGAACGGATGTCTAGCCGCAGGGCGATAGAAGCTCGCATTGCTTGCCAACTCGCCCATTGCTGGTTGCTGAAAAGCCAGCATTGACGAGCTCGCACCTGCAGGACGCAAGCTCGACCGACTCGGCCTCTTCACGATCCTCATCGAGCCACTCGCCCCCCTCTCAGGCACCGCCGGCAACGGAGGCAGGTCCACCGCCTCCCTCTGCATCTGACCCGTACTCCTTCGCGCTCTTAGCTGTCTCGATTCTGCTGCGGCCAGCTGATGCCCCTGCAGCTGTAAGGCCATCTGCAGCTGCTCGACCTGTCGTTTGAGCGCGTCCACCTCGAAGTGGTCCTCGACGACGACGGCTGGGTTGCGCTCGAGTAGCCGCGCCAGGTCGGTGAGTCGATCGCTGTGCTCGACGTGGGGAACTTCGTCGATGCCACTGCCGTCTGACCACGCCGCTTCTAGCGCGTCGTCCTCGTGAGCACGGTCGAACGAGTGAGGCAGCATCGCGCCGGTGGGTCGCATAGCGCCTTTGCGAGGACGGGGCATCGGAAAGCTCTCCAGGAAATTGGGCTCGAACGAGAGCTCCCGTTCGTGCTTGAGCGGTGACGATGCGTGATATGCTTCGGGCGTGTAGGGGTGCCGAGCTGGGCGCAAGGGAGCATAGCTGTGAGATGGTCGAGTGGACGAGATGGGCGTTGCGGGCAAGTCGTAGGTGAGAACGCTCTCGTCGTCGGAACGACTGCTGAGCGACCAAGAGGCTTGCATGGCGCCGCTTCTGTTGTCAAGGCTCTTCGAAATGAAACGTTTTGGTAGTGATGAGTGCAGCAGAAGACGAGGCCGTCAAATGAGGCTTCCCGTTGACTCAAAGCTGTCGCACAGAGAGGATGGTGGGCAAGAGCAAGTCGCTAGGAAGGACTGGTGGCTGTACGGAATGGCATGTCCTGCTCCCGCCACTTTGCCTGGCAAGAGCGAGCAAGATCAGTGAGCGCGGGTAAAGGCAGCAGACGGCTTGCATACGAGCAGATCTTGACAAGACAAACAGATCCACTGTCCTTCCAGGAACCTTGCGCGGAAACGAGGCTTGAGAACAGCACAAACTGCCCTTGTCGCCACGCCAGAAGGAACCACTGCACGACTAGAGACATTTCAGAGCTCTAGAAAGTACTTTCCCACGCCGGCAAGGTCTTCCGAGCCTCCCACGCGATACGCTCGGCTTGCGTTGTTCATCGAACCCAGCCATTCACACTGAGAAGGAAGACGTGCAGAAGCCGAAGATTCTTATCTCTCGACCCTCTTATCAGCTGCACGTTTCAGGGTCCGCCACGTTTAAGCGTGCCTCTTGAGGTGCATTTTACGCGTTATCCTACAATGGTGATGGTCTACCAGTGTGGCACGGGAGAATACACAATTCGGTTTCAGAGATGGTCTCAGTGCGCATCCTTGCCAAACGCGCGCACACGCGTCTACAAGTAGCATCAAGTGCTGTCGTGTCTGCCTTCCATTGTGATGGGATAATGTTAGTGCGCAAAGGACCGTGCCGGTTGGCCCACCTTGTCGTCAACGATCGTCTGTGCTGACTAGTCGTACTTGTTCGCCTGGCCCGTAGCCTCCGCCTGCCTCTTCAACGCCTTTGGCGCATCCCCCCTCTGCATCACGATCTCGATCACCCTAATCATATCGGGCTTTTTGAAATGCTCGTCGTTCAAAAGCCTGTCCAGCTGTTCCTTCGTCCAAGCCTTGCAGTACTGCTTCCTGCTTGGCGGCCTGTCCTTGGCGTGACTGGGAGCATCGCTCCTGAAGTCGCGCTTGCCGAAAAAGTCGAGCAGGAGCCTGTGATCGTACGGCGGAATATCGTTGTAACTCCTCTGGGGACCGTGAATCTGCCTTTCGATCTCGTAGCCGTCGTTGTTGAGCACAAAGAGGTATGGGCAGAGACCGTGTTTGATCATGGTACCGATCTCTTGGACTGTCAACTGCAGGGAGCCGTCGCCGACGAAGAGGTGGGTTCGACCGAGCTTTTCTTCTCTTGCTGCGAGGGCTACGCCGAGAGTCGCACCGACCGACCAGCCAATAGAACCCCAGAGAACCTGGCTCACCCATCGGGTCTCGGCAGGAAGCTTCGCCTCCAACATGCCGAAACTCGACGTGCCCGTTTCGACGATCACCTGATCCTGCGTTTCGAAGAATTGACCCATTCGGGGCCACAACCACTCTTGTGTGATGACGGACGAGTCGTCCTGGGGAAGAACGTTCTCGAACTTGGGCACGATCTTCTTGGTCTCCTCCAACCGTCGTTGGCCCTCGGGCTCAAGCAGGGCGCTCAGCTTGGGCAGCAACCGCTTCATCCCAATGCCCGGATAGTGCGAGTAGCCAATCGTCGTGTAGTCCGAGTGCAGCTCGATGGTGGACGCCTTAGGAGTGCGGTAGGAGAAGTTACCACTGTTAAAGTCCGACTTGAGGCTGCCGATGGTGATGAGCACGTCGGCGCCCTCGACGATCTTCTTGACAGGATCCGAGGTGAGGTTGCCGACGTAGATGCCACCGTACTGCGGATGGTCCTCGTCGACGATGGCCTTGCCCATGGGGGTGGCGAAGACGGGCAGGCCAGATTTGGTGATGAGCTCGTTGGTTTCGGCGATGCATCCGTGACGCGCGGCGCAGGCGTCGACGAGGATCACGGCGGATTTGGCATCTGCGATGTGTTGACGAGCCACGTTGAGGACATACTGCTCTGCATCGGGGTCGTTTTCGTCCGCGTCGTAGTTGAGCGGCGTGTTCAGCGGGGCGGAGGGGATGGTGGCGTGGACGAGGTCTGTGGGCAGCGCGAGGTAGACGGGTCTTGCGCTCTTCATCGCCGTCCTGAGGATTCGATCGATTGCCTCGCCCGCGCCCTCCTTCGCCTTCAACACCGCGCTGTCGGCGCTGATCTCCTTGCTCATGTTCTCGAACGCCCCAAACCGTCCATCGCCAAGCGTGTGGTGCAGCAACGAGTGGGCACCCTGTGCAGCCGTGGATGGCACACCGACGATGTGAATCACAGGGAGACGCTCTGAGAAGCTCCCCGCAATGCCGTTGAGCGCGCTCAGCTCGCCCACGCCAAACGTGGTTACGACAGCCGCAACGGTGCTCTTGATGCGCGCATAGCCGTCCGCAGCGTAGGCCGCGTTGAGCTCGTTCGAGTTGCCCACCCACGTAAGGGCCGAATGGTCCTCGATGAGGTCGAGGAAGCCCATGTTGAAGTCGCCGGGCACACCTTGGATGCTTTGCGTGCCGAGCTGCACGAGGCGCTCGAGCAGGTATGCACCGATCTTGATCTGCTTGTCGTCCGACATGCTTGCGATGTTGTGGGATGGAGATGGAGGTGGTTAGATGCAGAGAGATGGAAGGAACACTTGAGGCTTAGATTGTCTAGATTCGGCAGCTGTCTCGATTTGCTCGCCTGGCTTGTGCCGACGGCAGGCAGGCGCTCAGTTCGAAGGAGACGCAGCTCGAGACACCAGCCGAAGCTTGGCTCGCCAGTCATCGGCTTGTCATCCAACACAGACCCTGCAAACGATGACTGCAGCTCTATGACAACGTGCATGCATACCCGCTGCCGCGGCCGTGTGGAGGCGATGTTGATTTTTGCTCAGTTGTGCCCGCAAGGCAAATCTCACATTTTGTAAAATTCACAGTACTCCGTGCCATGCTCCGCCCCTTGACAGCGTCACAAGGGCTCACATCAAGAACTCGACGCACTGATGACGACTTACGAACATATCACTTACACAGATCGGGACTTCGTTAGAGAAACGTAAGAAATTGTTCATAGAAACAGGAGAGAGAGAATGCTAGAAGAATGCAGTGCGACAAAGAATAGAGAAAAAGAGTGGCCTCGGACTTAGTCCTTGTAGCCAGCCTGGCGGCGCTGACCCTTCTTGACCTCCCTGTCGACCTTGAAGCCTCTTGCCTTGTAGTACTCCTCCTCCCTGCTGGTGCCGTCCTCGCTGTCGACGGGGATCTCGCCGCGAACAGCGACTCGGATGGCGTGTCTCCTGCTGACGCCGACGTCCTCGTAGATGGCCGAGTGGATGTTGGTCCTGTTGTCCCAGATGGCGACATCGCCAGCGTTCCACTTGAAGCGAACACTGAAGTCGGAAGCGGAGGAGACGTGCTGGGTGAGGAAGTTGACGAGGTAGTCCGATTCGGCCTTGGGAACGCCGGGGATGTAGCGGACGAAGCCCGGGTTGAAGAAGAGCGCCTTGTGCTTGGTGACGGGATGAACGCGGACGAGTGGGTGCTCGGTCTCGACAGGGTCGCGGCGGACGGTGTTGCCGTAACGACGGGCACCATCGGCCTGGTCAACAGCGGAGTGGATGGCGGTGAGCTGCTCGAGGTACTGACGGAGAGGGTAGGAGAGACGGTCGTACGCGGCGTAGCCGGATGCCCAGAGAGTGTCACCGCCAGCTTCGGGGGAGACGAGAAGCTTGAACGAAGTGTATGAGGGAGGGTTGATCTCGTAGGTCACGTCCGAGTGCCAGAGGTCAGATCGCGAGTGCTGGACGGGACCACGGTAGACCTTTTCATTAGGGTCCGAGGTAGGGTGCGAGTAGACTACGTGCACCTCGTCGAGGTCGCCGCGAGCAGGCACACCGGTGGTGGCGTGTTTGTGCAAAGGACCCCAGTAACGGCCGAGGGCCAGCTGCTCGTTGATCGTCCAGTCGTCCTGGCCACGGAGGAAGACGACTCCTCGCTCGGCTACGAGCAGAGCGAGTTCGTCCTTCTGCTTGTCGGTAAGCTCACCGAGCTTGATGCCCTCGAGCTCAGTACCGATGGTGCGGGTGAGGTCCTTGACGGCGGTAGCAGAGGCGAAGAGCTCCTTCTTCTCGGGGTCGGCGAAGAGCGCTCGGTCGGTGGGAGGCTCGATGGGTGTGTAGGCATCCCAGTGGACGTTAGGGAAGGAAGGCTTGAACTCGTTATAAGGGTAGTCCTCCTCGGTAGCGAGAGATCCGAGGTCGTAGTGCTCCGAGTTGTACTGATGAGCACGGTTGGTGCTGCCCGAAATGGGCTTGACCTTGGTCACCTTGGAGGTTGAGGGGATGGAGGGCGAAGTAGCCCGTGGGGAGACTGCGACAGGTGCCATTGTGATGGAGGTACGCGAGTTGATGGATCGACGTCTAGGGCCGAGAGAAAAAGCGGGACAGAGACGATGGGAACAGAAGATGGAGGCAGGGACGAGCTAGACGATTATATAGGGTCAAGGCTACGCCAAGGTGAATCATCCAAACGCTACAGTCACATCGGCCTCCAAAGCAGCGTACACATCACATGAGGGGGCTGCTTACCGTGCAAAGCAAGCAGCTCGATACGCTGGCCAAGCTTTCGCATGTCATGGCTGAGCGTCTTGCGTGACCGGCAAGTACGCCATCCCCGCATACGATACGGCCTTCCAGAAAGACGGGTGAAGCAAGTCCGAGGAGGATGTCTTGGCTCAGTCTTGACGCTGTGCATTTCACTCAGGGTCAATGCTCGTCAGTGTCAAGCCGTTGTCGGGCTCCAGAATGGCAAGCACGAGCTTCGAAACATGACCACAAAGATCGGTACGGGGCGAAGCGAGGCTCGCTCGCAATCAGGCACACATGGCTTGGTGGATGAGGCATCGTCGAATGGGATTGCGCAAATGCAGCCGTGCATGTCACACCGCCAAGGCGTGGATGTGGGGAGCGTCTCATGCTATGCACAGCTCACGGCATCCAAAGCGACGTGCTATAGGATATAGAGCCCGACAACTTTAGCCGGCCAACTGCCAACACCACTGCTGGTCGAGATGGCGTAACCTGACGTGCGTGCTCTTTGGATTGCCGAGCGTTGAGACCCTGGCTCACAAAGTCCGAGCTGGATGGCGGAAGGAGAAGCCTGACAAGACGTGATCCTCTCGAAATGGCGCCAGTCCAAGACCTTCTCGCGTGCTCGCGGTTTTCGCCCAGTGTCTGAATGTTACGTGTCGGGAGCCAACAGATAGAGCATTTTTTCACATGGACTTGTCTGGTACACGCGGCGTAACAGCTGGATACTGAGTTACTCGACACGCCTTCATGAGGTCATTCGCTGCAGAAGAAACGTGTCGAAGATTTTCGGCGGCGAAATCCGAGCTTGGTCCGTGCAAGCGAGGCTTCGAGAGACGCAAATCTTCTCATGTCGCTCCCTGACGACCTGAAGTCGAGCTCGCTAGATCTTCGGAAGATTTCACCAGCGCTTACAGCCTGCAAGCGTGACTGTGACTGGTGCGGTTGAGCAATTTTTGGCATCAATTGCGAACAGGCCAGCCTGCGAAGATCAGTGCGAGCGGGCCCCGCGCCAACAGCACAATTGTATATAACCGTGTCCACCAGCCTCTTTTCTCCTAGACACATCCTCCCATCATCATATCGCAATCATGTCGCTCAACAAGACTCTCACTCTCAACGACGGCAACAAAATCCCCCAGATTGGTCTCGGCACCTGGCTCTCCAAGCCCGGAGAGGTCGCAAACGCCGTCGAAGTCGCCATCAAGGCTGGCTATCGTCACATTGGTAAGTTCGCGCATCATCTATATACCTTCTCGAAACCATCATTGACCGTCTATCACCATCAACCCCGTAGACTGTGCACTCATCTACCAAAATTCAACCGAGGTTGGCGAAGCGTTTAAGAAGACGATCCCATCAGTGGTCAAGCGCGAAGATCTCTTCGTCACGTCGAAGCTTTGGAACAATGCTCACAAGCCTGAGCTTGTCGAGGCGGCCTATAACGAGACATTGCAGGAGCTCGGACTCGAATACCTCGATCTGTATCTGATCCACTGGCCTGTAGCCTTCAAGGACGGCAAGGACCTCGTCCCCAAGTCGGAGGACGGCAAGCAGGCCGCACTCGACCGCCAGACCTCGATCGTCGACACGTGGAAGGCTCTCGTCAAGCTGCAGAAGGAGGGCAAGGTCAAGTCGATCGGTGTCTCGAATTTCACCACCGATGACCTGGACGCCGTCATCAACGCGACCGGTGTCACTCCCGCCGTCAACCAGATCGAGGCTCACCCCTTGCTGCCCCAGGACGACCTTGTCGCCTACGCTAAGTCGAAGAACATCCACCTGACCGCATACTCCCCGCTCGGCAACAACCTCAATGGTAAGACTAAGATTGTGGATTACCCTCAGGTCAGCGAGGTCGCCAAGAAGTACAACGCCGACCCTGCTCAGGTTCTTGTCGCTTGGGGTGTCAAGAGGGGCTACAGTGTCATTCCCAAGAGTGTCACCGAGTCGAGGATCAAGAGCAACTTCGACCAGCTCGAACTCAAGGACGAGGACTACGAGAAGGTCACCAGCCTCTACAAGGAGCTCGGCAAGGTCCGCTTCAATGTCCCAAAAACATATGTTCCGTTCTGGGACATCGATATCTTTGGCGAGGAGGCCGAACAGGGCGCTACGTACAAGGTCAACCGTGGCAACTAAAGAGAACGCACGAGATGGTGTTGTTCGTTGCATTTTGCCGAAGGAATGTCATTTCATTTGATCGTGCTCCGCAATTTGGTGACGCGTGTGGGCGCTTCATATGCAACGCTACTTCGGGAGGCTTTCGGGCTCTTGCAGCCTAGCATTGCAACTGACCTTCCCATTGTCATGCCACGCGGGAGCTCTTATCCCACGGGGTGAGTCACCAGGTAGGTCGATTGTAATGTTAGCCTGTGAGAGTCTGAAGGTCCCTCGCGTGCTTGGAACTCCCATTCGCGTTGTCAGACGGTGCCGAGTCTACGATCAGCAATCTGTTCGAATGTAAAGCGACTCAAGGTTTGTGAAGCTCTACGGTGAAATGAAGTCCGTGGATCGCACGGCTTCCCAACTTGCAAGGCACTTAAGTCAAGCGGGGCAAAGCATTGTGCGGATAGATCCACGTGCGGAAAGCCGAACAAAGAAGCAAGACCGCTCCGTAACCCTTGAAGGTCCTCAAAGGCCCCGTTTGTGCAGCTACGCGTGGTGATTTACTCTGCGCTGATCCGCACTCACTGTATAAGGAGGTCTCGCCCGCATCTTCTCCTCCCTTACTCTTCCTCACACCTCCCCATCTCTTGTCCGTAGACACGGACCGTCCTACCTCGAGCCTCCTTCCTCGAGCCTCCTTCCTAGCTGTCCTTCAGCTAATCGAAAGCCATCCGCGACAGCTCGACCTACGATGAAGGAGACACGCTACAAGGTCGAGATGCCTCCGGGCGGTATCGGCCTTCAGCAGATCAACAGCATAGAGATCACCATGCAGAGTTCTGCTCCATCGATCCCTGACGTCTTAGTCCATGGTCATTGTGCATCGATCTATGTTGACGGAAAGATGACCGTAGGCTACTCCGCTATATCGCTCCCTGACGCTCCTCGGACCTCCCAGCAGAACCGCAACAGATGGGTCAAGCTGCTGACTCTGCACGTCGGTCCGCAGCGCATCAAGAAGCAGCTGCAGGACGAGGCCGGGCTGATCCGGGGCATCGACTCAATCAAATCCGGTGATTGGATCATCGACGGCATGAAGGTCACTTCCAAGATCCGATTCAACGTCCCTCAGGACGATGTTGACACCACCATTCGACGTGCAATGCGCCTGCCCGGCTTCATTGCCGTCCAGTGCGAGGGGGCCTACGACCCCAGCAGCCGTCGCTAGGTGCACACCCGAGTACGCCGACGCCCAAGCGCATGGCCAATTTTCGACGACCAAAACCCAATGCCTCGGTAGTGGTACTACTTCGAGCCTCAACCTCAGTCAACATCCCCTGGGGCTGCTTGAGAGCCTGAGGCGACATAATCCACCATCGATTGCGAATGCGAAAACATATTGATTTGCGAATGCGGACACAGACTGAGACTGGATGACGATTCCGACAATGACGGCTAGCATCTTTCTCTAGAAGTCGCTCCCGAACTCCTCACTCTCGACGAGCGCCCGCCCCATCTTCTGCGGGCTCAAGCTCCTCGCTCTCGCCAGCTGGGCCCTTCTCACCGCTGGACTGGGTGGGATCCTCATCCCTGCGCCGCTTCCACTCAAACTGCTCCTCCCCTTCTCGACACCGAACGAGGTGGAGCTGGCACTGGACATACTGGTCCTCCCCTTCTCACCAGCGAACGAAGTCGAATTGGCACTCGACATGCTACTTCGCTGGCTGGTGGACGGTGTGAGCGGTGCTTCGGACGACTGTCTGCTTCTTGCCACTTCTGTCGACGAGATGAAGGGGTTGCGGTTCTCGTCGACGTCGAATGGAGTCGATGAGGTGGATGCGCGCAGGCGACGAGAGGGCATGAATTGCGACTTGGACCGCAGACGATCGTCGACGGGTTGGACGGGTGCCGCTTTGAGTGGCGAAGGGATGCGCGGACGATCGCGCGATGACATGCCGGGTCGGCAAGGGATAAAGTCGCTCCCTCTGTCATCGAAATTGGGGGCTGGGTCAGGGCTGGCATCCGAGACGGTGGATCGTCGAACGCGTTCCCGCGGTAGGGAGGTGCCGCTCTCCGCTGTGGACGGTCGAGAGGTCGAGCGCTCCCGTCGCGTCGTGGTGGGATCCTTGAAGGTGATCGGCGACTCGGTCACGGCAGCAGGTAGGGGCGGGAGAGGAGGTGGAGAGGTTCCCGCCCTCGACAAGCTGGTCGGCTTCTTTCGCAGCTCCGCAACCGAGGTGCTGTGCCGAAGCTTTCGAGGAGACCCACCTACAACTGCTCCTGCAGACTCGGTGCGCGAGCTGCTCGGTCGTGTGGGAGCCTCTTCGCTCGTCGCCCTCGTCGTCGACGGCGGTGGTGCTGCTCGTCTTCGAATCGTCGCCCTCGGTGTTTCGGCTTTATCCTCCTCCGCCTTTCGCTGCGCCCTCAGATCCGCGCGTGAGATACGTTTGCGCGGACTCGCCTTGGGCGTGCTCGTTCCCTCTTCCGCCACATTTGCTGCGCTCGTCACGCTCGCAACACTCGTGCTTGCCGAAATAGCCACACTGGTCGATGCTGAAACAGTCTCTTGACTCCCTCTTCGTTCCTTCTCGCCCTGAAGCTGCGACCAGAAGTACCTGAACTCCAAGCATCCCAGATCGGTCTGCTTTAGAGCTGTAACGTAGCAACCCCTCGCTACGGCCTGTGCAAAGGTTGGGCTGGTCACTGAGACAGGTGTGGATGCGGGTGTGGTGACCGTATCAGCGCACTTGTGGGAGAGTTGAACGATCTGATGAATGCCGCCCATGTCTGCGAAACGGTCTTGGGCAAGCGGGCTGTCGACGAGGATGCACATGAGCAGGTCGAGTGCGAATCCGGATGGTAGGCTGAGTGGTGACTCGCTCGGGTGGTCTTTGGAGGAAGAAGGGGCGGTCGGGGTCGGCGGCGAGTCTGGAAGAGCAGTGAAGCTGGACGAGGTGGGTGAAGAGGGGGAGAGGATGGGCGGGAGGAGCTGCGTGCAGTAGTCGGAAAGCGTGATGGCCAGAAGAAGCTCGAGGGACGACTTGCGTTGGGTGATGCCTTTGCTGATCTTGCTGCAGAGCGTGAGACCTTGAAGGATGGTGATGGACATGCAGAGTTCCGTAACGGTGAGGTGGACACGCTGACGTTGGACGTCAGAGACGGTGTGCGAGCTTCCCGTCGGCGTCGACGAGGCCTGCGACGCAGTGCAGAGCTCGTTCTCCCGCTCGAGATCGAGATGCAGCCTGTAGACGTATGCCAGCAGCACTTCTGCCAGACTGTACCCGGCAGTCGCTTGCAATGCCCAAAACATGGCCGTCGACTGATCGACCGGTGGCAAGAAACATGCCGTTGCGCTCCTGCTTGGATCAGTGACTGTGACGAGCGTCTTTTCGATGTCGTTGAGGATGCTGATGCGCTCTGAGGGGGTGGAGAGAGGAGATGTGAGGACATTGACCCACTCCTCGATGGTGGTCTCGAGATCCAGGGCGCGCGACATGGTGTTTGGCCGCGAAGCACCGGGGCTGAAGCGGTCCTGCTGATGCTGCCGTGATTGTGTGGGTGTGTTGATGGATGCTGATATGATAGGCGGAGACATGATGGGCTAGCTGCTCATACGGTGGAGCGAGGAAGTTAGAGGAGGAAGGAAAGGGTATGCATACACGCTTGAGCTAGGGAGGAGGAACGATCGTCAAGGGTCCAGCTGGCAGAGCCAAGTGCTACAAAGGGCAGCAGTGTCGAACTCGTAGGCGTCCCATTAGAATCAGCGTGTTCCAGAAGTCGCCCTCAGCTTCGCCAGCTGAGTCCAGAGCGGGGAGGCTGGGCAGGCGACAAAAGTTGAGCGAGTGTCGGTCAAGTGGTTTCAGAGATGCATGATGTCAGGATGAGGGTCACAAGAGCGGCTGCTGGTTCGCTAGTGTTGGTGAGGATCTACACTGCATGTGCTTGAGTGGCCGAGTGGGGCAAATTTTCCCGCTCCTGGCGGGTACATGTGGCTCGGAGCAGACACTCACCGAATTAAGGCTCAGAGAGACATATCCTCGGGGTTCGACCTCTCTGCAGATTTCATCCGCCTGTATCCGCCTTCCGTCAATAGACTTGCAGAGAGTGCCTCTTCTGGTGAGGTTTGACTGGTCTAATGGTAGTCGTACAAACGTAGGATGAGAACGAGCTAGGCAAACTGTTCAGACGTGATTAAGTCTCGCTCGATCCCACTTCAGTGGGTCTCAGACGCGACTGAAGTCTGAGTATCCCAGTCTGAGCATCCCAGCATATCACGTTGAGCGGACAGACCTGCTCCGCTTGCCTTCAAACGTGCCCATCCGTTGTGTCCACGTCGACGGTGAACGTCAACGAGGACATGCCAAGGTCGGACGAGGCGCTTCTGTGCGCAAACAGTGCTGAAGCCAAGGCGCCACAACACGCTCGCCTGTCAAAATTAGCCGCCTTTGAACACCGCGTTTAGCACCTTCGGACGTCACGTGATGAGGACAATTCAGGGTCCAGCTGTCATTTTGCTGCGCATTGACGCTGAGCGTCGAGTGCGGACTGCTCCCACCACCGGCTCCCTCGCCGCACCCTTGTGACATCTTTGAGAGCGCTGACGACTGCACCATTCAGGACAAGATCCTGTCTTATCCACAGCAGCCGGTGCTTGAAGCAGACTGCGAGCTTCTATACTGGGCAGCACCTTCACACCACGCAACTCCAGGGACTCGCCGTCTCGTATCGCAGTCTCGTATCGCAACACAATCGGCGTTAGCTGGGAGACGGCGGTATCAGCGACGCACGCCCCTTTCACTGGCATCTGGAAGCGTACAGAATGCCATCAAAGGCTCGCAAGGCAGCTCCATCCAAGCCTGCTTTCTTTCGCGACCAAGAAGAGACCTATTCTGTTCACTTCTCTGTCTTTCACCCCGACCCTGCGCTCGGCCCAGCGCCATTTCAGAGCGACAACCGGATCCCGCTCGATCACATCTTTGGCTCTCTCCCGGATACTGCGCTGCAAGGCGGACACGGATTGTCTAGTCGCGCTCAACGCAGCTTCCTTTCAAAGGACAGATCCTCCAAGTCATTTGGCTCGCCCATCGATATTCGCTTTGGACCTATTCGCATCGACTGGGCTGAGCGCTCGCACAGCTCGGCAATGTCAGGAGAGAATCACCTGCAGCATGCCAGCTCAAGCTCTGCAGCTGTGGCCTCCGCTTCAGCTTCGGCGGTCCGGCCAGACAAGACGCAGAGAAGGAAGCACGTCTTTCACGCGAAACAGCCGCAGGTAGCGCTACCGGTGGCGAGATTCGACAAGACCGACTCGTTCGAGGGCGATGCCTCTAAAACTAACGACACGGATAAGAACCTGGCATCATGTACGGAACAGTTCCACGGCATGACCATCGGCGCCACCGAGGTCGCTTTCGGTATCGTGCATCTTTTTCGAGACAAGCAAGAGGCCACATCAACGCCAATACCCAAAGCTCGCAATGCGCAGACTTCGAGTCGGTCAGAGCTCGAGAATCAGATTCCGGATGAGGACGTTGGGGCGATCGTAGCCGTTCTTGCCGTGCCTTCGCATCTCACAGCGTCCCACTTCTTGTCATACATCGAGCCAGCTGTCGAGGCCATCACACATCTTCGAATGGTTCGAGATATGCATCCCAATCGATGCATGGTCCTCATCCGCTTCCGCGACGCAAAGGATGCCGAAGACTTTCACAAGATGTTCAACGGTCAGCCTTTCAACGCTATGGATCCACAAGAAATCTGTCAGGTCGTGTACATCACCTCGCTCACCGTATCGAGACACACCTCGCTGCCCTTCAGCTATCCGACACTGACCAATTCGGACCCATGGCCGCTTCGACCTCCAACAAACACGGCAAACCAGCCAGCACACGAACTACCGACCTGCCCAGTGTGTCTCGAACGCATGGATAGCTCAGTGACTGGTCTCATGACCATCTCGTGTCAGCACACGTTTCACTGCTCGTGCCTGTCGAAGTGGGGAGAGTCTCGTTGTCCCGTCTGTCGATACTCCCAGACTGGTCAACCTTCAGCACAGCATCGACGCAGAACACCTCGATCATCGATGGACCCGTCGACTCCCTCGCGCAACGGCACCATCGCTGACAGCGTAGACGCGGATTCGGATGCCGAAAGCGACGCTGACGAGCCCAGCTGCTGTGCGGTCTGCGAGACGCAGCAGGACCTTTGGGTTTGTCTTGTGTGTGCTTCGGTCGGCTGCGGGAGATACAAGCAGGGCCACGCTCATCGCCATTTCAACGAGACGGGTCACTTATACAGTCTCGAGCTGGAAACGCAACGCGTATGGGATTATGCCGGCGACGGCTACGTACATCGACTGATCCAGAACAGGGAGGATGGCAAGCTGGTTGAGCTGCCCTCTGCCTCCTCTGCCACAGCTACACCAGAGCGCTCCAGAATGCTGCCTGCCTCGGCGAGCTATGCATCCGCCATGTCTATGAGCGGCACCAAGCATTCCGGGCCACCAGCAAGCTTCAGCAGAGGCGACACTTCACACCACCACCCGCCCGAGGACGACCACGCCCAGTCCGACGATGGCACCGCCCGAGGCGCCAGCTCCAGCCGCACAGACGAGAAACTTGAAGCGATCGGCATGGAGTACTCCTACCTGCTCACCTCGCAGCTCGAATCGCAACGTCACTTTTACGAAGACAAGCTGGACCAGTTTCAATCTTCGCTCGCCACTCTCACTGGCGAGCTGTCGGCGCTGACCCTCAAATCGAAGCAGATTGACGAGCTGTCGGCGCGCACCGCCCAGTTGGAGCGCAGCAACGAGCTGCTGGACAAGGAGAAGGAGCGGAGCGATCGGAAGGCCGAAAAAGCCGTCGAACTGGCACGTACGCTGGAGCGCGAGCTGCACAGCGAGAGAGAAATGAACAAGGGTCTCATGGAAAGGTTGGAGAAGACAAAGGAGAGTGAGGAGGGCTTGAAGGCTCAGGTGACGGATCTGCAGGAACAAGTGGGCGATCTGATGTTCTTCGTCCAGGCCAGGGATAAACTGGATCAGGAGGGTGGAGAGGCACAGGGCGGGGATGTTGAGATGCGGCCCAAGCCGGGTGCCTCGAGGAAGGGAAAGGGGCGGAAGAAGTGATATCGATCATCATCAAGAACGTATCAAGATCGAGCCTCGCATTGATGTTCATGTTGACCATGCGTGCTTCTGAAAAGAGATGGCAGAGTCGACTGACCAGGCTTCTGTGAGAGACCAAGAGACGAGGAGAAGGAGTATGTGCAGTGCGAAGAATGCGGTCTAACATATTGGGACTTTCGTTGCCTCGTGATCGACTGCTGTGTGAGGCGAAAGCGAAAATTGCAGAAGGGGTCCTCTGGCGGGCGCCAAAAAAAGTCCGTTCCTTGCTCTCGGTCTTCTTCTCTTCCCACCACCATCCCATGGGCATTCGTAAGTACTTCTCACAGCAGTGCAACCACCGTCGTCGTCGGACCGCCATCGCATCTGCAGCCCGCGCCCGGTTTGCGCACCCCTGCACGGCAACATGCACAGCGTCACCTTCTCCGACCCTGCACACCCGCGCCAATAGCGGAAAGGGGGAAAGCGATACCAATGATGAACACAACATTTGACTACAGGAATCTCGTTAGTCCTAACATTCTTTGCGGACAATCAAATTTACCATTCAAAAGTTTCAGCCTTGTCTGATCTATCGTCTTACCCCCTTCTTGCGATGGCTCCGGCTCCGACGACGACGGTGCGACCCAACGACGAAACGGAAGAAGAGCTGGATCGCTGACCCACCTTCTGCTTCTTCTCGCTCGCGCTCAGTAGATCTCCTGCAATGCGACTCAACGTCTTCGATGCTGTCTGATTGTGTGTGTGATACAAGTACAAATGTGCGTGTTGTGGTGTGTGTGTGCCGCCCTCAATACGGCCATGACGGTCTAATTTGCTGCTGCTGTTGCGGCGCAGGCGGCGGTGGTGGGTGGCTCGGATACCCGCCTTGCTCGTACTGCGCATAGGACGGCACGTACACCCGCTCTGGTGGGGGCGAACCTCCCGCATACCCATCGCGTGCATAGGACGGGTAGGTGGGTGCATAGTTCGCGTACCTTGCACTGGCGTACGGATCGAAGCGGGCGTAGTCGTACTCGTCCGCGCCTGGAGCGGGGAGGTAGGATGGACGCATGCCGTACGCTCGCTCGTACGCCTGCGGTGGGGGAAAGTCGTCCCGCCGGTAGTCGTAGTGCATCGCTGCCTGGTGCGGTTGAGGGCTTGGCAGTCTGCTCTCCTCCTTCTGCGGAGCCTGGTGACCGTTCGGATGGTAGCTGCGATCGTGTTCTGGATAGCGATCGCGATCTTGCTCTGGGTAAGGATCGCGGTCCTGCTCCACTTGCTGCGGCGGTGGCTCGTCCGCAGGCTCGGCATCGGCATCCTGCTGCACGCGACCCTTCTTCCACAGCCTCGCCCCGGGCGGAGGTGGACGCTTCTTGCGCTTTCGGTCTCGCTGCTGCTTGCGCGCCTGGGCTTTGGCTGACAGGGCGGGGCTCGCTGCTCGACTTGGCATCGTCGATGCTTCGCCCGCGGCGACGGCGGGCGTTTGGATGCCAGATGCGGTGGCGCTGGGTGCCATACCTTGCTCTGCGAGCTGGTTGGCGAGCCGGATCTGACGCGCCCACAGGCTCTCGTCCGCATCCTCGTCCGAATCGTCGTCGCGTACGGAGGCGACTTCGGAGACCAGCGCATCAAGGTCCGAGACTTCGAGAGCGGCTTCGGCGATGCTGGGCACGCGCGGCGAGCTGTACGCGGAACTGAAGGAGGGGAGCGAAGAGATGCCCGAAGAGGCATATGACGAGTCCGAGTCGTAGTCGTCGTCGCTGTCCTCTTCAGACTCGGATGATGAGATGGCGTCCGTTGGCACATCTGCATCGGCGACGACAACTTCGATGCCATCGACTGTGTCTCTGTTGGTCTGCTCTTGCGCCTCTCTCGTCGACTGCTCCAGCTGTACAGCTTCCTTCTGGGCCTGCCGCTCTTGCCTTTGATGTGCTCGCAGGGCAATTCGCATCTTGCGAATGTCCCCACGCACAAGTGGCTCGTCGAGCGTGGGATACTTGGCAGCCGAAACAAACCTGCCGTGGCGCTCGTATAACTCGGCAACCTCTGCGGTGTCCATACCCTCGATCTTCGGCACCAAAAGCCCCTTGGTGAGCTTGGCCAGTCCGCGCGTTTTTCTGCGGTGCACTTCGAGCAGATCCAGCTCCATCTCCGCCTGCCACCTCTTGCGACTCGCCTTGGCCATGCCCTTACGATAGAGCTCCCCCGCTCGATCGTCGATGAAGGTAGACCAGGCAAGCTTGCGATCGCACGTCCAAATGCGGTCCACTTCGGCTTTGCGCATCTCAAGCTGCAGGCGGAGACGCGCGAGCTCGCCTGCTCGCCATTCGTCGACGACTTGGTCGAAGCTGGACAGGTACTGGACGGTAGAGTACAGCTCGTCGTTGGCTTGCGTTTCTTCGTGGTACTCCGCTTCTTCCCGGTCGTATAGGGCTTGTGTGTCGAGCGTGTCGAGCGGGTTGAGCCGTCTTGGGTCGGATTTGGCGGCCGCTTCGTCACGTTTCTGCTCTGTGTTGGGCGACAAGAGGGAAGGCGTCGTGCTGCGCGGTGACGAGGACGCGGAGAGCATCTCTAGGTCGAAGGCGGCGAGTTGCGCGATCTGCGTCAGGCGGTCAAGCTCGGTGGTGTCGATTTTAGGCGCAGCGTCGAAGCAGGCCTGCAAGAACTGGGAGGCCATCTCGTCTTCGTACGTCCATTCCTGCATCAGCTTGGGCAGCGATTCGACGGGTCTCGGCGGCGTCTGGATGGGCTCTGGCGATGGCGACGGCTGCTTTGCCGGGCTCGGGCCGCTCATGAGTGCGGAGATGGACATGATGTTGGAACGAGCGGGTCGGAAGACGGGCGACATGGGATCGTCCTCTAGATATTCGATCTTTGCAGCGCAAGGGGCGGGCTCGGGCTGGTACCCGTTGCCGCTGAAATGTGGGTAGGCCGGGTGATGATGGTGGACGCCATTGGGAGGTGGCCTGACGGTGTCCATGAGCGCTACTTCCGGGGAGGATTCCGGCGAGTAGGGCGGTCGCGACTGCTGAGGCTCGTGTAGGGAGAGCCGAGGAGAATGAGGAGGCTCTGCTTTGACGAGGGTGGGGTGCGAATAAGCGGGGAGTGAATGCGGCTCGTACTTTTGGTCGTAGAGAGCTGGTGTAGCCGCACGACTTGGATCGGTGGAAGGGCCATGTGTCGCCGATGCATGGCCTGCCTGAGCCAGTTTGGCTTCGGCCATTCCGTCGTCGGCCTCGGGGGACGGAGTACTGAACTGCGCGCGAAGCTGATGAAGCGGCTTGTGGGGCACCATGTCGAGATGGGCCTGCAGCTGGTAGGAGATGATGCATAGCTCACGGTATAGCCTAGATAGGGAGGACGAGAGCAAGACGCTCCAAGTCAATGGTCTGTCGACGAAATGAAGATGACAAGGGCCTCGTGCGTGATACTTACTCTAGCTTGACCTCATCGTCTGGGCCATCAGGGTCGGTGTCTTTGCTCTTGGTCTTGGCTGTGGCGCGCTTGACTCTAGCGGGAGCGCGTTCGACGGGTGGTCGAATACCTCGGCCTCCCGAACGAGTGCGTCGATCGGTCTCCTTTGCATTCATGACCAGATTCTCTAGGTACGGCGAAAAGCCGAACAGCGCGAGGTTGGGCATGGAGGGCGAATCGGAAGTGCTGACAGTGGCGGTCTGAGCGACTCGGGCGGATCTCCTTCGGTCATTCTGCTCGATGCTGGGCAAGGCGAGTGTGGAAGGAGTGGGAGTGCCGAGATGGCGTTCGCGCCTCTGACGCTTTGCCCGTCCGGAAGGAGTGCGATTTGGAGTGGTTGCGCGCGAGGAGTTGGCGGTGGCATCGAAGGTGCCATGCTTCGCGTTTAGCAGGCGTGGAGAAGGGACCGGGGTGGTTGCGGCGCTGCGAGAGCGAATGGAGCCGGGACGTGGGCTTTGGACAGCGGGTGCCTTTTTGTGTTTGCGATGGATCGCGATGAGGAGATCAGCAGCGGCAGAAGGGACCGAGTCGGCGTGGGGATGGGATGCCGGGATGGTGGAGAGGGCCTCAGAAGCGAGCTGTAGTGCGCTGACGGTGAGGGTCGGCGTGGGGGTATGTGCGCCTGGGCTCGTTCTCGTCGACGGTAATGCGGAAGGACCCGCAGTGGAAGGTGCGTGAGATGCGGAGTCGTCATTATAATTCGCTCGGAGCTCTGTTGGTATCAATGACGGCACCGAACTTTTTGGTTGTGCCGCGTCGTGATCCTGGGTGGGCGTTGCGATCACAGCTATCGACGGATCGTCTCCGCGCGGCTCGGGACAACCCTCCGCGTCCGTCATAGTTGACTTCGTGTCCACTTGTGCAGCATGAGGTGCCGGCAATGTCGGCGATGGGGACGACGATGTTAAGGCACGTGGTGCTACCAGCGAAGCGGACGGAGCATCGACCGACGCGGAAGGGGGAAGAGAGGAGGAAGAGGAAGCTATGGCGGAAGGTGTGGGTTGTGCCGCATCTGTGTGGGGTATGTCCGCAGAATGCGGCTGTGTCGAGTACAAAGGGGAGGATGGTGACGACGAGGAAGAAGCGGAATCAATTTTGTGTGGAGATGATGGAGTTGGAGATGTGGGAGAGCGCATTCGAGATTTGCGGGCTGCTGCGGTGAGATGCAGAGTGCAGTGCAGAGAGTGACACGCGCAAGCCGCCGCGAAAGACGCTTGATGCTGAGGCAGGCAGGCGAAGACTTCGGAACGAGATCGGAGTCAGAAGTGACCCAACAGCGAGAAGGAATCACCAAACCACCGTCTCGAAAATCACCCGCTATGACAGCAAGTGATGAACAGGCAAGAAGGACAATGACAGAGGCAGCTGTTCGGCTGTCTCAGACACAGGGCTCCGCTCTGTCGACTGTCAAAGCAAAAGAAGAAGGGTTTTAAAAATAAAACTAAAACCCCCTTTTTAATGCTTGATGCGTTTGGCTGCGTAGCGTCGCGGAGTAAAAAGAGGTCGAAGCGAAGCCAAGGCACAGCTGAGCCTAGCAAAGAGGTGGGCGGGGCGAGGCGAGGCGAAGCGGGCGATTTTTCAGTTTCCGAGTTGGTGGAAGCCGATTTGTTTGAATTGGGAATTGGTCGAGAAAGGAGCAGAGCAGAGACGGCGGCGGAAGGGCAAAGAGAGATGCGAGCGGAGGCGTGGCTGAGGCGAGGCGAGCCAAAAGGGTCCGTCGGTCGGTCGGTCGGTCGGATGATGCGACGCAGGGTGAGGTGAGCGAGTCGCGCCGCAATCGCTACAGCGAAAAGTCACCAAGCGGTAAATCTCTGCTGCGCAAAGCAAGGGTCACGTCGAGCAAGAGATGCGATGATCCTACTCCAGACGACGTATGAGGGAGAGGCTCGTGATCAACCGCACTGCAGCAGAGTCGTGCTACAGCTGGAGTCAGAGCTGCTACCAAGTGGCTGTACGACAAAGATCGAACACGCGATCTCGGAACGCAAAGGCACGGCAGAATCTCAAGGTAGCACCGCAGAGATCACCTCTAGATACAAAAGCGGCAAGAGAAGATACGAGAAGAGAGAGAGAAGAGATGGTGATGAAGCGGGGGAATGTAGCGATGGAAGGTGGTGGCTAAGATCAAGATGGAACAAAGCACTCAGATCCGCCAAGTGTGTCAACCCGCTTCCGCTCTGCCTCTCTTTCTCATTTGCCTTTCGACGCCGTAAAAAGGCACTCCCATTATTCTGCTGCATCCGCTTTGCTTGTCCCCCGCGCACAGCTGCAGAATCGACTAACCTTGAAGCGCAAAATTGATTCACCTTCTGTGAGCAGGTTGCATTCCCTGCATACCAGCAGCAGCTCGATCGACGATCCTTTACGAACAAGGAATGGTCATGCCACCCGGGCGGATGAGGTTCATCCAAGCTACGACACCGGAGCCGTGTGTGCCTGTATGATGAATACCGAAGCAGAGCCCATGTGGCCTGCTCCTCTGGTACGTCGCCCGGCATAGGAAAATAGAGAGAGAGACCCGTGGTCAGATGCCGAGTCGATCAGCTCTGGGTTCGGCTGCAGGAGCTCCTCAATTTCGTCTTGACATCCAGCCTATCAAGGCGCTGATCTCACATTCCAGAACAGCACAATTAAGATCGAAATCGTGCAGATCTCAAGAGCGACAGTAGCCAAATCGGCACGAGACCCTGTCGAGGGTTCTTTCGGCGACTTTGCTGCGCCGAGCCCGCCAGGGCTTCTACGCAAGCGAGGTGGACGCCGGCCATATGGCGGTGGACGACGTGGGGAAATGGCCGTGATGAGGGTGGTCCAAGCCCTCCTTCGCCCCCTTTCCCTGCTTGCGTCCCTCCCTTCATCAGGCCGCAGCTTGCGTGTTCTCGGACCACAAAAGCAAATCATAACAAAAGCGCGCTGTGACATCTACGGTGAAGCTGCGGTCGGCCGCGGCTCTTCCGCTTTCTTGAACCGAAGATAACATGTGACCTGAAGGCTTTGACTCGGGTGTCCCGCGAAGGCCGTGAGAAGCTCTGAATCAGCAGCGCTCGGCTGGACCGACGACGGCTGCTCTTGCGTTTCTCGATTCGATCGTGGGTGCGCCTTCTCACCCTACCACCGCCATCCTTACCTCCTCTGAACTCGCCTCCGCGTACAGCCAACAATGTCGTTCGCCCAGTTCGCCAAATCCCTCCCACCCTCGCTCAGCCTCGTCGGGCGCACCGCACTCATCACCGGCTCTTCCTCCGGCATCGGCCGCCAAACTGCGCTCCACCTCGCGCGCGCCGGTGCCAGCGTTCTCTGCACCGACCTTCAACCCGAACCTCTCGGCGCGGCCAAGGTCCCCTCCGAAGGCTCACGCCATGTTCCCACGCACGACCTCATCACGTCTCTCGGCGGTCACGCCGCCTTCCATCCCCTCAACGTCACCTCCGAATCCGACTTTCGTTCCGCCATCGCCGAAAGCGTCACCTTTGGCGGCAAGAACAGGCTGGACATCCTCGTCAACAATGCTGGCATCACCCACTTTTCCGGCGGAATCGAGCACGAGTCGGTCGACGTGCTCGACCGCATGATGCAGATCAACATCAAGGGCGTTTGGCTAGGCACCAAGCTGGCGATCCAACAGATGATGACGCAGGAACCGATCCCGTTCCCTGCAGACCTCGAGGAGGATCTGGACAGCTTCAGCGACGTGCCCCCCTCGGTACCGCTGCGGGCTGCGTACACCGCACAGGCTGGCTCACCTAATACCACTGCGGGTCGATTGGCGGGGGACAAAGGCGCAAGGGGTTCAAGGGGAAGCATCGTGCAGATCGCTTCCATCCACGGTCTCATCGGGGGACCTTCGGAACCAGCCTACTGCGCGAGTAAGGGAGCTGTCGTGAATCTCACCCGCCAGGTGGCATGCGATTACGCGCCGCACAGGATCAACATCAATGCCATCGCGCCCGGATACCTCGCGGGGACAGCAATGGTCGCTGAGATCACGCCAGAGTTGGCCGATCAGCGTCGCACCTACTGGCCCCACCAGGGATCGGCGAGGGATGTCGCAAACGGTGTCATGTGAGTGCTTTACGATTTCGAAGAAGATGATACGAAGTTGATTGCTGACCTTGCGACTTTTGCATTGGCAGGTTCTTTGCGAGGGACGCCCCCTGGTGCACAGGAAGCATCCTTCCTATCGACGGCGGTACCACCGCGCGCTAGACCTTCACACATCGATTCGTACAAATCTACTTGCCCGTACCCCAATTCGCCAGCCCGCCCAGTCCGACGCCCACCGGCATATCTCCACTCTGACCCTGCTGACCCTGTTGTCCCTGCTGCTGACCCTGCTGTTGCCCTTGCTGGCCTTGCGGCTGAAACCCGTTCATCCCGAACCCCATCCCATTCGCCTGCATCATCTGCATCATCTGCTGCATCTGCGCCGCATTTCCTCCTGCAAAATTCATCCCTGCATTCCCACCGAACTGACCGAGACCCATGCCCTGCATCGCAGCCAACGCAGCCGCCGTCGCCTGCGGATTGCTCGTCGGGGGGAAGTTCATCATTTGCATCCCCGCTCCAAACCCACCGGCGTTTGCTTGCGGCGTGTTGAAGGGCATCTGGTTCATACCTGGGAACATACCCGCCAGGGCAGCCTGTTGGAGCTGCTGTTGGGTGAGCTGTTGCATCTGCGCCTGCTGCTGGAGTTGGGGTGTGGGGATGGCGCGGTGTGCGGGTGTGGGCGTATTTTGAACGGATGGCGTGGCGCTGTTGAGCACGGGCGTTTGTATTGTCGCGTTGGCCAGGACGGGTGTGTCGGTGCTTCCCGTTGGCGGCACGGCGGTGTTGGGCACTTTCTTGTCGCTCTTTGCTGGAGTCTTCTTCTTGCCACTGGCAGGGGTGGCGGGTGTGGTAGTGACGGGCTTCTTGCCCGCCGTCTTCTTGGGTGATGCCTTCTTGTCTTTCTCGGGACTGCCAGGTGCGTCCTTCTTGGCTGTGGCTTTGGAGGCTGCTTCCGCACTCGCTGCTGCGGCTGCTGCGGCGGCAGCGGCAGCAGCAGCCTCTTCCTTCTGCTTCTTCTTGCTCTTCGGTTTCGCTTTTCCATTCGCAGCCGCTGCAGCAGCGGCTTCTTTCTCCTTCCGTTCCTTCTCCTCCTTCTCCGCTTTCTCCTTCTCCTCCTTTTCTCTGCGTTCCTTCTCCTCGCGCTCCTTCTTGGTCATCTTCTTCTTGGGCTTCTTCGCTGTCGCTGCGGCAGCAGCTTCTTCTTCCGCCTTCTTCTTGGCCGCTTCGGCCGCCGCAGCTGCTTCTGCCTCCTCCTTCTCCCGCTGCGCCTTCTTCTTCTTCTTGGTCGGCTTCTTGGCGGTGCTTGTATCGGCGTCGTTCTCGGCCGGCTTGGTGTCCTTGCCCTTTGCCGGCGCCGTGCCGTTGGCGCTTGCGCTTGCCGCACCGGGAGCGGGCGCGCCAAGGGGAGCGCCGTTGAGCGCGGCATTCCTCCCAATCCTCCACCGCTCGATGAACGTCATCCTGTCGAACGTCGGCACGAACGCTGTCGCTGCAGCGGCGCTGGCCGGTCCGCCTTCGCCCATCGCCGGTCCAGAGGGTGGCACCACACCCTTGTGTCCATGCTGCATCAACCGCATGATCTTCTCCCGCCTCTGCCGGTTGGCCTCCTCCTTCTCCATCTCGATCGAGTTTGCTCCACGCTTTCGGGCTGAGCGGAAGGGCGAGTCCTGCGACGGGGTGTATGCCGAAGGCAGGGCGGTGGAGGAGAGCATGAGGTTGGCGATGCGCGTCGCCTGTGGGTCGGGCGTGAGGCACAAAGGTGGTGCCGTGAGCGCAAGGATCTTCGCCTCGACTTCGAGCGCTTCTTGATCGCTCCACATCCCCCCCGCAAAATCGTCGAGCATCTTGATGTCGGCCCACAGGGTCTCCGAGCTGGGGTGAAGGACGATGCGGTAGATCTCGACGCCTCCGAGACCGCCCGTGCGCGGGTCGGAAGAGGATGCGCCGCCGAGAAGCTTGCGTGCTCCGTAGCGACCGCCTTCTTGAAGGTAGAAGAGAGTCGATGCTAGTGCGCCCTCCCCTATGGCTCCTCCGGAAGCATCGCGATCGCCTCTCGCCAGTGTCCCCGCCGCACTCATGCTGTGCAGCTCCCGTGGGCCCAATATCGACGCCGACGCAGCGGCATGACTCCGGTGATCGTGCACGTCCACCAAAAGACACCCTTCAAAGAATTGCACCCCTGAGTCGGTCAGCACATCGATCAGATCCGCCGGCACCTTCTGATCCCGGATGTACCCGAGAAAGGCCTTGACGGGCGAGTCGAAGAGGAACATGCCATTTTGGCGCTCGAACCGGAAGTGGTGGTTGTGCAGGTGGAGGATGAGAGAAGGCTTGTCTTTGCGATGCCGCCGAAGAATCTGGCGCGTTGTGCGTGAGGTGTTGTACACCGAGGCGGTGGTAGCCATTCTCGCGGATGCCTTCTATGCGAATCTGTGTCGGTTTGCCGGGTATCGAATGCAGGGTATATGGCGGGTTGCGAGCTGTGGTTGTCCGACGTGCCTCAGAAGTCGGAGCAGATAGTTGCGGATTGACGCGGATGGTCTGCACGCGTCAAGGGGATGCTGCGAAGCCGGAACGCGGGGGTTGTAACGAAAGCCAAAAACAAAGATGGTGGTGTGGGAAATGAAGTTGAGAAGCTAGGAACAAGTCCATCATCGCCGTGGGGTACCAAAGGCGCGTCCGACAGCCGAGCCTTCGACATGGAATTACATAATCACGTATCATCTCTTCCTCGCCCCGCAATCATCCTCCACCTCCTCGACCTCAACAGTCTTGACTCTCAGCGTCATACAACTCTGTCGGGACCACCTGGCTCACGATGAGCACGATAGCAAGCACTTCGAGGCGTACTGCGGCGGGTCTCATCGCAGGCCACTCTGGGCCATCGCTCATCGCCTCTTCGCGCACCCCGGCCCTCTCACCCGCCCGAAGCTCCTCCACCGCCTCCCGTCCACCTCTGGAACTCACCCTCGCCCTCCTCAAACCCTCCGTATGCGCCTATCAGCCCGACATATCCACCATCCTGCGCTCGATCAAAACTTCCGGCCTTTCGATCGCGCGATCTCGTCGGTTGTTCTGGACGTCCGCCGATGCGCACGCGTTCTACGCCGAGCACCGTGGGCGGTTCTACTACGACCGTCTCATTCTCGGTATGATCTCCGGTCCATCGTTGGCCTTGGCGCTATGCGGACCAGGCGCAGTGAAGGAGTGGAGGCGCATGTTGGGCCCGACAAAGGCGTATAAGGGCAAGTACACGGACGAGAGTTGTCTAAGGGCCCGGTATGGACTGGGTGATACGAGGAATGGTTTCCACGGGAGTGATGGGCAGGAGAGCGCGAAGAGGGAACTGGGACTGGTCTTCGATGGTTGGGATGCAGAGTGGTGGCTGCAGAGGGAGATGGGGCAGTTGCCGACAGATCAGGGGGGCAGCGTCAACCCGTTAGGGTTTTGAACGGCACAGTCGAGGATGGGGTTTGTAGGGTAGAAAGGTGTTACAACTGGATACCATGTCTGCGTGAAAGAGTGGACGGGCAATACACGATCGGACGATATAGAGTACAAAGATTGCTGTGTTATGCTGAGCGGTACGCCTTGGGGTCCTTCATGATCTTTAATGACGACAGTCTGCCGACGCGCAGCTCGTCCTCCTCGTAGCCCTCCTCGCCCTCCACTGGCGCCCCATCCTCGTCTTCACCACCCAAGTCATCATCTTCGCTGCTCGTGCGCATGACCTTGCCGGCAGCAAGACGGCCAAAGAGCCCACCAGCGCCATCGCCCTTGGTCGGCGTGGTGCTGTTGCGACCACGCTTGGCACGCAGCGCCTCGATCTTGTCTTCGGATCCCGTGCTGATCGCCAGGCCTTCTTCGTTGGCAAGGTGCAACAAGCAGATGAAGCAGAACGAGGTCGAGATCTCCTCCATTCGGTCCTGAGGGTATGCCTTCTGCAAGCCGCACAGGACCGACTCGAACGTCTTGACGTTGCCTGCTGCTTCGGCGATGGTCGATGCCATCGATTCGTCTCCGTCCTCTTCGCCATTCGCAGCGGCAGCAGCTTTCGCCGCAAGAGAAGCGGGATCCTCTGTCGAAGCAAGGATGCCGAGCTCTTTCCAAATATTCTCCTTGAGCTTCTTGACGTCGACTCGCTTCGCCTTCTTTGCGTAGTTGACGTACTCGGGTTTGACTCGGTTGAGCGCTTGCAGTGTCTGTGTGAGCTCCTCGTCCTCCGCATCGCCGCTGGCGGTGACGTTTGCTGGCATGTCATCGAGGCCGCCCATGCCACCTCCGTTGGCATCAAAGCCGTCGTCACCATCGTGGAAGAATTGAGTGTCAAAGGGCATGCCTCCATCCGCAGCATCCATGTCGTCGCCGGCATCGCCCGCAACATCGGCCCAGAGTTGGGCATCGCCGCCGAAGCCGCTTCCCTGCTGACCCTTGTAGCGCATGTTGATGGCCACTCTGGGCTTCAAGAAGAGTCGTAAGAGCTGCTTCGAGCTGAAGTGACGATCCTCGGGCAGCAAGTAAGCGTCCGAAGACGACGCTGCGAGATTCGCCATCTTGTTGCGAACGCTGTTGGGCAAAGTGATGGCAGCAGCCTGTTTGGCGGGCTCAAAGATCTCCTTGGCGTTGACGGCGCCCTCTTCTGACAAGAAATCAATGACGAAAGGTTCCTTGCTCCTCTTGGCTTCCTTGCGAGCAGCTGCTGCCGCCTGAGCTGCAGCCCCAGTTGCAGCACCAAGCGCCAGAGGCCCGGTAGTGGCCACACGCGACAGCTTCCAGTGCTCTGGACCGGCCCAGTTGCGCATGAGGCGTCGGTCAAAGTAGTCAAAGAGGTCGCTACCGTTCTCGCCGTCAGCACCGTCTATTGGCATGCCTGTGGAGGGGTTGAAAGCCATGGCCATGACGAGCTCGGACGAAGGACCGGCAGAAGGGTCAAACGGACCATAGTTGTCCACGCCTCCTGTGGTGCCGTCGAGCACAACTGGACCGCCGTGGTGGAAGGCAGGCGCCGTGTCGAGAGCGTCGAAAAAGTCGTTACCATCATCATCACCATCATCGCCAGCACCGTTCAAGTCGGTCTGGAAGAAGTCGCCGTCGGCGTCACCGCCATCCATCATCGGATTTGCGTCATCGAAGCCTCCGCCGATGAATTCTTCCGACGGAGCACGCATACCGCTGCCGGCTTGCGAGTCAAAGTATTTGTCCGTGTGAGTGGCGGTGTGGAAGGTCTGTTGATTGAACTCTTCAAGACCGACACCGAAAGGCGTGTCGTCGTCCTTGGAGAAGCGGAAGTTGCAAAGCGTTGGACACAAGACACGGCGCGAGAGCAGCGAAGCGACGTCCTCTGCATCGTTGGCGCCAAATTCGCTCGAGTCGAGCCATTTGGAGGTAAGCTTGGAGAGGTCGATCAGCTCGTCCTCACCTTCGCGGGCGGCAGCGGGGGTGGGAGCTTCGTCCTCCTCGTCAGCATCTTCGTCTTCGCCATTGGCAAGCGTCTTGGCCATGTCCTCGTCGCCGCCAACGCCTGCGACGTCACTGGCGTCAAAGATGACAGCCATCGAAGAATCGACGCCCAAGTGGTTCATCAGGAGACCGCTGGCGCCACCCTCGTCGAAATCAGCCGACGTCTTCTTGAACAGAGGGTCGACAGTGAACTCGAGCTCGAACTTCTTGATCTGGATGTGACCGAATGTCTTGGCAAGGGTAGCTTCCTTGTTCCTCTTGCGCTTTCTTGTTGAGCTGCCCGGACCATCCTCGTCGCCGTCATCATCAGCATCATCCTCGTCACCTTCTTCGCCGCCGCGCTTGTCTTTGCGAGTTGCCTGGTCAATGTCGTCTTGCAGACCAGAGAGAAGCTTTCCGGTTTCAACGACGACCGAGTCGACGCGCGAGGTCCAAACTTTGACACATCCGTCCAGGGTGCAGGAAGCCTTTTGGAAGTTGATGCTGCCATCACCACCCTCGTTACGGAGGAGCGACATGTCATGGAAGTAGTCGATGAGGGCGAAAGACCAGGTGTTGGTAGAGTTGATCTTGTTGTCGGTAGCCATCTTCATCCACTCTTCGAAGCTCGAAGTGTCCACGCGCAAGGATGCGGATGCGGGGGTCGCGCCTTTAGGGTCGGTGCTGCCGGAGGCTCCGTTGGCTGCTGGATGAGCAGCCTGACCGCGAGGACGCATGATGGAGGAAGCGTCAACGACTGCGTGCGATCTGGCGAGCGCTGCGACGCGCGAGTTCTGGAAAGCGACGGATGTGTGTGCGGCGCCGCCCATCATGACAGATGCGTTGGGGTTGCTGCGCGCGAGGACGGAGCGGTTGGCATTGTGGGATGCAGAGGGTTGTCGACTGGATGGCGCCGAGGGAGGCCTAGATGTGGACTTTGATTGGGCGCCGGACGGCTTGCGTGCATTGCTCTGACGGTGATTGTTTTCGTTGTCTTCATCGTAATCGTCGCCATCGTCGTCTTCGTCCTCCTCTTCTGCAATGTCATCGTCATCATCGAAGCGACCTCGATGTTTGCCGGATGCAGATCGAGCATTGGATGACTTTGAGCTGGAGTGACCTGAAGATGAACTCTTTCTCGAGGTAGATGACGATTTGCTGGAGAGAGAAGCTTTGGTACCGGCAAAAGAAGCCGAGATGGATCGATTGGCTACTCGTGATTCCTCCAGCGGTGCTCTGGAGGACGACGATTCAGAGTGTCGGGAAGGCATGATGGTCGAGCTGATGCTTCACCTCTTGCGTAAAGTCGTGGAGAGACTGTATCCTACTTGTAGAGCTGGAGTTCGTCGAATGTGGCCAAGGTGTGAGCGCGCTGAACACGGACTCAGCACCGAGATCGGATTGCTCGACTTCGATACTCGCGAAAGACGCGTGACTTGATGAGATGGTAGAGCTGACGATCAGCAAAGATGATGATCCCGACGAGGCGGATGAGCGACTGCGCGTTGCATCTGCTTCATCTCGAGTCTGCTGCGCCCTGAGAGTGTTGGTCTGCCGGCTGAGTCGCTTCTCTTTTTTGGCTCGCGGCGGAGGGGGCGCAGCTCAAACGTGTCTTTGGCCGTCGAGAGAGCGCGTGTTTGGCTGCTGAGCTGCTGCTTTCAAAATGTCGCTTGGCCAACGGCAGAAAAAGTGTTGCACTCAAGCGCTGAGCCCAGAGTGTTTATTTTCGCGTCGTTTTTGATCACGTGACTTTTGGGCTAAGTGCGGTCTAACAGCTCGCAATACTGAGCCCTCGTCATCAGCATCAGCAGCCTTATATATGCTCCCAGCGCTCACTTTGGAGCAGAAATGGGTCATTGAAGCGGGAGCGGTACTGCTCATCAGCAGCCGCAGAATTATGAATGCGCGGATGTCAAGATGGGCTGTCGGGAAGGGACTATAAGTACAAGGTTGTGTCGATGCTGGGCGAGGAGATGTCGTCGTGGAGGAACGGTGAATGCGAGATGGTGGCAAGGAGTGTCCGGGACTTCTACTTCTTGTTGAGGTTCTTCTTCTTGTCGTCTGCATCACCGTCTGCGGCCTTCTTCATGATGGTGAGGGGTCCGCCCTTCGACGCGCGGCCGACCATTTCTTGCTCGATCCTCGCTGTGATGGAGGCCGTCTGCTTTTGCTTTGTCTTGGCGGTACGCACTGCTGCCGCCTTCCTTGGTGCAATGACTCGAGCTGTATAGTCAAGAGCGAGGAGGAATGCGAGACGAAGATAGATATTGGTGAGTAAGACCGTCTGTCGAGCATGACATCGCCCACGACCTTTAGAAGTTACTTACGGCCGCGCTTAGGACCGGTCTTTGTCCTGGAGTTGGACTTTGGCGATGCGGCCGCCTTCTTCGGCTTTGCTGGTTTGAATCCTTGTGCCATCTTGCCCTGCGATTCGAAAGATGCTATCGGATGAGCCTGTGATGGTGGCAGGAGATCGAGGGCTTGCAGCTCTTTTGACACACAAAATTCACACGCGAAATTCTGGCCACAAAAAAAAAGCAACCTCGAACCCTGCAGCTCGCTCCACATGCCGGGACTCGGAGCGCTTTGTCCACGGTCACGGACTCAGCTTGCCATCAACGCCGGCAACTTCCGACCAGCATCTTGGAGCTCAGCCTTGTGCTCGCGGGCTCTTCACCACCGAAACGCCTCTGTACACGATGGGCAAGGACAAGGACAAGAAGAAAGACAAGGATGGCGAGCTCGAGGCGTCGGAAGACATCCCCAACTTTTACTGCCGACGCAACCCCACGATCCCACGTCAGAACCAGCCGAGGCCGTACGCCTTCTTGCAGCGCATCCTCAGCGAGCATCGTATTCGGACCGAGGATGACTTCGAAGAAGGACAGAGCATGGAAGAGGTCAGCAAATCACTCGCTGCGACCTCGGTGTCCAATCACGATGGCTCACTGGATTCGATAACGGTTCAAGCTGGCGACGGTGCCATAACGGCCGTGCAGAATGGACTCAATCTTCGCGAGACTGCCAGCACATTGGCTGAAGCCTCGGGGGCATCCGACGCAGGTCAAGCCACGTCGGACTCAGTCAGCTCATCGAGCACCTTCAGCTCCCGTTCGGCAGCATCCGACAAGACCGATGTCGAGGAAGAGCTTCCGTGGTTCTCACAGCTTTCGGCGTATCCGCAGCTGAGGTCTGCGGGCATTCCGTTGGTGCCGGACGATGCCTTTTCCAGCAAGACGGGCGGTCTCAACGCATCTTCTACTAAGAAGCGTCAGAACACGGCGGCCTCGATTGCGTCAGCTTCCATGAGCAGTCTCAACGGCAGCCAGAAGGCAAGCTCCTCATCTTCGGCCTCGACGTCACTATTCGGTTCTGGGTCTTCTCCCCTGTCACGCGTCACCTCACCCAAGACCGCCTCGACTTCGACCATGGAGTCATTCCCACGCAGCGGCTCCCCCGCATCGCTCAATGGAGCTTTCTCAGCACCCATCACATCCACGACTTCGTCCCAGCTCGAATCGGACGCGAAGCAGTCGGCAGCATCAATATCAAATTCCATCAAGGCAATGCCCGCAACAGCGAGCAACGGTGCAACAGCCCCATCAGTACCGCGCATCGTCCCCTTCGCCCAACCTGCACTCAATGGCGCATCTACGAACTCAGCCCCAAACCCGCCTCCCGACTTCCAAGAAGACCTCCTCCCACCGGACAACTTTGCCATGGTCAACTCGCACGTCTACCGCTCCTCCTTCCCCAAAAAGAAGCATTTTCCCTTCCTCCGCACTCTTGGCCTGCGTTCTGTTCTGACGCTCATCCTCGAAGAGTACCCCGAGACCAACTCGACCTTCCTCGACACCAACGGCATCACCTTTTTCCAGTTTGGCATTCCGGGCAACAAGGAGCCATTCGTTTCGATCCCTACGGACAAGATCACCGCTGCTCTGGTCACCATTTTGGACCGTCGCAACCATCCTATGCTGATACACTGCAACAAGGGAAAGCATCGGACCGGATGCTTGATTGGGTGTTTGAGGAAGCTGCAGCAGTGGAGTCTCACCACCATCTTTGACGAATATAGGAGGTTCAGCTGGCCAAAGAGTCGAAGCATGGACCAGGAGTTTATCGAGCTGTACGACGAAAGGGCGGTTTGGAGGGATATCGATGTAAGGTGGTTGCCAAAGTGGTCGGTGCTACCACTGGCGTCGCTGAACCTGCATAATAAGACGAGGAAGATCGAGGATCTAGAAGACGAGATCGACGGTGTCAACGATCAGGATGGGGGAGAAGGTTCGTATCAGGACTCGCTGACGATATGGAGAGGCATGTGACCCATCGCTCCCTGACACCCTCAATATACCCAAGCACTCTAATCACAACGCACACGCAAATACAGACCACTCGTTGCTGCGTTTCTCTCGCGAGACTGGATATGCTTTCGTGCGTGTTTTACTCGCTCTTCTGCCTCTTCCTCCGCTCCCCCTCTCCTTCCTTTTCCACCTGAACATTCGCAGGCTCTTTCTTCTTCTCGGCCTTCTTCCCCTTGTCCCCCTTGACCGGGATCGGCGCGGGCCTCTGCTCAAAAGACACCAACCCACCCTTCTCCCACTCACTCTTCAACCACCTCGCACACTCCTCTTCCGCACCCCACCCGATCGAGTCCTGATCATACTGCCAAGCCAGTACGAACACCTGGATCTGGGAAATTAAACGCGGATGGCAACCCAAGCACGCCGTCACAGCGTTGCCATCCAGGACGATCTTCTCCTCCGCGCGCTCCACCAGCGACCACTGCTGGATGAGCTGCCAGAAACGGCTATAGTCCTGAGCGAGCTGCACCGCTTGCTCTTGCAACGGTGCCAGCGTCGATGTGTCGGGATCGAATTCGGACTGGCGCCACAGATCCAGCAGCTCGCTGATGAACGAGAGCAGCAGCGCGGGTTGCGGTCGCAGCGAAAGAAGACCGTTTGTCACGTGCGGACTGCGCAGTAGTAGTCCGAGTCGAGATTTAACGCTGAGCCCGGGCGGTAGGTTGAGCAGACGATCCAGTGTCTCACTCTCCTCACCCGTCTGTCCTTGGGAAAGCACCCTTCGCCCCAGAGGGAGAAGCTCCAGACACCGATGCAGAGATGCAACAGGTTCTTTCAGCGTCTTCGTGCCCATCTTGAGGCCATTTGCGATAACGCTCTCGCCGGCCCACGCGTGCTTGTTCTTCTTCTCCTCGTACATAAGGTGCCGCAAAGGAAGCAGGGAGACCGAGATCCAAAGTCGACGGCGTTCTTCGGCTGTGAGGGAGGAGCTGGACCAGCTGTACAGCAAGTCGTAGGGGAGCGCTTCGAAGACTGCTCGTGGGATGGGCGATGTTGGCACCGCCGAAAATGCCCGGGACAGGTCAGATCTGGGTGCAGTATGGACGACGTCTCCGATCGAGAGGGTGTCCATGGGAACCGACTGGTTGACAGGCGAGCCGTCTACGAGTGCCTTGACGTGCATCATTGCGTCGAGCAAGCGAGCGGCGTTGAGCGCCACCGAATCCGGTTCGGGTTCCCCGACTTTGGGCTTTGCAGCACCGGAAGATGCCACATGGAGCTTCCCTGCGCCTGGCGGCGGGTGGAATACAAGCGGGAATAGCTCCAAACGATGCAGCAGGAACAGCGCCAACAATGGATGCGGACCCTTGATCATCTTGTCCACCTCGATGCCAAAACGCTCCCTGGAGACTTTGCTGACGAGCGCATCACGAAGCTGGTTCCTCCCACTCTCGACACCCTGACTGTCTCGTGCTGAGACCCTCGGGTCGTCGCTGCTGGCAATCTGAGTGCTGCTTGCGTCCGTGTCGTCGAGTGAGGCGCCGGTCGTGCTGGTTCCCGTGAGGCAGCGGATGATGGAAGGATGCAATTGGTACGCGAATCGACTCGAGAAACGTACGCATCGAAGCACTCTGAGCGGATCATCGAGGAAGGTCGTCAATGGCGGAAGCGGGGTTCGTATCAACCCCGCCGCTAGATCTTGCAGACCCAAACCCGTGTGATCCTCCACCTCTCTCGTGTGCACGTTGTAGAGCAGCGAGTTGATAGTGATGTCACGTCGCTCTGCATCCTCCTTTGGCGTCCCGAATGTCATCGTCGGGATCCTTGACCCTGGGTCGTAGGTCTCTTTTCGCAAGTTGACAAAGTCGAGCGACAGCCCGAGCACTCTCGCTGTCGCCGTTTCGAGGCTCTTGCTCTGCTCCGGGTTGGCAGCAATCTTGCCAATGCGGCCCATGTCCGAGAACCGATCGCTGAAGTAGCGCGACCGTGCGAGCGGTGATGACGCGAAGGACTCGGAGGAGAGGTAATGCTTGAGGTAGAGCGCGAATGCGTTGCCGGTCAACGTGGAGAGGGCGATGTCGAGGTCGTCGGATTCACGCGCGAGGAGCTTGTCGCGGACCCAGCCGCCAGCGATACGCGCTTCGCATGGCTGGCTACCATCGCCGCTGCGCTGTGCCGAGTCGACCTCGGGAAGCTCTGGTCGCTCGCGATGAATGTAGGCGCACGTCTGATCGAGGAGCTGGCAGATGGCTTCTTCTTGCTCTGTCAACTGAATGTGTGCGCCTTGCGTCATTGTGTATCTTGATCGGAGCTGTGGTGCGAGCGAGGGTACAAATGGTCTGGGACAGCTTCGAGGGCTTGCGAGCAGACTCGAAGGCGAGGGCGAGACCCGAGGCGAAAGAGATCGTTGTCGAGACCAAGCGCGGAAGCTGGTCAGAAGCATGCCATTCGAGCCCGGCTTATGGCCATCACCTCGTCCAATTTGGGCCCTTCTTCGTCTGTGGGGACCGGGAGAGCTGTCTGCGATTCCTGGCTTCGCTATTGGAGGACAGGAGGGTTCATGGACGTATGACGGCTGTTGAGGTGGAAGATAGAGCTTTGAGAAGCATGGGCCTCCACCTCAAAGGGCTGAGCTGCACCTGTCAAGCAGCAAAAATTCCATTCGCGCGATAGGAAAAGGCGCAGGCACAGTCACGTGTGGGGTGCGCTCTGTTCAGTCGGCAGCTCCATCTCTAAATCATCCATTCGATCCTTCATCCTCCAGAACATCAACAATCTAGAGCTTCAACAGGCCATCGCAGCCTTACAATACCAAGCAGCCACCACGATGCCGCCCAAGGCTGCCGTCGAGGACTTCGACGATGACTTCGAGTTCGACCTGCCGACCGTAGCGTCTCCCGGCGTCTCACAGGCGCAGGCGGGAGGTGCTCCTCAAGCCGACCAGATGGCCGCCTTCCAAAAGATGATGGAGCAGATGGGTCAAGCCCCCGGCTCTGGCGACTTTGGCTCTTCTCGACCTCCCGCAGACCTCGCCGTAGCTGGTGGCAGCGGCTCGAAGTCTGACAACGACGGCGAACACAAAAAGTGGGTCAGCGTCTACCCCATCTACTTTGACGCCAAGCGACACTACGGCAAGGGATGTCGACGAGTCTCCTACGAGAAATCAAGCCCGTTCCCCACACAGCTCTGGATTGCCAAAGCAGTAGGCCGACTTCAACTCAAGTACGTGCAGGAGCCGTACAAGACGCATCCTCAAGACTGGGAGAACCCGGGCCGAGTCAAGGTGCAGCTGTTCAACGAGGATGGCGAGCCGACCCACAGCCGCTTCGCCAGCAAGAAGCAGCTCTTCGACGCCATTGCAGAGACGATCCAACCCAACTGCGGAGGCAAGCCACCTGCGATCGAGCCACGCAAGAAGCGCGTTCGCCCTTCGACGATGAAGAAGCAGGCTCTCGCCGAAAACGCTGAAGCTGCCGCTGCTGGGACGTCTGCTTCCACTGAAGCCGGGGCCTCGAAGAAGAACAAGAAGAAGGCCGCGGCCGCCGCCTCTTCCAGCTCGATTGCTGCTGGTCCTTCCAAGCCTACGCTGACCAAGGAGCAACGCAAGGAGATTCTTCAGGCCAAGCGCGACCCTAACCCGAACCCGATCCGCGAGCGTCTGGCCAAGATCAAGTTCCCGCCCACGCTGGAAGCACGTCTCCCCCCTCACTCGCCCGCGATCGAAGGCGGATTGCTCAACATGAACCTCGCCGAAGCGATGGGCGGACCGGGCATGCCAGGAGCAGACGCACTTGGTGGTCTCGGTGGTATGCTCGGTGGCATGGGTCTCGGCGGAAATGATGACGAGGAGGAAGAGGAAGAGGAGAAGGAAGATGCGGCAGCCAAGAAGAAGGACCCGATGAACCCGCTCAACCTGGGACGCAGGCAGAGGAAGAAGGTGGTTCGTATCGGACGTTGATCGGATGGACCCGATTGGCATTCGGTTTGGCTCGGGTCTCGCCCTTGACAAGCAATACAGCTGAAGCAGCGTTCCCTTTGACACCCAGTGCATATTTTACCTGACTGAGCTGAGTAGTTCTGTCTCATGCGAGCTGTCTCATGCCGAGAAGTGTGATCAATCGTGTAGAAGACCGCCATTCAAGTCATGACTCCCGTCAGGTGGCAGGACAACTATCATAGCAGGTATATATCTGTCTTCGAATAAGGGCTTAACATCTGCGGCCATAGAACCTTGAAAGCACCGCATCCCGTCCGATCTGCGAAGTTAAGCAAGGTATCGCCTAGTCAGTACTGCGGTGGGGGACCACGCGGGAATCCTAGGTGCTGCAGTTCTCTTTTTTCTTACTCCTTTTTGGCCAACTCATTGACTTGTGCACAACATTTTGGGTAGACGGCAAGGGACTCGGTCTCGAGCTGCAATCATCGCTACAGAAGCTGGCGACAGAGATTGAGTTTTTGCTGGTGTAGAGGTGGATGGCAATGCCGCGGAGAACAACAGAGCGGAGTGACGTCGACGCGAGCACCGGCTGCAGCGGAAACGAACAGCGCCTAGCACAGAGGTAGAAAGAGTGCTCCTTAGCGACGTAGACGATCGTACCACAGAATAAGAGGAATTGAGATCTGGTGATGACTGCATCGTCAGCTGACCACCTGAGCGAGCAGTATGACAGGGTCTCATCGCACTGTTTCTGCTCACGATCCCCTTCAGGGTCCACCGATTCCAATCGCGGGGTTCGGTAAGCACAAAGGCGCGGCGCGGTATGACGAGTATTTGCGCCTTTTGTGCGGTTGGACATCCGCCCGTCTTGAACAGGAGTAATGGTCTTGTGACCTTCCTCCTCGACAGAGACATAATGAATCTGTCATTGATTGTCTGTTGTCGTTTCGATCGTAGAACTGCTCAAATGTTGGCTGCGAGGAGCGTCTCTCTTGGCGCTAAGGCGAAGTCGTGGCCCACGCAAAGAGACAATGCATCCGAAGCGCGGTGCCAAGGCCAACGCGCCAGCCAAGAACGCTCTTCGTCCGCCCCGATCCCGCATCCTGCATTGATCGGTCTCGAAAGTATCGTGCTGATGTAAGTACTTTCGATCTGCTCATCACTTATGGCACGAGTAGTTGGCAATGCCCAGCAATGCCAAAGCAAGCATGGGCTGCCGAAACTTGCGTGCGTGTCCGAGCGGCGCCTTGCCGCCATGCAGTCGCGGCACTGGCTGTGCTCGACTTTGTGAGCCAGTCGCCGGATCCTCGGAACCGTCGATCGATCTAAGAGTGACTGAGCCGAGCAACAAGGAACCGCCTTTGACTGCACGAGGGATGCTTGTACCCCTCCGCGTTGTGCCAAGTCCGCGTGGAAGGGATCGCATGATTTTCTTTCCATGCGCTTGACCAAGGGATCCAAATCGCATCAAGCCTTGGCAAGCGTGACCACGCTAATTGCAACCGGAAGCGTGCCGACGAGACTGTATCTTGCTCGCTGTTTCATCCCGAAGCTGCTGAGCACAAGTCAGAGCCGACCCAAGCTCAAGCGAAGAGGTCGTCGAGATGAAGGAAGGCTGCTCGCAGCGTGAAATGCAGTCGCAGGTCCACGGCAAGGCGGACCTTGAACTTGATCGGAACGAGGAATCCAGACCTTTTCTTTCTCCTTTCCACCTGTCTCGCCTCCCTTTCAGCTGTCAGGGAGTCGGTTCATATCCCGTGAGCTCGTCAAGGCATGCCAACATGAAGTGGGCTGAGTGGACTCTGCCTTGCGGGCCGACCGTTCCCCTCAGTGTCTGGGCGAGACGCAGCTGCATAGCTTGGTGGGACGAACTTTTCAGCCTGTGGCTCACGATGAGCTCTAACCACATCAAGGGTCATCAAGCCTTGACCTTGTTCGAAAAGGCTTTGTCCTCCGAACTTACCCAAGGCTTCAGCAAGAGCGAATGAGAACACGTCGATGCTCGTGCCAAAGTGGAAGCGCTCGTGACCAAAGAGCAAGTGTGATGTTCCATGACATCTGGATGGAGCCAAAGGGCCCATTGTCTTGTCTCAGCATGACGAGAAAGTGGCAGGCCATTCATCGGCTAGGCTTGGCAGCCCAGACAAAGGCATGGCCATGTAAGCGAGCTGGTGCAAAGATGGCTTGGAGACGCGGTCAAAAGATGCGAGCCTTGGTCATGCGATTTCGCTCGGAAATTCAATTAAAAATAAAGTCTCCTTGAGCTCAGTCACGTCGTGGCTCGGCACGCTCGGCCTGAGCCTGAGCCAGCGTCAGCAACCAAGCCTGACTTAACGTGAGCCGGCTCGAAAAGGACCCTTGTCAACTTTGGCTGCAGCTGCACCTCTCCGCGGCTCTCTTTTCCCGAGACGGTCCCGCTTCGCTTCGGCTTGAGAGCCTAAACAGAACAAGCCACTGCTCTCCTGCAACTCAGTCACACAGTCAGCCGATTTGGGACCCTGACGGCTGCCGCCAAGGCTGTCAGCCGTGACTGCGTAAGATGCAAAAGTGGGTGACTTTGTGCTGAGTGTTAGTTGACTTCCTTTCAGCGGCTGCACAACCGTGTCAAGGCTTTTGCAACAACGAGCCTCCCCTTTGTGCTCCTGACCCTTTGTCTCTGCCTGTCACTTGCCACTGACTCCACCTTCCTCTCTCGTCATCGTCTCCATCAATCTTCACCATCAACCCTCGCTGCCATCATCACCACCAACACCGACTCCCACCACCTTACGCCCACTGTTCGCTAGCCTCGACGCATCTCACACCCTCATTCTGTCCCTGTCGCTGCGACTCTCCCAACACAAAGTGCCCGCTGGACCACCCTCTGAACACGGAGAAAGCTACGGATCCGTTCCACAACTGCGCCACGTCGCCAACACCCAATCTGCCTCCCAGTCGTGTAGCAATCTGACGGTGCTCCCACCCGCTGCCAGCATCTCACACCAACACCTCGCTATATCGGCATCAGATCTCCCACAGACGCTCCGCACATGTCATAAACGCCCAAATCCGTTCGCACCAACACAGGTTCCATCGCAGCAATGAGCCAGTGCCTAGCCTCTTCGAACGAGGCTGGGCCCTCATCTCTTTTAAGGCCATGCGATTCCAGCGTACGACGCAGCAAGACGGTCGGCCACGCACCCTCTCCTCCAACTACTTGCTCGCCCGGCTCCTCGTCTCGCGCTCTTCCGCTTCTCACTCAGCTCAACACGCACACTTCGAAGAGCTCAAACACAGTCGACAATTTCTGCGACTCCGTCACCAGCCCTTCCAAACGCGGCGACATGCTGAGCGCTCCTTCTCGAATGCGACGTTTGGTCCCAGGCAACGACAGCGGCGCACTGACTCGTCATGAACTGTCATCTCGCACCTTTCCTACATCTGATCCAGCTTCGCCGTCCATGCGCTGGCCTGCGCGCGGCTACTTTGCCTCCGTCGACATGTCGGAACCCGCGGAAGTCTCATCAAATGGCGGCCAGGCTGACGCGCTGCACCTAGATCCGAGCATAGGATCGCCGGGCGATGACTCACTATCGTCCATGTCGAGCACACCCAGCCTCACCAGCACAGCTTCCACGCTGTCTCGCTCCACCTCGATTCGTTCCGCTGCCTCGGAGCGCAATTACTTCCAGGGCGGAACACGGTATGTCTCGTTGAACGTGTCCACCGATCTCTCCACTGCTGGACTGCGCGAAAGCTCGCCGGATCGCGCCACCTCAAAGTGGACGCAGAGAGCCAGAAGCTGGTCCAACACGATGTCGCGCAGGATGAGCATCACCGCTTGGAATCACACCCTTCACTCGACCACCTCGCCTTATCTCAAAGCCGGACTAGAGGAGCTGCGCTCCATCTTTGACGTAGACTCTCTCGGCGCAGCCATCGACGACCAGGACGGCACAGATCTCGAGGATGCACCAACTTTTGGCTCTTACGCAGGCCATCGTCGACCCTTCTTCGGAGCTACAGGCGGTCGTGATGCCGAGAACGCTGCAGCGCAGGATCAGGCTTTCTCCGAATCGCCCCAAGGGCTTTCGCCAGACTTGTCTCGCCTCAGCAGTTCCGAGCATCGACGTTTGCAAAGCTCATCTACCGCAAAGCGACATGGCATGTGCTTCAAAAGTCAGCTATACGAGCCTCCAGCCACTCATCATCGTTCGCAGTCATGGCGCAAGCACCGCAGCCTCTCAGTCTCTGATCTGCCCAGCCAAGCTTCGCCCGAATCGACTGCCGACAAGGAGACCATTCTCGACACGCAACGCGGCTCTTCAGCGTCATGTTTCTCGACGCGCAACACATTCGCACGATCACGAACGTCGCGCACTCCTTTCGTCGCTGTCGGTCTCGCGGCAATCAGCATCGTCATTGTTGGAGTCTGCGCATTGGAGACCTCGGTTCACCCGGACGCCGCCTCACTGCCTCTGACCACCTTCATGTTGGCGCAGTCTGGCTTTGCCTTGACTGGCATCGTTGGACTGGCGCTGCAGAAGCGCTGGATGAGCGATCTGGCTTCGCGTCTCATCCGTGCTCACGTGCTTTGCCAGGTACTCATCGCTCTGGCAGCGCTCCGAAATTTGAGCCGTACAGCTTTCTACCACGACCGTCTCGAGGTACAGAATTCGCACGGAGCCGCAGCTGCTGGGATGCTTACGTCTCCGCGCTTCCTTGCTGCGCATCAACGCGTCACCGACCCTCACTCCTCTTCGGTGGGATCTGTACGCGATCAGGTGATGTACCTTTGCGTGTTCGCTGTGCAGGCCGCGCTTCCTCTCGCCTTCGTCTTGTGGGCTCAGTACGCGCTGGCCTCTGCACTCAGCCGTGCCACGCGCTCTTTCTCGAAAACTCGTGGCGCTGACAAGCAGCCCCAGGACGAGCGACAACAATTCGTGCCCTTGGTCAAGCTCGCAAGGGAGGACCGTTCTGCAGCTCCGCGCACCAGGCGCATGCGATTCAACAGCGAGAATCCCACGCTGAGCAAAAGCTCGTCGCAAGACATCCTCAACAAAGCAAGCGGACGCAACGAAGGATGGCTCGGCTTCGTCATTACTCGTCTCGATATCGATGAGGCCGCCCCGGTGCCACCCAGGTCCGAGATTGACGCAGCCGAGCTGACGTCACGACTTGAGGAGCTGGCCCGGTCAGTGACCCCGACACCGCGAAACCGCTGAAAGCGCCACAGCGAATCCTGGTGGTTCGCTTGGGCTGGCCCATCACCCTCGACTGGTCTTTGCATCTTGACACTGTTATCATACTCTCATCTCTGCCTTTTCTCTGCATATCTTTCACAATGTATTTTTATCTGCATCGCTATCAAGTCAACTCGATATCATGGCCACTCATCCTCGAAAGCATGAAGCTGGACAGGTCAGATCTGCGGAAAGACGTCGCCTCGTCTCTGCTCCCACAGCGGCATCTCCTTCCGCGTGTTCTCCAAAGCTTCAAGATCGATATCAGCCATACAAAAGGTGGGCTTGTAGGGCTGAATATCCGGACACTGAGCAACGACGGACCCCCAGGGATCTACGATCATGGCATGACCCCATGAGGTTCTCTTTGTTCCATCGTGGGCTCCCACTTGAGCAGCTGCGAGTACGTAGCTCTGCGTTTCTATCGCTCTTGCTCTGAGGAGCGTCTCCCAGTGTGCGGCGCCGGTGCGGACGGTGAAGGCGGAGGGGTAGGTGAGCAGTTGTGCGCCTTGCCGTCGCAGTCGCAGAGATGGTTCCGGGAAGCGCAGGTCGTAGCATGTGAGCAAGCCCAGTGAGCCAACGGGTGTAGAGCGAGGGGGGAGTAGCTCTGATCCCGGAATGGTCGAGTCGCTCTCGAGGATCTTGAGGCCGCCCTTAATATCCACATCGAAGAGATGCAGCTTGCGATACCTGTCCAGGATCTCGCCCTGGTGATCGATCAGCAGCTGTGTGTTGTAGCATCGTAGCCTGCCTCCATTGTCCTTGGCATCTCTCTCATCCTGCGAAGAAGAGGGTGCCTCGTGAATCCCGACCGAAACCCACACGCCCGCTTCCCTCGCAGCCGACCGAATGCCCTCGACAAATCTGCGGTTGTCGTCGGAGCGCGTGAGGGCGGCAACATTGGCAGTCGGCGCGATAAAGTCCGTCGCTTCGGGCAGGAAGATCGCTTTGGCCCCGCGAAGCGAGGCGTTGCGGATGATCGAGACCGACGCAGCGAGGTTGTCCGCTATCACGCCGGTCGATTTGAGCTGCGCCACTGCTGCCAAAACCATGCTTGCGAGCTACGCGGAGATGCTGGAGTTGCTTTGCGGATGATCCGATGGTCGATGGTGAGACGATGCTCGGAATCGTGCCGTGTCGGTGGTCGACGGACGTTCCGAAGTTCGACAGCTCTCCATCACGCATATGACAAACTCACTCGTGTGGAGGTTTGAGAGTTCAAAAGGCCAGCTTCGGCTCTCTCCGACCAAAAAGGCCATGCCGACGGTGGGACCATGGTGGAATCGGGATCACCGACGCTGATAAACATTCCGACTGGCTGAGATGTGGGACTGAGGAGACTCGGAACGGAAGACGTTGGCGACAAGCGACAGCACAGCACAGCCTCGGGGGCACGTCGGATGAGCCTTACCGAGAAGGGCGCAGCGGCAAGGCGGATCGGCCATCTTTTCTGGTCGGCAAGATGACAGCCAGAAAAAAATGACAACTGCGCTTGGACCTGCGTGTGTGTGTTGCTCTTCAGGGTTTCGGTTGACATGTGGAATTCACTTTGGCTTGCTTGCCTTGGCCAGTTCGCCGTGATCCTCCGAGTCTCTATCCTTTCTCTTCTTTCATCACAACCTCCTTGTCGACCCCAGCGCGTCGCACAGAAGCTTCGACCACAGCACATGCTGCTACGCAGCTTTTATCACTCGACCGCGCAGAAAGCGCACCGAAGCTCTCACCCATAAGAGCACATGATAGCAAGCAAGTCCTCCCCCTAAGAGCGCAGCTCAGCAGGACCTCGTCGGATCTCAGCGGTGACGACGACGACGACGACGACGACGACGCCGCCAGGGATATGGCGGATCAGCAAGCCGGTCAGGAACCGGATGAGTTTGGCGCTCTCCCGGGCGCTGTCTCTGACCTGCGCTCTCGATTCGAGCAGCTGTCCAAGTCCGAGGGCAGTCGACCTGCCTACAAGTCACAAGCGAGCTCCACGACAGCGATACCAAAGCAGAAGGATCTTAGCGCGACACATACATTCGGACAGCCGGAGAAGAAGCTTGTCGTAGTCCAGAATGGCCTACAGAAACCCAAGAAGTCATCTTCAGTGTCCAACTCGCCGAGGATCCCAGCAGAAGATGCGCCTTCCTCGTCGTCGACAACGAACAACGCCGCCGGATCGAGCTCATTCAAGCAACCTCGTTCCGGCCCCACCTTGCTCACTGTAGCCGATCTCGCCTCTCTGTCTACGCCCTCCAGCGCAAACACGTCCGCCACTGATCTCGGCGCTCTTTTGGTCAAAGACAAGCGCGCGCCTACTACCAGACGAGCATCGAACTCAGCTAAACCGCTCGCCATCACCGCGACCAAGTTTGGAGAAACCATACCGCCTCTATTGACACCGAGGTCGAGTCGTCCTGCCTCGACAACCGCCTCAGCTTCTGCATCCGATACCGAAGGCCCAGCAAAGATGAAAGTGGCACCCCCACGGCCACCCAAGCCCACTTCTCATCCTCACGGCGTGCAAATCTTGGATGATGCCGACCTCGAACGTCTATCCAGAGCCGACTCGACCGCCCGCGTCGCATCGCTCGCCAACATGTTCGGTCACCGCACGCATCATACAATCGCCAATGATAGAAGCAGCCCCCCTAGCAACTCTGACACCACAAATGTCAAGCTCAAACCGAATCGCATCGCTACGGGCGGCAGTCACTTTCTCAAGTACTCTCGCTCCAACGAGCTCCTCTCTCCCACTGCCGACAAAGGCTCTGAGCCGGCGCATTCAGTCAAACAGGCTCCGCCAATAGTCCCACCACGGCCGATCAAGACAGATAGCTCCGCCGAGAGCTTGGCCAATTTACCTGGCTCAATAGCTGCGGTCAATTTGGAGACAGACGCGGGCTCGATTCCCGTCCTTGCCGCACCGGTAGACACTGCTTTCATCACCTTGTCACCTCCAGACGCGCCACCACCCTTGCCGTCCAGAGAGCCCGCTTCGCCTCAACTCGATGGGATACCAGAGCGACGCCGCCTCAGCGCGTCTCTGAGCACGGGTACACTTCCCCTTCTCAGCGTGGCCCTCGCCGCAGACGAGCTGGAAACGCCGCCGCTTCCTGTCCGCAAGCCATCGGGGAGCGACAGCAATGCAACTCAGAACGATGCACCTATCATGCCGCCACCGCAACGTAGCACGCCGACAGCGTCCTCCGCAGCTGCGGTGCATAGATCTCAGACGGTCACCGCACGGTCAAAGCCGATCCCAGTAGCTCGGTCCGCTGCCAGGCATCTGCAGCCCAGTCGAACTCTATCAACGTATGAGATCGAAGCGGCTTCGACACTGCTGCCACCTCCGACACGCAACGCGCGCCTCTCACCCAGCGGCCCGATCAGTCGCAGCTTTGGCCACCAAAGATCCACCGACAATCGACCGAGCACGGACAGCTCTGATGAAGAAGACGATACGTACGCCTCCTCGTCCCTGTCACCTTCCTCCTTTTCTCCCTCGTCCTTCTCCGCTTCGCCTTCCAGGTCCACAGCTGGTCTGCGCAGGATGCACGCTGCAGCAGACATGACGCCAAGCGGACTGCCCGACACCTCGCACGCCAATCGCCGCGCGCCCAAATTCAGTCCGGACTGCTGCACTTCGGCCAAGCAAGCGTTCCAATGCTTTGCCGTGTGTGGTCCTACGGTGGTGACGGGCAGTGGCGACAAGGTCAAAGTATACCGCGTCGGCGAGTCGGCCAGCGGTCTGGGGGACAAGCTCTGCACGGTCGGCGAACATCAGTCCAAGGAAGTCAAGCTGACAGCGCTCGAATTTCGACCACCGAATCATGGCGTCTGTCCGGTTTCTGTCACAGGAAAGCGAGCACATGGCGAAACAGCGGACGAGGGCAGATATCTATGGTGCGGCACGAAGGATGGTCACATCTGGGAGCTCGACATCGCCGAAGCGGCGGTGGTGCATTCCCGGCAGAACGTGCATTCGGATCCGATTCAGCTGCTCAAGAGGGTGGGCAACAAGATGCTCAGTTTGGACGAAGGGGGAAAGATCTCGATCTGGCTGCCGAATGCGAGTACGGATCCAGCCGTTGCAGGGCTGCGTCTGTCGAACCAGCCCATCACGCAGCGTATCGCTATGGAGAAAGGCTCGCACGCCTCCGTTGTAGGTCAACAGCTGTGGGTCGCATCGGGGTCATCGGCGCAGAGCAAGAACGCCAAGGATCAGACCGCAAGCAAGGGCCCTCGCATTCGTATCTACAACCCTTTCGCGGACGACAAGCCGTTCAACGCGCTGTCGAAGGCCGCGACGATTCCTCCGGAGATGGGGGAGGGCGTGGGTGCCGTGACTGGCGGTGCGGTCATCCCCTCTCGCCCCGACTATGTCTATTTCGGGCACGATTCGGGTCACGTCTCAATCTGGTCGCGACAGACGTACGAGTGCGTTGGTGTGCGCAAGCTCGGTCCGCACGGTCTGACGGCGGTCGCGGGCGTGATCAAGTATCTCTGGGTAGCGACTCGAGCGGGAACGATCTCGGTATTCGACACGGAGACAGCCCCTTGGCGCGCGCTCAAGATCTGGACGGCACACAAGGAGCCCATCACTGCGATCAAGGCCGACGAGCACGGAATCGAGAAAGCGGGCCGTCTGCAGGTCGCATCCGGCGGCCTCGACGCAGCGGTGCATCTGTGGGACGGCACGCTCTCATTCGACTGGATCGAGGCCGAAAAGTCCAAGCGCGAGGCCGAATTTTGCACCTACCGCAGCATCAAGACTCTGCATGTGACGTTCAACATGGACGCTGCCTCGCCAAACGATCTCGAGACGTCGGCGGAGAACATGGAGGTGTTTGGGCAGATGCTGCGCAACGCATGCCAGGTTGGATCGGATAGTCTACCGGCTGACCGACCGCCGGATGTAATCGTGTTTGGTTTCCAAGAGCTCATCGATCTCGAGAGCAAGAAGTTGACAGCGAAGAGCCTGCTCTTGGGCGGAGGACGCAAGAAGGGCGCGAACGATTTGGGCGATAGGGTCTCGCGCCAGTACCGAAGTTGGTACGACAAGCTGATCCAGATCGTGCGATTTGCGATGCCGGCCACGTGCGGATATCTGTTGGTGCAGTCCGAGAGTTTGGTGGGGCTGTTCACGTGTGTTTTTGTCAAGCAGACCGAGTTCAAGCACGTCCGCGAGCTGGCTATCAGCACGGTCAAGACGGGGATGGGGGGCAGGTACGGCAATAAAGGAGCCGTCATCGCGCGCTTGGTGGTGCAGGATACCAGCATTGCATTCGTCAACGCCCACCTCGCTGCAGGGCAAAAGCACGTCAAACAGCGCAATGCGGATGTAGCGGACATACTGGAGTACCCAACGGTGTTCGATGACCCCTACGCCGATCCGGAAGCGTACGTCGGCGGTGGGGATGGGAGTATGGTCCTTGACCACGAACTCGTTTTCTTCTCGGGCGACCTCAACTACCGCATCGACCACAATCGAGATACGGTCCTATCCGCACTCGCCGCGCGCAAACTTGCCTCCTTGTTGGATCAAGATCAACTTCGCAAGGAACTCAAACACAATCCCGCCTTTCGTCTCGCCGACTTCAGCGAGCCACCCATCGCCTTCGCCCCGACGTACAAGTACGACCGTGGCAGCTACGACTGGGACACATCCGACAAAAATCGCATTCCCGCCTGGTGCGACCGCGTCCTGTTCAAAAGCGATAAGCCCGACCGCGTCAAGTGTCTCGAGTACAGGAGATGGGAGTGCACCATCAGCGATCATCGACCCGTAACCGCCGTGTTCGAGTGCAAGGTGCGCAAGGCCGATTTTGGCAAGAGACAAAGCGTCGAGGAAGCCGTCAAGGAGGAATGGAGAGGGTTGGAGAAGAGGCTGTTGGACACGGCGAGGGGTGGATATGCTGATCCGCAGTAGGATGGGCGAATATGAAGAGTTGTACAAGGCGTGCGAGAGGTGTGCTTGCGATCCGCGCACTGTGATGACCGAGCAGCCTACGTCGCTTTCGTTCGCCGCACTCGGGTCGATCGACGGCAAGCCGAGACAAAACAAGAGCAGCCTCTGACAGCAGCCGATGACGAACGAGTCGCAGAGTGTATTTGAGAGCGTCACTGCGCTGGGCCACCATCACCTTGTTCTGCGTCCATGTCTACATTCGTCCACGTCTACATTCGTCCATGTCTACATTGAAACTGGCGAATCTCGTCTAAAGGAGTGAACTACAACTTGGACTTGCGCTCGTCCTCCTCCGCGGGCTCCTCAGCGAGCAGCACGCCGACCTGGAAATCGCGCAGATGCGTGAGACCCTTGCGCACCGCCCCGCGCACCGTCATTCCTCCGCCGTGCTCCTTGGCCCTCGGCGAAACGTAGAGCCTGTTGAGCGGTCTCGACTTTTCGTCTTCTGCGCTGCTCGACCCTCCCGCGTTGTTGGCCGTCTGCTCACCCGTTCCTGGCAAGAAGAGACCCTTCCGCGCACGTTCCTTCTGCGCCGGGCTCGCCTGCCAGTCGCCCGGCAGAACCAGCGGAAAGACAAAGCTGTCCTCGCTCTCGCCCACCTGCGCTCGACTGCGGTTCTCGACAATCTCCTTGCTGATGTCCATCATGGTGCCCAGCTTGGGAAAGGCGCGGGGCTCGACGGCCGTGACGGACGGATACTGGGATTCGGGGTCGGTGCCGAGCGCGCGGATGTTGGACAGCGGCGCGTTGGTGTCTGAGATCCAGGAGGTGAGGGGAGCCGATGAGGTGGAGGAATCTTTGCGATCCCATGAGTAGTTTCGACCTTGCAGTCCACGGGATTCTTCCTCGACAGGGGTGACGCGGAACTCAGCGTCGGCAGTTGCGCGGTCGGTCGCCTGGCCCGAGTCGAAGATGAGTGGGAGGATGGGGATGCGTCCTGCCGCGTCGGCTGCGAGGAGGGCCGTCTCGAGGTCGGCTAGGATGTAGAATTGCGGCGGGAAGAGCGAGATCTGGTCGGTGATGCCGGCGTACATGATTTCGCGGGGTGTTTGCAGACGCAGCGATAGCGTCTCGGACCCGTCAGCCGAGATCTTGAGCGACTCTTCGTCGCCAAAGACATCCACCTTGTCAAGAACGGTGATGAAGAAGTGTGCGTCGAAGCGTTTGGCAGGGCGGACGACGCTGCGCGGGGTGATCCAGTTGGAGTAGTGGGCCATGGGTGCGAGCTCGGGCAGCGATCCTTCTCCCTTGCCCAGCTTGCCGGTGATGCCGAGTTTGGCGGACACCTTGCGGATGAAGGGAGCAAAGTCGACCGCGTTGTGGTGGACGTCGTTGCGTGCGTTTGCCCACTCGTCAGCCGACATTCCCGCCTCCTCGTGGCCCACCGCGCGGCTGGTTGGCAGACCGGATGGGCTCGGCGATGGTGACGGTAGGAGAAGCAGACCGGTCTCTTCGAACGTCTCGCGCAGCGCACACAGCTTGAGCGAGTGCATGTACTTTTCCATCTCGTCGCTCTTTGCACCTGAAGTCGAGGCCAGCGCTGTTTCTACCTCCGCTTCATCGACGAGGTCGAGTGCTCCTCCAGGAAAGACGACGGCGGATCGGAAGCTCGATCCATCTCGCGCTGATCTTTGTAGCATCACAGTGTCGTATGGCAGCTGTCCGCCCTTCTCTTTGGCCGACCTTGGGCATAGCACGATGAGGGTGGCGGAAGGAACCGGAGTCATGGGCTCGCCTTTGGGGCCTGTCTTGTGGTCCGAGGCCCGCTGCGCGCCTCGCGGCTTGGACGGCTTCCATGCCGATGCTGACTGTTGAGATGCCATCTCGATGCGATGAGTGTAACTGTGGGAGAAGCAGCTATGTGGCGTGGGAATGGGCCTGCTCTTGAGAAGGGTGAAGGTCGAGCGTTGGAGGGCAAGTCTCGGATGTGCCGATGAAGTCAGGATGCTAGAAGAGCGGAGCAAGGTCGACGCAGTCCGAAAGGGCATGTTCCTCTCAAAGGTCGTGGAAAGAAGACAGGACAGCTCGGGCTGACGTTCAAAGCCCACAAGGGTGAATGGACTGAGGAGCGAGCAGGAGAAGCGCAGCGATGAGTGCGAACCGGCTACCCCGCGTTGTGGACCAGGCCAAATTCCGGTCTTGGCTGCTGAACGTCGGCAAATCCGGACAGCCGCTTGCCGGCTGTCACTTTGCCTCACGCGTGCTCTACGAAGTCACACCCTGCTCAACAGCGCACTCAGCTTCCTTCGGCGTAGCCGTCACATCTTTGTGATCACATCCTCCGTCACAGAGCTGACCACGGATGAGTGGCAATTGCTCGATGCGGCTGATGTCACGAGATGCGCGGGCATTTCCTGAGATCAGTCAGGCTCTTCGCTGCTTTCCAATGAACTCTTCACAACACACACCTCGTTCGATTCTGGCGCTTGGACGTGATGAATGAGTGGTCCACTTCGCTCGGGTATTGCGCCGCCGATCGGTTCCCAGACAGCGATGAAGAGATTGATCCGCTCGAAGCGCCGTCAGAGCAGGTAAGAGCAGCGGACATCGCGGTCGTGCTCCCGGCCATCCTGCGCACAGTACTGACACCTCGCTTTGACAGCAGCCGGCACCGCGGGCGGATGACGAAGAACCAGTCAATTTCGTTGAGACGCCATTGTAAGCAAAGGAAGCGATAGGCAAGATGATCATACGATTTGAGTATGCGCTGACGCCGTATGTGTCGACCGCAACAGTACCATCGCCGCTCGCAATGCGCAACTGCGCAAGGCACGTCAGTCTACCCTACCGCTCGATACAGACGCCAATGCCACCGAGACGACTCTCAGTCAACATCAGACGACGCCAATCGAGCATAGCGGCAACCGTGCAGATTCGCATGATGTCGTTCCGAAGCACCAGCTCAGGGCGATCGACTCATACTTTAGGAGAGAAGCACCACCAGTACCGGCCCATGGGATTCGACGACCTACAAGCGTACGCAAAGCTCCGAGCACACCTCCCGAGATCATCGTCGTGTCGTCAGATTCCGACGACGTCGAAGTCCTCAGCACGAAAGGCATGGATGGTAGCATGGACATCAGATACCGCTCCAGCTTGCATAGCGCCATAACCGAGCCAAGGGAGAACACCAGCCAACGGGCGCTGCAACAGTTCCTCGAAGAGGACAAGGACTTCTACGAGAGCCTCGACCGGGAAATGGCACAGCGAGAAGCCAGCGCAGGTGCGCCATCTTTGTCCGAAGCGGCTTCGTCTTCGGCAAGAATGGAGAGCATGGTCCCCGACGCAAGCACATCCTACGAGACGTCAAGCTGGGCTGCGACTCAGGCGCCTTACGCATACGAGGGGTACCTTGTGGATCACTGTGACCCCCTTCCGGTCTCTCCTCTGGTCCCTCAAGCAGGCTACATGGCACCGCGAATACCGATACCAACGCATGCATCAATCATGTACCATCCTTACGGCAACGCGCTGCCGTATCCGCCAATCCATGATGCGCCTCCTCCCATCTTGACAGGTCGCTTTCCCACAGACAACATGCCTCCACCCAGACCGGCCCAAAGCAGTGGTGAGTGGCATCAACACCATCTACCGACCTACCAGCCCCCCTTTGGGCCCGATCAACACCCGCTTGTTCCTCAATACCCGCCGACTGGTTACGAGCGATATCGAACGCCTCAATATCAGCCTTATCCCCAGCCACCTAGGCCAAGTTCTGCATCGCAACCTTCTCCTGCGCCCAATCACTCGCAACCCAGTACCAGTCGAGCCAAGCTCGCAGCCTATGCGCGACCGAAGTCGCCGCGGCAGGCGCAAGCAGACAAAGCAAGAGCAGATGGTAAGCGAGCATAGTGGAGTCTTGGCGAGATGCGCTCAGTTGACTGACCGGCCTTGCTCTTGATCCTCGTCCGCAGTGGTGTACAAGGCTTTGCGCGGCGCAAGCAAACGCACAAGAAAGAGTACGAGTAAGTGCCGACCTCTGCATCTTCTGCCAAAAGATACTGCTTCTGACCTACCGTTCGAGCTTCTCAACAGATCGCCCGGCACCCTCATCGTCATCGAAAGGCAAGGAAAACGAGTGGTCGACATTGGACGCCTCTCGCACAGAGCGAGACGGCAGTCTATCTCTCACAGCCGCATTGCGTCGTCCGCTCCCGGCGACACGACTTTCGACGGCAGTACGCGGAGGCAGCCGCCTATCTTTGCCGCTCTATCGCAATCCAGGAAGCTCGCTGGAGGACAGACGACGCGCTGAAAACATCCTGTCCAGAAACTCGATAAGAAACCAGAATCCGACTGCATCCACGAGCAAAAGCGCCGCAGCAGCCTCCAAAGCTCCCAGACTCTTCCGACCGTCGCCTCTCAACGAAAACGAGCCGGACGGCCAGAGACGATGACCGACACAAGCACAGCCAAGAGACACGCAGCGATGTTGCGACGAAGGAGCGACGACGTTTCATGCAAGTCGAAAATATACAAGTGGTGCAAAGAAATGATGCGACGAGATCGAAAGGACCGAGTGGGAAAAGCGAAGGAAGTTCTTGAAAGAGCGAATGTCCAGGAGGGTTTGGCTTAGAGCTTATGCGAAGATGGCAATGGCGGCGGCGGCAACGGCGAGGCCGGAGGTGACGAAAGCGCCAGTGTCAGCGCGGAAGCTGGTGGCACCGCTAGTGTTGCTGGAGGAGCCGGTCTGCTGGCTGGACGGGCTGCTGGAAGAGGACGCCGCGGGACGGCCGGAGCTCGAGGGGGAAGACGAGCTGGAGCCGCTGCCCGACGAGCCCGACGAGCTGGAGGAGCTGGAGGAGCCAGAGCCGGAGCCGGAGCTGGATCCAGAGTTGGTGGTGTCGGCGGATCCACTGGCAGCGGCCGAGGCGTTGCTGTTCAAGCACGAGGTGTCAGTACCGGCACGGATGGTGACCTGGCCCGAGTAAGACTGGACACCCGAGTCATCCGAGATGGCGAGGGTGATGGGGGTGTTAGCGGGGAGGTTAGGGACCCATCGGAGGCTGGTGGTGCCGGCGTCCTGAGGAGCAAAGGTGACGAGAGGGGCGGCCGAAGGCTGCGAACCGGGAATGACGCTGACGTAGACTGTCGGAGGGCAAGATCAAGACAAACGAGAATCTGAAGGTCAGTCCATGCTGTCACTACAACACGACGATGGGACGTCAAAGAGGCTACTTACCCTTGCCCTGGGCGCCGGTCCAGTTGAGCAAGACAGGCTGGCACTGGGTGATGGCGGCAGGAGTGCCGATCTGAGCAGCAGAGACGGCCGAGGTGGCGGCAAGAGCGGCGGCGGCAACGACAGTGAACTTGAACATGGTGAAGAAAGGAGGGTATGCTTGAGGTGGACAAGGTGATGATGGTGGAGGAGGAAGTCAGGTCAAAAACTAGGGCGAAGGTAGGCCTCATAAAGGATCTGTTTGGCTCTGTCCAGGAGCTCATCCGTCGATCGGTTTCCCTCTGGCTTCATTGGCTTTCAATCGAACGGCCGACAACAGGGTGGGCTCAACCCACAACTGCTTGAATTCCCGTTTCACCTTCAAAATGCTAGCCAACCAGCTGGCATCGATCGAGAGGCGTAGCAGTGCAAGTCAACCGGAGCAGCAGACGCTTGGCTGGCGGAGAGGGATGCACTTCGCATCTGCACGAGGACAGGAGCCCCTTGGACCGATTGCTGCAGAGATGCAGGGCCAAACGAGCAGGGGCCCAAAACGAGAGGGTCCTGCCCTCCTCATCGCCAAGCGGACCGAAAAACAACACGCAACACTCGAAAGGATTTCGGAAACTTCTCAAAGATCGCCGCGACGTTGCATATCTTTGACGTGGGATCTGCATCGCCCCCTTTTCCTCACTGGAATCTCGGCATCTTGATCTTTGCACCGCCATTGCCTTGAGTCTGCTTGGCTAGAAGCGAGAAAATGCTCACACTTGGGAGCTGCGATGGGCGATAACAAGCGGCGACCTGTGCGAAGACTCACAAGGGGCAATGAAAGGCGGTAGCGACTCGCATAAGAGGCCAAGCGGACATGGAGCGAGGTGCATGCGAAGATCGAAATGACAGCGAGCAAGGCGAATGGGCGCATGACGAGTGAGGTGTTGTTCTCGCTAGAAGAAATTCTGCAAATCACACACACACACACGACCTCGCCAAACAGAAGGACGCGCGCCCGCCCTCCGCAAACACAGAGTCGATCGATGGGTTCAGCAGCTGCAATTCGGCGCCGGGCATGAATCCACAGCTCACACTGGCTGCTCGTCGATGCTGCCATGGCATTGCACCTTCTGTATGCTAGCTGTCATCGGCAGAATCAAGCGAGTCGGCAGCGGAAGGCGGCGTCAGTGATGCAAGTGCCCGTTGAGTCCTGCAACCGGGAGAGCGACACCGAGGCCAGAACACTCTAGCAGCGGCCATCACCGAGCTGCGGCGCCTCGCTAGGAGACCAAGAAAGCCAAGAAGGATCTGCGTGGGTCAGGTCAAGCGACAACCGTCTCCGCTCGGTTTCCGGCCTGCTTGGCTGGCAATCACATGCATGCGAACCGGACAAAAGTCGCCGTACTCTTCGAGCCAATCGCCGATATGTGTGGTCTCAATCCGATCCGAACTTGCGCCGATCCAAGATCATGTTAGAGCACCAAATCGACTTCTTGCCATTTTTCTTCACCAGAAGAGAAGTCGTGTCGACGTCAGCCTGCTTAGGCTGCTGACTTGTTCCACTCGGAGGCGAGGTTCGTAGCGTATCCCTCTTGAAAGGTCATCGAGCTACCAAGCAAGCTCGAACGGTGTATGAAACCTGAACCGAGTCCGCCGCGCGCGTTGCGAGACGACCCTTGTATCAAGGATGACAAGATGAGCTTCCACATTGACACTCCGAACGAAGCACGTTGCCGCCGGGTACCGCTGTCCAGCGCAGTCAAGGGCATCAACAGCTGGCATTGCACGCCGACACCCTAGGCTTAACAGATGCTATCGGACGGTGCGCCAGGTCGAGTCCAAGACAGACTCGTTCGTCTGCAAAAGGCCCCTCATCGCGTCCGGAAGGCCTTGGATCAAAGCAGCACGCCTCGGAAGGTTAATGCCGAGACGCTTGGCTCGAGCTCGCAACGCGTTTCCCGCGGTCGAAATTGCTCAGGCCTGGGACCCATGACCAAAGAGCCACCGGACTCGGAATGAGAGCAAAGACGGGATCGTCTCCCGTCCGCCCGCCCTTTTGAATCTTGTTTCGGTACCTGGCCCGTGAGGCAATCATTCCAGGCATTGCCACGGTCCAGTTCGTTTCACTCTCATGCTCAGAGCAAATGTACTTCATCATCCATCATCGGTCAAGAAGCTTTGCCGCAGATTCGAATCAGGTTCATCCGAAGTTGTTTGTCATTCGACGTCAGTGGACATCAGTTCGAGGTGATGACAATAGGACTCAGAAACCGGAAGAAGCTATCGAGGGTGACTGCGAACGCACGTCACCGGCGTCGGTCAGCTTTTGCCGTGGGGCGCAACTGTCAGCAGGCACGACATGAAGCGAAAAGAAAGGACGCGCTGCAACTTTTCCACCGCGGATCTGATGGCTGCTCAGCCCTGAACTGCACGCTAAAATCCGCGGTAAATTCGCAAAAGCCCTTTTTTTAGAGCTCGGGCTCGCGAAAAGGCTGCACTTTTCTGGTGGCTATCAGCTTGGCGAGGCAGCGCGAAGCGAGGGAGAAGGGTAAAAGGTAAGGGTTGAAGATTCCGCTGATCTTTTGCCGTTGACTTATCGCTCAGCAAGGCAACGCTCCTCTTAAGCCCGAACAAGGCTCACTCACTTGCCATACTGCAAATGGCGTAGCCACAACTGAGAAAAGAGAGAGAATGAGATGGAAAAGTCATGCAGCTTTACGAGCCAGACAGCCTTGAAGGGATCCGTGTGAGCTTTGAACTCGGTCACCCACAGGCACATCATCATCACCGGTCCTGAGCAGGCATTTGCTTGACCCGGCCCTCGAGCTCCGGATATACAGATGGCCTTCTACCTCAGATTCCACCATCTGTCCATCCTCCCACCACATTGTTTGAACAGCTTTGCCCGGCCCAGGTCTATTCATCTCCGGAGCTCGTTCTCCTTACAGCCTATTCACACAAGCCTGCCCCTCGTGGACTTGCCTCGCCGCGGACCATTCGACACTTGACAACCTACTTGCCTACCACGCTGTCGATCATCTGCATCTTTGGCGGCATTCTGCGAGACGGTCACTCGTGCTTCTTCATCCGCTCTTGCAAACGCTGCAGAATCGCTAGTGGGCTCGAATCACGGACCCCTCCGACCGCAGCACCTCTACCAGGCATCACAAGGTGCTGTCATAAGACCCTAGACGGCCACAGCTCCCCGATCTAGTCCGACATCACGGCTCTCGAAAGCTAGTGTGCATCGCTGCGTCACTGCGCTGCGCCCCGTTCCACTGCTTGCGACATCTTATATTTCCCCCGTCCCATCCAAGCTCTCGTCCTTCATCATGTCCCCCGAAACCAACAACATCAGCAGGACCGATTCCAGAGCATCTTCAACACGCTCCTCCATCTTTGCTCGCGCGTCCGGATTCGTCCTGGGTTCCTCCTCACGACGCAATCCGCACACATCCACTGGAGCTCAACCCAAACCGTCCTCGTCTACTCCGACACCGAGTCCAAAGATGTCATCTAACAATGGCACCTTCGCCGACGACTTCAACAGCCAGCCCGGGTCCAGCAGTGCTGCCGGGCCACGCAAGTTCGACCACATCTTCCCCGCTCCCGACCCGAGCGTCCAATTGACGCAGCCAGCGCCGCTCTCGAATTCGCAACAGGACAAGTACGATCAGATGCTCCAACACTTCAAATCTACCACTGAGTACCCCACCAGTCTCAAGTCCAACGCCGACAAGAAGCCGCTGGATGAAGTCGAGATCATGCGCAACCTGTCGCGCGAGTCGATGATTCGATACCTTCGTGCGACCAAGTGGGATGTGGCGGCGGCCCAGAAGCGTCTCACCGACACCATCGCCTGGAGGCGCGAGTACGGCGTCGACACCTTCAAAGCCGAAGACCTCGAACCGGAAGCCATGACGGGCAAAGAGACCATCCTCGGCTACGACAACAAGGGTCGACCACTTCACTACATGCACCCTTCCCGCAACACGACCGAGGAGACTCCTCGTCAGATGCAGTTTGCCGTGTGGATCCTCGAACGCGCCATCGACCTCATGCCGCCCGGAGTGGAGATGCTGGCGCTTCTCATCAATTTCGGCGGCCGCAAGCGCAACCCGACCTCGATCAGCAACGCCAAGCTGATGCTCTACATCCTTCAGAACCACTACGTCGAGCGCCTCGGCATTGCGCTGTGCATCAACGTGCCATGGATCTTCAAGGCGTTCTGGAACGCCATCTATCCGTTCATTGACCCGGTGACCAAGGGCAAGTGCAAGTTCGACGAGGCGATCAAGGATGAGGTGCCCAACGCGCAGCTCGCCTCGGATTTCGGGGGTCTGCTCGACTTCCCCTACGAACACGACACGTACTGGCCGCAGCTGGTCGAGCTCACCAACCGACGACGCGAGGAGCAGATGGAGCGCTTCCGTACGCTGTGCAATTCGGAGATCGGGGCGAGCGAGTGGGTGATCCGTGGCGGTGATGAGCTGGGTCGAAGCACGAAACCCGAGAAGCAAGATTCGGGCTTCGTAGAAGCCGGCTCTCCCGAAGCGGAACGCGCGGCTGCCAAGGAGAAGCCTTCGCCGCTGTACATCTCCCCACCCGGCGAAAGCGCGCCCGAACCGGTCGAGCAGTTCTACACATCGACCAACGAGCTGCCGCCCACGATCGCCAACTCGCCCCCCTCCGACTCGGGGACCACCGTGGTGCACGACGAGTACCACCCGTCGCCCGCCGACGTGGTCGATCTGCAAGCTTCCATCCCCGTCGTATCGGGCACGATGAACAAGAACAAGCACGGCGACGCCAACCTCTTTGCCGCCGTCGTAGGCGGGATCGGCGCCAGTCTCGGTCACAAAGATGCACACAACGCGGCGGATGAGGCGGGCAAGCACGCCGACAAGGAGAGTCGCGGCCACGAAAAGCACCCCGCCCTGAAGCAGATCAAGGCCGTGTTCCACAGGAAGTCGGAGGACAAGTCGCGACCGGCTGTGTCGGCAAAGTAGGAGCTGCACTTGGATACCCTTGAGCGATTCAGACCGGTTTTTCGTGATGCAGTTTAGGATATACGTCTCTGCTCCGTGTTTTTCTGCTGTCGCTTCTCGCAATCGCAACTGCTCGTTCTATTCGAAGACTGTCCTGGGAACATGACTCAGGGGCATGTGCAGTGATTCGGAATGGTTCCGTCGGTCTCCGAGCAAACCACTCTCTTCCCACGCTCAGATGAGGCACGCAAGCATAGCGACAGAAGATGTGATACGATTCCAAGGAAACTTCTAATTCACGTCTAGAGTGCGAGTCCGGTCACGCCCTTCTACAGCTGACCAGGATGCTCGCCGTGCAACCACCTATTAAACATGTCCAAAGCGCTCTGCGGCTTGTCATGAGGAACAAAGTGACCTGCCTCGTCCACAATAACGTACGTCAGATTGCCGTACGTCTTGAAGTCTCCCGCCTTGACCTCGTCCCTTTCACCCACGAACCACGGCTTGAGCTCAACCTTGTTGTACTCCTCTTTGCCCTCCCATTCCAACGCCTCGGACCAGGCGCGGTTGCCGACGTAGTTGCAGATGAAATCGCGCTTGCCGCTGTAGGTCAGGACGCGGACGTCGTTGGCGAGGATGTTGGCGACGGCCCAAGTAGACTCGCGGGATCCGTCGCCGGTCTTGGCAAAGTTGGCATAGACATTGTCGGAACAGCCGACAAAGACGCCGTCGTGCTTGTCGCCCGGTCCCGTGCCGTCGACGCCCAGCGCGCGCTGGGTATCTTTATCGTTGAGGAACGCAGCTACCCAGTCCTCCTCGACGTACTTGCTGGGATGCTGCCAGTCGTAGGGCGAACGCTTGAGCGAGTCGTACGGGCTGGAGAGCGCACCTTCGCAGTAGTTGGATGCTGCCTGACAAGCGAGCACATCGTACGTCTCGCCATGACGCGGCTTGCGATTGCATTTTTCGACCAACGTCAGACACGTCGGGATGCTCTCCTTCATCGCCTTGCACGTCTTTTTGGGCAACAGCGGCTGGTCGGCACCCGAGACGTCGGTGCACGTATACTCGACATACGCCGGGAACTGGTCTTTCGGACTGGTGATTCCATTTCCGATCAGCACACTGCGCAGGGGCAGGGGGCGAAGGTTGAGCTCCGGATGTTTGGCAATGCGCTTGTTGTCCTCCACAATCTGGTTGGCGGTGAGGGGAATGTAGCGACCGGCATAGCTCTCACCGGCGATGTGGAACGAGGAGAACTCGTCTCCGTCGCCCGAGAAGATCTCCTTGCCCATGTGCATGGCGAGGAGGTGCAAGAACGCCGAAGCGTCCTTAGCGGCGGATTCGGCGGAGAAGACGCGCGAAGGTGGCTTGTCGGTGCGGGACTTGTTGGCCCAGTCGACGTACGAGTAGCCGACGCCGACGGGTTGGTCGAGGAAGATCATGGTCGCATTGCTGTTCCACGCCCAAGGGTTCTTCTCGGCTCCTGGCTTGCCATCCCGAGAGGCAGGGTCGACGGCGTTGCAGGGTCCGAGCTCCATCAGCAGACCCGTGAAGGACGAGCAACCAGGTCCACCATTGAGCCACAGCACGACGGGATCGGTCTTGGGGTCGTTGCGCGATTCGAATGCCCAGAAGTAGAAGTGCTCGATGGCGCCTTTGGTTCGGCCGTCCTTCTCGTGCTTGGTAGTGGAGAAGGCGGAAGAGGTAAAGTGCGAGGAAGGGTCGTGCTTGGAGAGCATGTCGACGTCCACATCGAGATAGCCAGAATACGACTTGACGGAAGGGTCGCAGATCGACGAGGGCGGGGAGACGACACGCAGGCTGTGAGCGGGCAGGTTGGGGTGGTCGAGCACCTTGGCGGGTTGCGATCGCTGAAGGGAGAAAGGGATCTGAGCCGCTTCTGTCACCGCAGCCGCGATGGCTACGGCGACGACGCTGAGGGAGCTGGACACCCGCATGCTGGCGATAGTCCAAGGGAGGGCAGTCTAGGTTGGTGTGGTCTAGAGATAGCGAGGTCAAGCACTACAGTAGCAGCTCTTATATCATACATGTGACTCTGTGCAACCGACTCTGTGGTGCTGCTCTCTGACAGCCAGTCCGCTTATCCCGAAGGGAAAAAATCGTAGCAGAGCAGTCCCGTGCACATGCCGCATTCGAGCAAACGCAGTCTCTGATAGATCAAAGTTGACTTGGGATCGAACGTCGATCTTTTCGAAGATCGGTGTTTGTTAGACTTTTAGCTTCTTTTTTCGGAAGATTTTGGAAGGCCGAAAAAGCCAAAGTCGACTCGACTCACACTCAAATTTTGAGAAGAAAGCGTGGCGAGAACAGTAGCGAAGGAGCTGGGTGACTCTGACTGACTCTTGCAATTGATAGCCGTAGAGCCAACGCTTTTGCATCGTTATCTAAGCTGAGGAAGCTTGAGAAGAACTGGCGTCGAGTCAAAGCGACACCAGGACAATTGCATTTCAAATTGACCCCTCAGCATCCTTCTTCTCGACACCAATCACTCACATCAGTTGCACTGCATCGCATTGACACTCTTTGCAATGCAGCAGCTCACAACTCCTCTCCTTCCGCTCTTGGACGCGGCGGGCGTCAAGGACAGCGCCCTTCTCGAGGCTGTCGCTCGCATCGCACCCGTCCTGGTTCCTCAGAACCTCGTCTCGTCGCTCCCAAGCAACACCGCCTACCTCGTCCTTGCAGAGCCATCACTCACCTACGAGGCTGCAGCCGACTTGCTCGATGCAGGTGCCGAAGCCATCGTCACTGCTGACACACAGCTCATCCAGCAGTTCGATCCTGCTGTATCGTCCACCCGCTTCATCTATCTTTCGGCGTCGGGTGCCGCTCCCGTCCCCGAAGTGCTCAAGTCGGTAGCCGGTGCCGTCATCACCCTCCCTTCAGCATCTGCTATTGCCTCGTCGGCACAGCTCGTCCAGACCACGGCCGAGTCGCTTCAGACAAAGACGTCCGGCAAGTCGCTCTTTGTACTCGCGACGTCGGGAGCGCCCTCTGTCGAGGACGTCAAGGCGGTCTCCAAGCTCACTGCCAGCCTCGTCGCTCCCTTCTCTGTGCTTTCCGTCTCGTCCGAAGAGGGTCAGCAGCAGCATGGCAAGCTCGACATCGTCGATGCCTTCGTGGCACCCCTGACCTCGGACCGCACCGACGGCCTCTTCGCTACCACCGTCGTCTCATCCGCCTGCTCCACCTCGCTCGGTCTCGTCTACTCCTCTGCCCTCTCCATCCGCAAGTCGATCGCCACCGGCTCCGCCCACTACCAGTCGCGCAACCGCGGTCTGTGGCACAAGGGCGAATCGAGCGGTGCCACGCAGCAAGTCGTCAGCATTCGACAGGATTGCGACTCCGACGCCATCCAGTTCGCCGTCCGTCAGTCCCGCGGCACTTCCGCCTCTGGCTTCTGCCACCTCGAGAACCGCGAAGGCTGCTTCAGCTCCGCCACTGGCCTCGCCAAGCTCGAAGCCACGCTGAAAGAGCGCAAGCAGTCCGCGCCCGCTGGCAGCTACACTGCTCGCCTCTTTAAGGACCCTTCCTTGCTCGGTGCCAAGCTGCGCGAGGAAGCTGCCGAGCTTGCAGATGCCAAAAATGAGGACAAAAAGCACGTCGCGTTCGAGGCGGCTGATCTGATCTACTTCGCGCTGACCAAGTGCGTGTCGGCGGGCATCGGGCTGGAGGAGATCGAGGCGTCATTGGATGCCAAGTCCAAGAAGGTTTCTCGCCGCAAGGGAGATGCCAAGCCCGACTTTGCCGCCCAACAGAAAGCAGCTGAGACCAAGGCTGCCCCCGCCGCCCCTGCGCCTGCGCCCAAAGACGCCGACGCACCGATCAAGATCCAGTCGTACCGCTTCGAGGACCTCACGGCGGTGCAGCGCAAGGAGCTGCTCAAGCGACCCGCGTTGCGCACCGAGCAGGTCATGGACATCTGCCGCCCCATTCTCCGCGCTGTCAAGACCGGCGGTGACGCTGCACTGCTCGAGCTCACCGAGAAGTTCGACAAGGCCAAGCTGTCCACTCCGGTTCGTCACCCACCTTTCGTCGACGACGCAGTGATGGCCAAGATCAAACCCGAAGTCAAGGTCGCCATCGACATTGCGTACAACAACATCCACAAGTTCCACAAGGCGCAAAAGACGACCTTCGGCAACAAGAAGGCTGCTTCCACGGGTGCCAACGGGGTCGTGGAGGCCATCGAGGGAGAGGAGGATGGGGTGTTGGAGGTCGAGACGATGCCTGGTGTGGTGTGTCGACGATTTGCGCGACCCATCGAGAGCGTGGGGCTGTACGTTCCGGGTGGAAGTGCCGTGTTGCCGTCGACAGCGCTGATGCTGGGTGTGCCGGCGCAGGTCGCACGCTGTCCTACCGTTGTGCTCGCCACACCACCGAGGCCGGACGGGAGCATCTCGCCGGAAGTGCTTTACTGCGCCGAGAAGGTGGGTGCTACCGCCATTCTGTGTGCCGGAGGCGCGCAGGCAGTGGCCGCTATGGCTTATGGTACGGAGACCTGCCCCAAGGTGGACAAGATTGTGGGTCCGGGAAACCAGTTCGTGACGGCGGCGAAGATGCTGGTGCAGAACGAGACGGATGCGATCGTGTCGATCGACATGCCAGCGGGACCGTCCGAGGTGTTGGTGGTGGCAGACGAAGAGGCGGATCCGGCGTTTGTGGCGTCCGATCTGCTGAGCCAGGCGGAGCACGGGCCGGATTCGCAGGTCGTCCTGGTCGGAATCGCGCTCTCAGATGCGCAGCTCGAAGCCATCGAGGCTGAAGTGGACAAGCAGGCGCGCGCTCTGCCGAGAGTCGACGTGGTTCGCCAAGCTATTGACAAGAGCGTTACGCTCATCGTGCCGACGCGCGAAGCGGCGATCGAATGGAGCAACGCCTACGCACCGGAGCATCTCATCCTCCAAACCGCCAACCCTGAGGAGCTTGTCAAGAGCGTCACCAACGCCGGCTCGGTCTTTGTCGGCCAGTGGTCACCCGAAAGCTGCGGTGATTACATGAGCGGTACCAACCACTCCCTCCCCACTGCGGCGTACGCAAAGAGCTACAGCGGTGTCAACGTCGGTACGTTTGAAAAGTGCATCACGTCGCAGAGTCTCACTAGGGAGGGTTTGAAGGGCTTCGGACAGAACGTGGTCGATTTGGCCATGTGCGAGGGTCTCCAGGCCCATGCTATGGCTGTCAAGATCAGGTTGGATCGGCTGCAGGAGGGTGTTAGCGCTTGATTTGGGCGTTGCTGTAGATACGTTTTGTGGTCGTTGCAGAAAATTCGTTGCCATCCATCGAATGCTATGTGAGGGTTTGCCAATGTGAGTCGACAGGGGTTCAAATCGTCAGACTGACATCGAGCCGAAGTAGAGGACACCCGCCTCACGACCGACCATGCTAAGTCTGCGCTCGCAGAACCAGCTCTGGGGCTCGTCATCATCACACAGTGCGGACACACATCCTAGGCTCCTGATCGCCGACGAGAACAAATGAATGGGGTATTAAAGCGCGATGCTCTCAAACAAAATCGGAACCTGAAAGAATGTGTACTACGCAGCATGGGGCGCCTTCTCGTCGAACTCCTGCCTCTGCATATATGCCGCTGCCCCGGACGCGGATGTCTCTTCCCCCATCGCCTCAGCTCCAAACTGCTGCTGGCTCAACGGCGACGAGTGTTTGGGGAACGACCCTGCCAATCCTGAACTTCCCGGTACTGCCAACGACGAGTCCTTCTCGTTGTACCTCTCCCCACCGAACGCCGACCCGGACGCAGAAGCTGCTGATGCGGAACGGGATATCGATCTGCCCGCTACCTCACCCGCGCCTCCTGCAGTCCCCGGAGTGCCACTGGTCATATCGGCCAGCGGCTGGTCCTGCAACGTATGCGTCGCACTCGAGATCTGACTCCTCTCTTGCTCCGACGTCTGTGCTGCCACCCCCTCCACTCCCTGTGCTGGTGCACTCTTCGTGCCTCTGAAATAGCTCTTCCTCCTCTGCTTGAGATGGTCGAACGGCGCAAAGTGTTCCTCCATCTGCCTCATCTCTGGTGGCAAACTGTCCAGGTCCGCGCCACCCCTCTTCTTGGCCTTCAACGGGTTATCCTCGAGCAGCAGCTCTTCGAGTTCGTGCGTTGCGTCAAAGTTGGCCTTCTTGCTATCGGGCTCGAAGGGCGGGGTGACGGTCTTGGCTTCCATCGCGGGCCAGTCGAGCGATGCGAACCAGGGATGGGTCTTGAACTCGTCGATCCCCGAACGACAGCCGAGACGCTTGCGTGGATCGCGTTCGAGGAGGCTCTTGATGCAGGATACGGTTTCGCGCGAGACGATGGTCTCGACGTTCTCCGGAAACGTACAGCGGTCGTTCAAGATGGAGTGCGTCAAAGCGGAATTGGTCTTGCCACGGAAGGGGCGTCGACCAAAGAGCAGTTCGTACGCGACAACGCCGAGAGACCACCAGTCGACCGAAGACAGGTACCCTCGTTTGGTCAGCACCTCGGGCGCCATGTACGCCATGCTCCCCGCAATGCTCGTCAGCGGTCGTCGCGGGCTGAAGTGGACGGCAATGTTGAAATCCGTCAGATGCGCATGTCCCTTTTCGTCCAACAGCACGTTGTCCGGTTTCAAATCGCGATGGACGATCTGCAGTCGATGCAGGTAGTCCAACCCCAACGCCAATTCGGCGACGTAGAATCGGACCACGTTCTCGCTCATATTGCCCGTTCGGTCGAGGTGGAACCGAAGATCGCCACCCAACATCAGATCGAGCACCATGAACATGTTCTCGTCGTCCTGGAACGCATACCGCAGATTGCACACGAAGGGCGAATCGATCTCCTCGAGCAACCGACGTTCTTGGATGATGTTGGAGACGGCGCGCATCTTGATGCATTTGGCCTTGTTGATGTACTTGAGCGCGTAGAGGTCTTTGGTTTGTTTGTGCTGGACGACGCGGACTTTGCCGAATGCGCCCTTGCCAACAGCGCGGAGGAGGTAGAAGTGGTACAGATCGACGGGCCCGTCAAAGTCGATGACCTCGGGCTTGCAGCAGATGGCTCCCATGGTGGCGGTGTGTGTGTGTGTTTGGTGCGAGGTTGTCTATGCGAAGGTGGGATGCTGCTGGGTCATGAAACGATGCTGATTGGGTCCGACTTGGTCGAGATGCACGAAGGTAAGGAGAGCGACGTCGAGACCGGAGTTGCCATCCAGAGGCGTGGGTATCTGATGGATGTAGCCCGGAATGGAAGCGAGTGTTGGCACCTCAGAGGGGATGCAATGAGTCCATGGGTGGGGTTGAATGCTGCACGGCGCTGACAATTGGAAGCGGCTACTCCAAGAATGCCGTCGGAAGCTGCTGACTGGTGGCAGAGAATGCTAGGATCGGATGCAGAGCGACAGGGACCTCCTGCACGGCATCAAGGAGGTGGGTGGTCCGTGTCGGTGGAAGCGAGATAATCTGGGATCGGTACTAAGCCGAGTGTTCGCTTGTGACTACGGTCGGAAGGATGCCGAATGGTGCGCTCGAGGCAACGAAGGTGAAGGTGACGATGATGGTGATGAGAAGGAGACAGGATGTGTTGATGAGGGGCGGTTGAGTGACAAGAACCAGAAGTCAGCCATCGGCAAGCGAAGGCTGCACCGACGTCGACTTGCGGCAAGCTACGAGACCCTAAGCGAGAGAAGCACAAGCGCCTGGCCCCCCTCTCTCTGTGTGTGTGTGAAGGCTGCCCTGCCCCAGCGTGCGTGTGTGCGTGTTGCGTGTGTGCAAGCCTGTCTCAAGGCGAAAGAACTGGCTCGCCGGGGCTAGGCGATGGCGGAGTATCAAATTTGGGTATTTTTACCTTTTTCTCGCCTTGTTCTCCACGCAGGCAAGCCAAAGGGACACGCACAACCGCTTGCGGAACACCCCAGCTGGAACGGTCAACTGTGTGTCTCCTGACCCTTTTGCAAAAAGCGGCAGCGGCGAGCGGCGTTCGATGATGATTTGGCATTTGGCAGTGTCGAACTTCGCTTCCCCGCCAACAGCATGAGCAACGCACGCAGCTGCCACCTCCTGCGTTTAACGCTCGCTCTCCCCTGTCCTGAGGATGTCCTGCATTGCCGTCTGCCGGTGCTCCGAACCTTGAAAGTGTCCTGCCCTCTGGATCCGATGGAAGCTCAAGGTGGGGCTCGAACTCGCCATTATACGCTCGCGTGGCCAAACCTTCTCGAACGACAAGCTCTAGGGGCTTGCAGCGCTCAGAGCTGGGAATGGACGGATGGCCACTGATGAGGCAGGTGACGGACAAAGCGTTGGAATCCAGCACAGCAATGCGAAACGACCCCTTTGATGCCTCGCTCGAGCGCACACCGTGGGACTGGCTCCTCGCTAGTCATTGTTAGTCCTTCTGCTCGCCTGCATGAGCTGAAGCGATCGAGTAGACCTTCAACAGGGGCCATGCTGATGCTGTCCATGGTCAACAGCATGCACGAGCGAGAAGGAAGGTGATGGGTTGTGAGCGGGGGCAACATTGCACTCGCGCGAGTGTGAGATCGCACACTCTGCACGTGATGAAGCGCAGATCGGGTGTCGGTTGAGCTGGAGAAAATCGAGAAGAAATGCTGCTCAGCCAACCCCAGAAGGAAAAAAGTCGCTCGACCTCATCATCACCTCGGCACTTTCTATCTCATCGTCGATCGTAAACCGCTGAACAACATGATCAGCGCATCGTCTTCGCAGAGTTTGCTTGCTCGCACGGCGCTGCGTGGTGCAGCTGCCTCCAGCAGAGTCGCTGCGGTCCGGCTTGCAGCCCGTCCAGCCTCGATCGCCATCGCCGACAAAGCTTCTCACCACCCCAGCAGAAGCTTCTCCGCCTCGCCTCTTTCTCGTCAGGCGACCGAAGTCGAAATCCCAACCAAGGCGGTAGAGGCAGAAGTCGAGACTCCCGCTGCCGACATCGACAACGACATCGACGACTTGCCTCCATCCGAAGAAGCCGGATTCGAGCAAAGCCTGTCCGAACTCCCCACCTCAGGCCGCAAGAGGAGGGGCAAAGTAAGCACCGACGCCGACAAGGCCAAGCTCCTGCTCAAGTGGGGCTGGTTCGAGGAGAGGGGCTCTCACAAAGCCAAAGCGTTGATCCGCAGCTTCAGGAATGGAAACTTCCCGGACTGGCTCCGACCAAAGTACGAAGAGGTCAAGGGCTTCCGTTCGGCTCGTGCACGACTTTGGTCGCCTACCGTCGACGATCTCCGCGCCGTAGCTGGGCCCGACGCCGAAATCAATGATGCGGAAGCGTGGATCGAAGCCGAGATGGAGGCGCACCGCGCTAAGCTTAGCACGTCCAGGCAGAACAGGAAGGGCGGCCTGTCGGAAGCCGACCTGTGGGATAGGATGGACTACGAGCGACAGGTCGATTTCGCGCTGCGTCCGCTGTGGGAGAAGATGGCCGAGGAGCAGCGCAGCGCCGCTCTGCTCCGATCGAGGTTCGATAGCGTTCGCAAGCTAGGATGGAGGCAAGGGTATTCGTCGGGCTATCCCCGACCTGAGGGCGAGAGCTCGCATCTGCCAGCTAAGCTCGGTGTAGCAGGTGACGAAGGATGGGCTGCCTTCCGCGAGCTCCAGAAGGCCGAGGAGAAGGAAGCTTGGGCGGCGTGGCTGCAGCTTTCGCCCCAAGAACGCGAGGCGGAAGAAAAGGCGGCGTGGAAGCTGCGTGATCGATCGCAGATCTACATCGACGATTCCGAGGACTCGTTCATCCTGCGTCACCCTGCGCCTAGGTGGTACCCCGTCCCCGAACGTGCCGGTGAGCTCACGTTTTTGCCAAACACAATCATCAAGTTGGTCAAGAACCACACGCCGGAAGGCACCGAGTACGACGCGTTCAAAGCGACCTTCCGCGTACCCCTGTCGATGCACAAGCACGCACTGCGCTCCTACCTGCTCTCCATCTACGGGTTGAAGACTACCTGGGCGCGGTCGTCGATCTACCGCTCCACCGTCACGCGCGACAACCGCACGGGCAAAGTCATCACAGGTCAAGGACGAACGTACAAGAAAGTGGAAGTTGGACTGTTGGAGCCGTTCCTGTTCCCCGAGATCTCACCCGAGTTCCAGAAGCAGCACCTCTTGACGTCCGAGTTGGACTACGAGCGCAGCCGCGTGTATCTCAAGATGACCAAGACGACGCGATGGAGGGGGAAGAAGTCGACCGAGCAGTACGAGCAGGAGATTGCCAACAAGGATCGGGCCATGTATCATGGACTGGATGCGCTGTCTTCGGAAGGCATTGCAGGGGATGCCAAGGTGAACGGGGAGAAGTTCCCGAGGTTCATGGTCAAAACCAAGGGTCTGCCGAGTGCCAAGCATGGCAAGATCTTGGAGCTGTTGAGCAAGGAGAGGAGGGAGAAGGAGGAGAGGGTCGAGGCATTGGTGAAGCAATACAAGAGCGAGGCCGCCGCGGCGGCGGCGGCACAGCAGGCAGAGCAGGCCAAGCAGCAGCAGAAGACAGCATAGAACCATTTCTCTCATCGTCAACCACTTTGTCGCATTCACAGTCATGCAGATTGGGACGTACTGTGTAGCCATTCCGACGTGAGCAAATTGAGACCGCTGATTCTACCATTGCATTCCTCGCAGCTGGATAACCAATCAGATGACGCCCTTCCTCCGCAATCCCTCCATGACCCTACTCACGACCTCGTCCTCGGTCGTATCCTCCTCCACCTTGACCCTCACCACCCCGACCTCCGCCTCCTCGTCGGGCACCTGTAGCGTATCCAATTGGCTATAAAGCATGTCGAGCTTCATGAAGTGGCCCTTCCTGCCGGCCATTCGCTTTTCCAACAATTCCCTGCTGAGATCCAAGTAGACGTGTACGACTCGGAGATCGGTTGGTGTAGTCGCATCTGCTTCTGGTTCCGCCGCTTTGGGGTCGGCTAGCGAGCTGATGGATCCACGCAGCAGGCGGCGGTAGACGAGTTTGAGAGATGAACAGGCGATCACGGCAATCTTGCTCTTCGATCCCTGCACTTCTTCCGCATCGCCGGTTTGCGTCGTCGTGTGGTGTGCATCCTTCGTTTGGGTAGACGTCTCGTATACTTCGGCCAGCTTACGCATCTCCCCGTCACTCCCCTTGATGCCGTCCGGGATCTTTTGCGTCAGCGCCAGCTCGAGGCCCGTTCGTCGGATCCGGAGAAGCCACGGCTCGCGGTCGGTATCATTGAGCGGTTGCCCAGATGACATTTTTGCAACATTGGAAGCAGGGTGCAGGTCGTCCCCGTCTACGAATGGGCAATTGAGGTAGGTGGACAGTGACGAACCGACCGTGGATTTGCCAGAGCCGGAGGTGCCCATGACGATGAGCAGCGTGGGGGGCTTCGCGTCTGTCATGATTGTTTGCTCTTGTGAATGTTCGGTGAGGCTTCGGTTGCGATTGTCAGATCTGTCGAGCGAATATATACGGATGCAGATGTTGTCGGTGCAGCGCGAGATGGTAGTGAGCAAGCAGGACGATGTTGCTTGATGATGGTGAGTGGAAAGTGGGGTTGGAGGGCGACAAGAAGAAAAATACTCCACTCCAGGGTGGCCGGTCCGGCCGCTCCGCAAGCCAGAAATTCGGGTCCACCACACGCGACCTCGACCTTACCACCGTTTGCAACCCGACAAACGTCACTCAGACTTCATCCTTTCGGCCACATCACGGCCTACCCTACGGTACACGAGACTCAATGGTGCGCACGCATGCTACACTCGGCTTTGAGCACGCTGCAATGCCTATAGGCGATTGTGAACAAGGGTATCATTGCATTTTTCTTAGCCAGATGTCGAACACGTCCTCGACGGGATACAATACGTCAATCAAGCCTCGGCATCGTCGTCGCTGACCATGCCACTACCTCGACCGTCATGATGCTCATCAATGTGATGCTGTCCCACGCCGCACTTGGTCAGACTTGGAGCCAGCACTCTGGCAAGCGCCTTGGCTCGCGCATACAATGCCGACCAGGCTTTTGCCTCCCTGGCATCCTCTTCGGCGCTGCTGGTCGCGCTTGCCGCGACCTCCGCTTCAGCTCCTGAGGGGCTGAACGAGGAGCTCTGCGGACCGCCCATGGTCACTGAGGTTGGAAAGGTGTCGGAAGTGGGCGAGCGGGAGGGTGTGTCTGAGCGAATGGAAGTAGGCGTGTTGCCTCCCGAACGGAGTCTTGAGCGGCCCGCATTGTTCGCTGAAAGAGTGGCGGTGGAGGAGGCGAGCGCTGGACTCATAGTGTTGCTGTTGGCACTAGCGTTGGGCGTCGAGGACGTCTTGTTCGATGGTCCGTCGGAGGGCGCGTTGAGCGTGAGGAGCATGAACGGCTTCTGATGGTCCGCAAAGCTCGTTGACTCATCGTGTGAGTCGTCCATCGCTGCGAGCTCGCCTCTGGAAGCGCTGACTGCTGGTGCTGATGGGATGATAGGCATGACGAGTATCCTGCCCAGGTCGCTTTCTAGCAGCAGAGGCACCACTTCTTTGGTCGAAGCCTTCTTCCCAGATGCACTCGTCATGCCTGTCACTGCGTGCTTGGCCACCGACACAGAGGATCCCGGCATCACCACATTCTTACTCTTACTTTCCGTCTCCGGCTTTGCACCTTCCGTCGCTTGCCTCCAAGACGTCACCGCGATGGCAGAGAGACAGGCCGCCCGCTCGTCGAGGGTCAGCGGTGCCGAACGCCCATGCCCCGCGTAAGATGGTGGTGGAGGTGCTGTGCCCGCCGCTGCTGCTGTACTGGCCAGGATTGAAGCTACGGCGGATCGACTCGGCGTTGTCTCCGCCAGCGTCGTTGCTACCGCATACAGTTCGGACGATTCGAGGAGGGTGAGGAGCGCAGTGTGTGGTCGTATTGACGTAGTATCTCCGGTGTTCTCATCGATGAGCTGCGAGAGCAATGTCGTGATGGCTGCTGGCTGAAGCATCTTCTTCTCTTGCTGAAGATGGCTGATGCGTCCTGCGCTGGCTTGTTTGAGGTGCCGATGGAAGAAGGTAAGAGCTGGGTCAGGAGGATAAGATATCAAACGTGTGCAACAGGTTGTTCGGAATTCGGCGCCTGAACATCGTCTCACGTCGTGGGGGCGTGCACTCGCCGAGATGTGGAGTAAAAATCGACCTTTTGGCTTAATTGTTGGGAGAAAGCGCTCTGCTGTGCTGCTTTTTTGGAAATATGAAAACTACGCCTTTTCTGCCGAGGACCCAGCTGCAGACGGGAGAACGGCTGCATCGCGGAATCCTTTTTGAGGTCAGAGGTCAGCTGGTGCTCGACTTTCATGCTCAGATGGCGTTTTAAGGTGACGATTCGTTAACGAGAGGTCGATCTGTGCAGGCTCGAGTCAATCGAGTTACCGCTCTCTTCTTCATCTGCGTTGCTCAGTTTCTCTTCACCTTCGTCAAGGCCGATCACCTTCCATCGGCATTTGCGACTCGGCGGCTCGAGCTCAGCCAAAAGGGGGACCGTCTGTGCGTCAGAACCCTGCATCACGCAACGACCACATCATCACAACCCTCATCTGGCGATCGTCATGATGCGGTGATTCCGGCCAGCACACTTCTCATCTTGTCAGCCAGGAGCATCGTAACGACGACAAAGAAGCCGCAAAAGCATCCTTTTAGCAGCAATCAGCTTCCTCTCGTCCATTCGCCTCCTTCGTCGCCAAGATGAACTCGATCAGCTACCTCGACTCGGTGCTCAGCCGATCGTTCGCTCCAGCGTCGGATCGACCGCCATCACGGCCTGAGTCCTCAGCCAAGCGATCTCGCTCCCATTCCTCCTTACCAGGCAGTCGCAGAGCCTCGAGCACAACAAGCTCCACCCCATCCGGATCCTCATCGTTGCGAAGATGGTCTCAAGAGCAAGACGAGCCCGACCGTGCCCTTTACAGCAGCAACAAGCTTCGTCGCACTGGCAGTGTGCCAGCTGTCAAATATCCCGCCCATGCGCTCGATACCAGCGACAGCGACTCGGACTCGCAGAATTCGCGCAAGGCGAGATGGAGCGGTCTGTGGGGCTTGACAGGTTGGATCGATGAAGCCATCCATCCTGGCTCGAGCACTCGATCGCGCAAGAACAGCGACTCGGAGCTGTCTTACCGCCGAACGAAACGGGTCCCTAGTCTGGACGATCTTTTGCTCTCTTCGACTGCACCTCGACGCAGTTCATCTCGTCGCAATGCGTCTTCTGGAATTGGAGAACACCCACGGCGCAACAGCGGATCGTCTGGCAGCATCGACGAATCGCATTCGCACGTAAGGCGCAGATCCAGACGCAACTCGCGCTCTGGGCAGGCTGCATCGCTCACTCTCACCTCGGCCAGTCAGGACCAGGAGCGTCACCAGTGGCCTGCTCAGGAAGACAACACACTCCACCAGCAGGACCCCGAACTGATGACCGAAAAGGAACGCGAAGACGTCGTCGATTTCGAAGGCGGAGATTTCGCCGCCGAAGACCTCGACAAGCCACGGGAGAGGTCGATCTCACAAAGCAGTGCCGACAGCAGCTGGGGAGAGGGGTCGTCCCTTTCCCACGAAGAGGCTACCGTCGCCGACTCTGCATCTATGCTCGAGAAGAAGGCTCCAGATGCAGACGCAGTCACACTGCAGGATGATGCCGACGAAAAGAGTGTCGACTCGGAAACGCTGCTCGAAGCTGCAAAAGGCGAGCCCGAGGCGATCGAAGCTGTCGCTCAGGAAGATCCGACATCTTCGGTGGTCGATCCGGCTGCTGCATCGGCAACACCGAAGAAGGAGGCAGCTGCTTCATCGGGAGCATCCGTCGACGCTGACGAAACACCCACCAACATTCGTAAACAGCAATCGGGTTCCGTCACCTCTGGAATCGCCACGCCTTCCGTCTCGAGACACGGATCTTTGCGTCGCAAGCAAGATCCTTCTGCCGCCATGGGTACTCTCGCCTCATCCTCAAGCTCATCGCTCACCTCGACCGACTCCGAGAAGACGGTCGAGCGCAGTCTCACGCCGTCCAAACCTAGGAAGCGCCGCTCTGCTCGCTCGTCGGCGACCTCTTCTGCACGAGCATCGGAGGCCGAAGACTCGCGTACCTGGCTAGCCCCTCGCAATGGCAGCGCGGGTCACCCCACAGACGCTGCTAGGCACGTCGCACCCAGAAGAAAAAGCTCCAGCACTAAACGCGCAATTCGTCGCACCCTTCTTGCGCTGCGAGACCTGCTGCTAGCAGTGCTCCTGTGTCCGGTCAATTGCGTCCGCTACCTCCGCCGACGTCGCACAATCCGCACCGAAGAAGCGGCCGAAGCGATCCGCGAGCGAGCCCAAGTGCCCATCCTCGAAAAGAATGGCTCCTCCACCGACGAAGCGCATCTCAAACGTCCTCCCTCGCTCCGCTTCGCTAGCAAAACCGATCTTCACCGGGACGACAAGAACGGTACCGTCAGTCGACCCCGCACGCCCAACCCCGACAAAGACAGCAGCTTCCTCGACCACGAGCCGGTGACCGAAGACCAAGCCGCAGCGCTGGGTACGGTCTGGAAAGCCCTGTCGTCAGGTCAACGCACACCCTCGCGTCTGCTGCCCAACCCGCATCCGATCGATCCGATGTACGCGCACAACAGCGATGCGGAGCCCATCGACGCGGTCATGGCGGAGAAGGAGGCGGTGATGGAGGCGGAGCGGCAGACCAAGATTGCCTTGTCGCGGGCAGCAAGGCGGGCGGCGATGACGGGAGGCTTGGAGAGTGGGGGAGTGGTGGTGCCGACCAAAGTGCCGCGTGGGCCGGGGAGTTCAATCATCCATCATTCACCAAAGATCCTCGTGTTGGATTTGGACGAGACGCTGATCCATTCCACTTCGCGCTCCCCCACGCACTTTACGAGTGGTCGAACGACCACCTCCGGCTTCCTGGGTCTCGAAACCGCCGGTGCATTCCTAGGGCTGCGGGCCAACGATAACCCGCGTCGCATCCGACCACACATGGTCGAGGTGGTCCTCGACGGTCGGTCCGTCCTGTACCACGTCTACAAGCGACCTTGGACAGACTATTTCCTGCGAAAAGTAGCGTCCTGGTATACGGTGGTGGTGTTTACTGCGTCGGTGCAGGAGTATGCGGATCCGGTGATCGACTGGTTGGACCAAGGACGCGGGCTCATCTCCGCGCGCCTCTTTCGCGAGAGCTGCACCTTCAAGGGCGGTCAGTACGTCAAGAATCTTCAGGTGGTAGAGAAGGATCTGAGCAAGGTGTGTTTGGTCGATAACAGTCCGGCGAGTTATCGGATGAATCGGGAGAATGGCATTCCCGTGGAAGGGTGGACGCACGATCCGAACGACGAGGCGCTGTTGGATCTGCTGCCCGTGTTGGATAGTTTGCGGTTTGCGACGGATGTGAGGCACATTTTGGGGATTAGGGGGTGGTAAGTGCGGAAGGGCAATGATAAGGTCAGTGGAAAGGTGTTTCATCGCGTGAACAGTGTGCGGTGTGACGTGAGCAGGGCATCGTGAACGAATCAAAGCATCTCTCACAATCGTCACATCTCAGAACACGGTACACTGAGCACACACATACACACGGAACCGCCCAGCTCAACTGCAGTGGCATTGCCGACCCCTACGACTTCTTGAACCCAAACACGTTCTTCAAGCGCTTCTTCTCCTTGCTCCTCATGCTCATATCCGAAGCCTGGCTGGGTGCTGGGCTTGCGCTTCTCCCCACGCTCTCCTGTGCCAGGTGCTGCGGTATACTCGACACCTGTGGGACCTGCTGCTGCTGTTGCTGTTGCGGTTGGGGTTGCGTCTGGAAGCGTCTATCGTAGGCGCCTTGGTCGTGGGCTGGTGTGGCACTCGCGTAGCCTGTGCGATGCGGGCCTCCATTCGTACGCGACTCTGCCTGTGCGCCGTGCTGGAGCGAGGTGGTTCGTATCGCGCTCCGATCGTTGACGGGCTTGGAGAGTTTGGTTGCGCTTGCTGGCACCTGCTCCGGCGGCTGCTGGTGTTGATGATGGTGATGCGCGTGGTGTGCCCCTCGCGCGGCGTCCCTCGCCCCCGCCTTGCCGAAGTGCTTCATGACGTCCACGAACGACTCCGGCGTGAAAGTGTGCGAAGAGCCGATGTAGACGTCTTTGCCCAAGCGCTCGCTGATCTGATACGCACTGCGCATCTCCGAATACGTCATGCCACCAGCGACGAACAGCAGGATGCGTTGGCGGTAGTCGACCTTGTCCACGCCGACGGTGCTGCCGCCGCGACCCTTTTGGTGCCATGTCGGCTTGGCGCTTCGTAAGCTGCTGGGTTGAGTTCGACCTGGGCCTGTTGCGTTGCTAGTCGAAGACGTGGCGCCACCGAGCCCGACGCGGGCAAGAGCTGAAGTTTGGACAGGTAGCGAGAGCCCACCGGTTGCGGTCTCGGGCGGCGCATCGCGCACATATGGATAAGTTGCCTGCTCCAACCGCCCCGCAAAATGGTCTTCCACCATCAGCTTCACGAGCGGCTGATATCGGCTGAGTTCGAACTCGTTCTCTCCCGGTTGCTGTTTACGTTTGCCCTTCTTGAAGAACATGTCCCAGCCTGAACTCGATGCATCTTTTACTACTTGCGTGCCCAAGTGCACAAGATTGTCCACGGCCTGCATCTCGTAGCGTCCCAATCTTGCGTGTTGGAACAGTCGCTTGCGGTCCTCGTCGGGCACCCCGTCGCAGTACATGATGTAGAGTGCGATGATGCGCACCTTGTCCGTGTTGCTGACACTCCTGTCGTCCAGCAGGGGCACCATCTCTTCCACCAGCGTGCGCGGTTTTGCTCCATCGGGCGTGAGGCGCGTCGCGCAGTTCTGCTCGACCATGGCCTGCGCCGATAGCGTCGACTTTTCAAACTTGTTCATGCACGCCTGAGCCATGGTGAGGTGGAGCGAGAGCTTGTCCTTCATATCCTGCATATGCGGGAGGGATGCAAGCATGTCGCGCATGTCGTTGAGGGACGAGTTGGGGTCAGCAAATGCGCCTTGTTCCTCGGCGAAGCGTTTGAAGTCGCGCGTGAGCTTGTCGATGGCTTCTGCGATGTGCAGGTGGCGGACCGCGGTCCAGACGTTGTCCTCGTCCGACAGAATCGCTTCTTTCTCTTCGCGCTCGCCCTCGGCAGAGTAGAAGGTGTAGTGGTAGCGGGTGCCATCTTCGACGGGAAGTAGGTCGTTGCACATAGCCTGATACGAGAATTCGTGCAGAAAGGGGGCTACCGTGTCCATGGATCTGTCTGTGATGAAGAGCACACCTCGTGGCCGGCTTGTTTCCACCTTGGGCTCGTTGTCGCGCATGTACTGGTCGATGGCAGCTTGCACGCGGAAGGCGAGCTTCTTTGTGAAATGCTCTCCATATCCCGGACTGGAGCCATTGTTGTCCCCCCTGAGCCGTGCCATGCGCACACTGCCTTGGTACGCGTTTGCTGTGGCCGCTTGCGATTTGGCGACTTCCTTGGCCGGCGGCTGGAGCGGACCAAGTGGAGGGTGAGATGGATTGTAGTATCGGATCAGAGGGAACTCGTTGAGGGTAACGCAGACATTGAGAATAGCCTGCGTCGAGAATTGGAGCTCATCTTCGATCGCCCGCATTGCCTCCATGGGATCTGGACCGTACAAACCTCCTACCGGTTGGAAGAGATTGAGGAAGCTCTGCGGCGACTTGAGCGAGAAGGCTTGTGCTTCTGTTGGCCAGAAGTTGGTATAGAGCTCGAGTAGCTGTCTGAGCTTGGGCTCAGCTTTTGAGGAGGTGAGCTTCTGCACGAGCGCATCTGACAGGCTGTCGACGAAGAAGATGTGACCAGCTGCGTAGGTTGGCTGCTTGCCCGGTTCGGACGGCGCGAGATCCTGAATGATGCGGTCGACATTCTGGCTCGTAGGCGTGAGGAGGTAGCACGCTTCGAGTGTGGACTGCGGAGCACGCGACAGCTCGATATTGTCAACCTGAGCGACATTCTCCTGGAGGATGTCGTACATCTTGAGGACCGAGCTGAGAAGCTCCTTGGTGAAGGAGTCGATGACGAGCACTTTCCATCTTGATGGTGGCTGTACAGAACGTATCGTGTTGAGATAGCGATCTCGTAATGTCGTGACGAGCGACTTGGGCGGCATTGTGACGATCTATCTAGGAGAAGCCGGATAGCTATCGAGCTCAGAGTTGGTTGTCGCGGGTGACCAACGTGCTTTGCCCAGCGCGAGAATGAGACGTTTCGTCGCCTGAAGAACGGGCGCCGTGCGGGATGGTGGAAGGTCGACGCTGCTTAGGTAGAGTGAGCGTTTGAAGCAAGTGGGATGGAAGACGGACGAGTGTGCGTCTGTATGAGAAGGCGTGGCCGAGAACATGAACATGCGTGCGGCTAAGTCGGTTTCAAGACGGCGGTTACTAAGTTTGGAAGCGGTGCTGTTGCATCAATTCGGCTTGCAGCTCCTGTCAATTGTGCAGGCAACCGAGAAGAGAGCCTGGCTGCTGCCCCTGAATTGCCTGTGTTGGCCCCTGCGACGCTGTCGAACCTCCACCCGCGGCTAGATTTCCAGTTTGTTAGACTTTCTCGTCCTACAAGCCCTGCCTCTTTTCCGCATCGGCCTTAGAGAAGGCAGTTGGAAGATCGATCACAAATTGGGCGAGCTGCTTCCCACACGTGACCTAGGCGAGAGTCGACCAAAGGCAATTCAACGTCTGAGCGCCATGTCCGTCATAGTCCACTGCATCTTACCCGGTACACTTGCTTCCAACCATCACTACTATCGACGTCTCTCGATCGTATTCTGTCTCCGACTCCATGTCGTTCTTTGGCTTCGATACGGCGCTGCCCGGCGACGAACGCTTCGGCAAACGTGTCAACCGCCCCTCGCACCAGAATGCATTCGACCCTACCTTCGACAATGACGACACTCTCGATGCCAAGATCCAGGCGCTCGCCGCTGGAGCCCAGGAGGATGTAGAGATCTACACCTGGGGCGGCGACGGCTACGATGGTCTGGGCGACAAGCTCGACGAGTCCGGAGACGACTTCAACGCCGATACCTTTGGCGACTTTGACGCCGGAAACGACTTTGACTTTGGACATGCCGCTCCTGCCCCTGCTCCTCAGCAGAACAACTACAACCAGTACTCGCAGCCACAGCAGCCCAAGAGCAAATTCGATCCTTCCAACAAGTTTGCTGCTAGTCTCGATGATTTCCTCGTCGATCCTGTTCCACGCTTTGGTGCACCTCGTGGTGCTCAGCAGCAGCAACAGCAGCCTCCACAGCAGCAGCAGCCTCGAGGTCAAGCCAAGACGCTCGAGGAAGTGGAAGCAGAGATGCTCGCTATGCGATCCAAGCAACAGCAGCAGCCACCACCGCAACAGCACCAGCAGCCGCCTCAGCAACCTCCCACCGACAGGAAGCCCATGACCGTCGAAGAGGTCGAAGCCGAGCTCCGCGCTCGTCGTGCGGCCGGCGCTTCCCCTGCTCAGCCTCAGCAGCCTCAGCAGCCCACTGGACCTCCCTCCTTCGCCGCAATCATGCAGTCTCAGCAAGAGCAGCGCGCTCAGGCCGGCCCTCCCCAGAACCAGCCACCTCCTCCCCCTCCCGGCGCTGGCAACGGCATGCCTCCCATGGGTCCCGGTGCCATCCCGCCGCCTCTCGGCCCCAACGTCGACCCTGCCGCCCTCCAAGCCGCACAGCAGCAAGCCCAAGCCGCCCACTTCGCCCGCATGCGCGCTCTCCTCGAAGCCATGCCACCCCTCGTCCAACAATCCATCCTCTCCCTTCCACCACCCATGCAATTCGACTCGCTCGAAACCGTCGCGCAGAACTTCCCCAACCTGCTCGACCCGTCCCAACGCGAACGCGCCCCCACCGCCGAGCAGGACGCCGTGCGCTTCATGATGGAAAAGGCCCAGGCGCAGATGGCCGAGTTCGACCGCGTCGAGGCCAAACGCAAGCGTCGTACGGACAAGATCAACGCCATGGCCAAGTACAACGGCCTCATGAGCGGTTCGGATAAGGATTTCATTACGAGGATCCAGATTTCGCAGCTCATCACGGCGGATCCGTATGCGGATGATTTTTATGCGCATATCTTCTTTGCTCTGCGTGGGGGACCGCCGAGGCCGGGGATGGCGCCGATGCCGCCTGCGACGGCGACGGGGAATGGAAACCAGAAGCAAGGTGGGAAGGGTAAACAGAAGCTCAATAAGCAGCAGAATGCTATGCTGCGGATGCAGCAGCAGGTCGAGCGGATCGTGCAGAGTCGTAAGGATCGGATGGAGAAGAGTGCCTCTGGTGCCGCGCTCGAGGGTGCTCTGGGCAGGGTCAGTCTCAATTCGGCCAAGAACCCGAGGCAGATGCTGCAGATCTCGGCAGACGCGGCGAAGGCCAACAGGGAGAAGAACGGTGGTGACTCGACTCCTGATGCGGGTCATGCGAGGGATGCGGTGCGACAGGCGCTCGAAGGGGCCTCTCTTGGTGGCAATGGCAATGCCGACCTCCGTCGCGATCCGCTCACCAAGCATGAGGTGCTGCGCATCCTCGAGAAGCTGTACGACCTTGTGCTGCAGCTCGAGCAGCTGCGTCGCAATGCGCCGCCTGCGCCACCGGCCGATGTCAACCCCACCGACGACGCTGCGGCTGCTGCTAAGGATGCATTTGATGCACACCAGGCGGATCAAGCTGCAGTCACGTCTACGCTCTGGACCGAGCTGCGCGTGCTTGAGCCGCTGGAGATCTCGGACCCGCATCCCTTCGTCTCGCTTCTCTCCTCTGCGAAGGGCAAGCGTCTGCTCCCGCGCGCACTGCGTCATCTCTCCTCCGAGCAGACGCTCACAGCGCTCACCATGGTGGTAGCGTCATTCGAGTCGCTCGACGTGGTTCGCAACGGACCGTTGCTCGATGATCTCTCGGACGACCCATCGCGCGTCGATGCGCGTCGGGATGCCGAACGTCAATCCGAGACGTTCGCGACGACGATTGTGCCGAGCATGATGCAGATGGCCTCCACCGCGCCGATGCGTATCGTGTCTGGAATGCTGGCGCTGTTCGTGGAGCGAAACGATCCGGTGCGCGTGACGCAGACGCGTCCCGGTGTGGCGTTCCTCACCATCTTCTTGAGCCGCGCAGAGACGCTGCGTCAGCAAGGCGATGTGCCCGCGGAAGAGCTGGAGCAGTTCAAGCAGATCTTTGCTCTGCTCTTCTCGCGACTTACGGCAGGAGGCAAGCTGCCGACGCTGTTCCCCTCAACGAGGACCAAGCAGAGTCTCCCCTTCGGCGTGTCGTACTACATGGGCAGCGGGCTGGGTCAGCAGTTGAGCGCCCAAACCGTAGGAGGCAAGTATAGGAACGTCGACCTGGAAGACGAGCCGACCTGGAACCTTATGGCTGCCCTTGCGATTGGGAGCACCATGGAACAGCAGCAGGTGCTCGTCCAGGAACTCAGGGAGAAGATCCTCGAGAACGTCATCTCGGCCAAGGAGTGGCAGAAGAGGAACCCCGGTATGGTGCAGGACGAGTTCAACCCGGATATTCGGATCAGGAACGTCAATCTGCTGCTCCACGCGCTTAACTTGGATGCTGCCCAGATCAGCGTCTAAGCATCTACTCTACGCTTTTGTCTCAGTCTCGGTTCCTGTCTCGGTGTTGGTCCTCGTTCTTCGAAAGAAGAACAACATTTATCTGTTTATCACAAGCGCACATCCGCCATCTCGTCAAGAGTCGGTGCTGCGCTCCTAGCTCGCGTTCGAATTGCCAATCAAATGATCATCATTTCTGCTTTGCGTGTCGATGGAATGTGAGCTGAAGGTACTAGAGGCGCCCTGAGGCTGCTGCTGATCGCTGCCCGGACCAGAGGGTCGCTAAAAAGCCATCCAGACTTGGGAGGGATGGTTTTGCTCTGTCCATCTGATCCTCTTCACCTCGTAGTCTGGCCAATCCTTCCCCTCGTCTTTCTCCAAAGGTCCCATCGCATCGACATGCACGACTTCGTTCGCACCTTCGCTTGGTTGCACCGAGTCGATTACGCCGACAAAATACATGACCGCCGGGGTCATGTTGGCTGGGTTCAGGGCCAGCTCCTCCCACATCACGCCCATGCCGGTCGGCACACTAGTCCACTCGATGTCGAATGCGTCGAAACGCTGCATAGAGGCTATTGTGTACGGCTCGATACCGCGAAAGATTCTCTTCCAGGTGATAGATGGGTCGATAGGACCCGAGGTCGGATACTTTGGCACCGTGAATGCGACGAAAGGCCCCTCGTATACATGAGCCCAATGGTCGGGAGGATCGCTCTTGAAAGGGTCGTCGCTGTACCTGTACGAGGATGCCAGGGCTTCCGAATCTGAATTTTCTTCGTCCGAGCTACGGCGCACGTATGCGCAGGAGCAGCCTTCTTGGGCGATTTCTTCGGACGACGCCGTTCTCATCCTCTTGCGCGGTGCTGCCTGGTCGGATTGCTCTTCGTCCGGTTTGTCGGGCGAGCCGTAATCTAGGTGCAAGACCTCGTCCTGACTGTTGCCTTCATCCTTTTGCTGAGATCTCCGGGCCTGACCCTTCCCTTCACCCTTACCTTGCTGACGTGCATCACTCGCATTTGCTTCCTCTCTTTCGTCATCGGGACGCAGCGAGGGTCCGGTGTCAGCTTCGGCCCCAGTCTCCAGCTTGGCTACCTCGTCGTCGTAGTACGTTTGGCAGTCAATATGACGGATCGATACTCCTGCTGGCACGTCCCCACCGTAGGGTGCCTGTCCTGCCTGCATGTCTTCAAGCCGGGGACCTGGTCGCCGAGGCGGTGCGTGGTCTGCTGTGCTTTCCAACCTCTCGTCACGTTTCCGCTTCTTGCCCTTGCTTGCCTCGCTCTCGGAGCTTCCGAACACTTGGTCGAGAATGGCCTCAGCCTCAGCCTCCGCCATGCCGAGGCTGCCAGCGCCAGGAGGTAAGCTGCTGACCACAGTTGGTGACGATGAAGAAGCATTGGAAGCTTGTACCACTGCGATACCGACCCCTTTGATCTGATACATGGGCCGTCGATCGTCGATCCAAGCTGGGCTGCTGTTTTCGCCCTCCGAGTCGTCGACGTGCTCGCCGCGCTCTCGCTGAGCGGCACGTTTGCTTGCTTCTTCGAAACTTTGCAGGTTGCCGGCGTCACGAAGCAGCTGAAGCTTCTTGCGTCTCATAAGATTGCGACGCTTGGTTCGGTTCATGCCTTGTCCCGGTGGAACTGGGGGTGAAGACTCTTCCTGCTCAGAAGTCGAGGCCGCAGCCGCTTCCTGGTATCTGGCGCGATGTCGATCTGATTTGGTGTGTTGCTCGGATGGGGCCGAGTCCGAAGAGTCGGAGCTGTCAGACGTGGTTGAGTCAAGATCGGAGCTGTCGATGTCTGAGTCAGAGTCGCTTGAGGAATAGCGATCTGAGGAGGAGCTGGAATCTGAACGTGATTCCGAGTCACTGCTGCTGCTGCTGCTGCTGCTGCTACTTCTGTCGCTGCTAGAGTCGGACGAGCTTTCGGCTGGGGACGATGAAGCTGCGCGTTTGCGCTTGGCGCCCTGCCCTGCCCTCGACGAGAAAGTGATGTTGTCGAAGTGGGAAGGAGCGGAGTTGCTGACTTTGGCTTTGGCGTTGGAAGATGCTTGCATCTGCTTTCTTCTTGCATCGAAGGCGGCCATGGCTGACGCTGCTCCGCCTGCGTTGAACACGGGCATGGGCATGGAGGGAACCTGAGCATTCGACGTCGTTTTTGCGTTCGATGCGTTCGATGCTTTCGAGGTCGGTGCTTTCGACGAGGAGAATTTGGATGCTGCAGGTGGTTGAAGTGGCTTGAAGGATGGGCCGGGCATGCGCGGCAAATCATCAACTGCTCCTTGCTGGGCCGACATGTCGTGTGCATCGTCGTCCGCCATGTTGTGGATGCCGGCACGAAGCAAGGCAGCAACACGAGCTGCTTCGAAAATGGCTTCTTTCTCTTCAGCGTCCTGGGCTTCTTTCTCGAGGGCATCATCTTGCTCTTCCAGCTGCCCTTCTTCGTCATCGCCCCGCTCGGCAAGTGCTGCCGCAAACCTCTCTGCTTTTTTCTTTGCTTTTTTACCGCCGGAAGGTGCTTCGCTATTCGCCGGTCCTGCTACCGCTGATTGGTCCAGATGCACCTCGATGGTATCACCGTCTCGCAAGATCTCTGGATCATCGAAGGGCACCTCGAAGTTGTCCATCTGAAACTGGAGAGCCGCCGGGCCTGTGGATTCCAGCTGAGAACTTTGACCGGATCGTCTGGACCGAGTAAGAAGGTGGGTATGCACGAAAGCCTGTAGCGTTTGGAAGCATTGAGAGTCGTGGTGATCGAAAGGAGCAAGAAAGTGGAACTCGGGCAGCGGATGCCTGGTGACGACCCGAAGGCGGATCTTTCGAGCCCCACCAGATCGGCTTGGAGAGACATCGGTGAGCGTGACAGATTCGGGCACCATGCTGGAACGAGCGGTGACGGGCGTCATCCCGCGAAAGCTGCTGTCGGACATGTCGGTGAGGGCGAGACGGAGGGATGCTTGAAGGGAGGCTTGGCTATATATGCTGCTCAGCTGGTGAGGCTGAGTTAGGGTCTGAAATCGGCTAAGCGGGCACGGAGCACCCTAGCGACGCTGCGACTGCTGAGTCATGAGAGCTCTTCCCTTCGCAGCCTACTACCAGCTCTTGGAAAGCACTACGCCCAGTTGCTGAATCATGCGCGGGCACGGTGATTGGTGATGATAGCAAAGGAGGCAGGCGTAGACCATGAATCGGTGCCTTTGAGAAGGTTTTTACTGTGTCGTGTGGACCCTGAAAGTGAGGTTCAAAGAAACGTGGCTTGAGAAGCACACAAGAAGTCAGGGCAGCACAGCGCATTGTGACGGTTCGGCAGTCGGCGTCTTTCGCCTCAGTTAGACCCGAAGAAATATTACGTAGTGACGCGCTACACAGCATGGACGGACCATCATCATCCCCCACACTTCCACGCTCGCCCCTCCTTCACCGTCACCGCGATTCGGCTACGCCATCTTTGCGTTCCTCAAACAGGCTTCCGGCACAGCTCGTAGCCATGTCTGCCAATGGATCGCAGCAGTCATCTTCGACTGCAGGGCCTTCCTCGAGACCTCCACAACCACCACCACAAGAATGGATTGCTTCGATAGATGCCGTGTACACCCTCTTTGAAGACTCGACGGCAGCGCGAAAGTATCCAGATCTGTCGCAAAAGGTCAAGAGCGCAGTCGAGCTCTGCGAGGAGATCATCCGGGATGTCGGGTGGCAGCACTGCGCACTTAGCTTCAACGGAGGCAAGGACTGCACTGTCCTGGTACACATTCTATCCGCCGTGCTGCGAAGGCTCAATAGCAAGTCGGACAGCGCATCTGGTCCCGCTGACGAGGCAATCATTCCCTCGATACCTTCGCTCTACATCACCTGTCCATCACCCTTCCCTACGGTTGAAAAATTCATCCAGTACTGCGTCTCTCCGGTGCACGGCTACAACCTCGAAGTGATCTCGGTAGCAGGCGGCATGAAGGAAGGCATCAGGACGTACCTCGACGGCGGTGGACGTGAGCAAGTCGGTATGGGACAAGGACAGGAGGAGGAGCTCACAGACTCATCAGCAACAGAACCGAGAGACATTCGAGCCATGTTTGTCGGGATTCGTCGGGACGATCCTCACGGTCCACAACTCTCGGCACGATCTTGGACGGACAAGGACTGGCCTCGCGTCGAGCGTATCCACCCCATTCTCGATTGGACATACCAGGATGTGTGGGCTTTCCTGCGCTGTCCTCATCTTGGGTCCTCAGAAGCTGCGCTGGGCATGTCCAGGGATCAGCTTGCTACAGATTACGGCACGGCAGGTGGAGGGATCCAAGGCATCCCATACTGCCTGCTCTACGATCAAGGGTACACCTCGCTCGGGTCGACCTACAACACGCTGCCCAATCCTGAGCTGCGCATCAAAGGCGAGCAGGAAGGCGGCAGCGAGGATGGCGCCCTGCTAGTAGGAGATGGGACAGCCAAAGGCCGATGGAAACCCGCGTACATGCTCAAGGATGGCACCATGGAACGGGCTGGACGGGTAGAGAATGCATCGCCGCAGGCAAAGCCAAAGCAGCCGGAATCAACATCCTCAAAGCCATAGATTTATTTTGAGCTCACACACTAGACACATTGACAATGTCAGCCATTCTGCACACTCCTGAACGAAACATTTGAATGGCTCCTGAATTGCTCGAAACCACCATGCTCATGCTTTACTAGCTGCTGACGCTAGAAGCCGTCATCCTGACTCTGAGCCGCCCGCTTGGCGACATCCCAAAAGCCCTGCAACTCCTCTCCCAACGCCTCCCTCGCCGCTTGATCCGTCTGCACGCCTCTCGCTCTGAACCCTCTACCTTCCCACTTTCTCTCCCGGATCGGCCCCTCGAACACGAGCTCGCACGAGTTGCTGCTCCAGTCCACGTCCTCCTGACTCGTGGTCAACGTCTTGAATCCGGCTGGACGGACCTTGTTCGCATCCTCCTTGACCTCCTCTTCTTCCTCCTCGGACTTGTCGTCGTTCTCAGCCCCTGGATCGGTCCAGTCGATCCTGACCGTCATCAACCGCTTGTACGCCTTGACGGCCTTGCCGCTACCTTCGACCACCACGAGCGCCATCGACGGGTGAAAGATGCACACGCCCGTCATCCCATGGTCCAGCGCATTCCTCCTCACCTTGAACTTGTGCCTCGGGCTAATCAGGTGCTTGACCCTGTACACGTGGCAGTACAACCCCTTCTCGTCCTCCCGCTCCTTCTTCTTCTCCACCTTTTCCCTTCTCTGCTCGTCCGTCAGCTTCCTCTCTGCGTTCTGGCGCTCGTGTGCCTCTTTGCGGGCGGCGATCTCGCGTCGCACCCGAGCCTCGATCTTGGTGGGGTCAGAGACGGCTTCCGATGTGAGCACGCGCATGAGGTTGGACAGCTTGACCTTGGGCGGTTCGGGCGGGAGGAGACCCATCTTGATGCGATCGCGCTTGTCCTGCTGTTCGGCGGCACGGCGTTGACGTCGCAGCTTGCGCTGTTCGTGTTTGGTGAGCATGAGACCGCGAGGTTGGACGGCGCCCTTGTCCGAGGGAGCGGGGATAGGAATCGGGTGCTGGATGTAGTGGTCGATGGGGCTGTCGGAGCCATAGAGCAGAATTGGGCTGTTGTCCGCCTTGGCACGACTGAGCATGGAGCTGATATCGTCTGTGTCGGGCACATCGTCGTACGACTTCGATGTGAGCAGGTTGACATCCCACCACTCAATGTCAGGAGGAGGTTGCTTGACTAGACGCTTCTCGTCTCCCCCGAGCTCATCCTGCATCCCAGCCTTCCGTGCACTCTCCTCGATCCGCTTCTTGAGCTCTTCCATCTGCTGTTCTCGTCTCAGCTCTTCCGCTTCCCGGACGTGTCGCCCTGGTTTGTGGAACTGGAAGCCTTTGTGCATCGACCTCTGCTTGGGTCCTTCTGATGAGGCTTCGGCGGCGAGACCGCGACTCGCTTGCAGGTATGGATTGGATTCGGGCGGGACATTGTTTCGGCCCTTGACGTAGGTCGAAGAAACGCCGCTTGAGGAAGCCTTGCTATTCGCCTCAGTTGGTCGGTAGGGCAGTCCCTCGGAAAGAAGCAGTGGGTGGATTCCTGTCGGTGCCTTCGTTGATGAGGAGGCTGTTGAAGCTGACGTTGATGCTATCGAGGATGACGGTCTTGAAGCGCTGAGACTGGAGGCGCTGCTGACTTGCGGTATCGGCTGAGATGAGATCGATGGCATAGAAGATTTGTTCTTGTTGTTCAACGCTGCCATCTGAGCCTGCACCTTTGCACGAGCGGCTTCGAGTTGAGCTTGAATGCTGCTTGCTCCTCCCGCAGGTGGTCTCGATGCCGATGCTGTTGCCGTGATTGGCATAGCCCTGCCATTGCTGGCGCCAGTGACAGGCGCGAACCTCGATGGCGCAGCCGCCGACGCTGTCGGGGGCCTCGCGGGAGCCGAACCAATAGCCGGCCCCGGAGCGCCCTTGTTCTGCATCGCACTCATCAGCGCCTGTGCTCTCGCCTTTGCCGCCGCCACTTGCGCCTGAATGCTATTGGCTCCTCCATTCTGTGATGTTGCTGCTGGGATAACCGCAGCCGGGCCAGGAGGAGGAACACCTGCGCGAAGGACACTGGGCTTGGCATCCGAACGAGGTTTCTTTGGCGGTGTGCCGCCTTGCGTTTCGTAGGACGTAGACGCGTCATCGTCGTCGTTGCCGAACACGTTGCGGATCGGACGTTTTGGCGGCATATTGACGACCGTGCTTGATACACGCTACACGCTGAAAGGAACAAGAGCTGAAGTCAGGGATGAAGGTCTGTGGAATGGCTTGAGATGCTGCTGAGCATCAAAATATCGTTCGGAAGTCGGCCAAATTCTTTTGACAGCAAAAGTTGGCGAGTCTGATGGACCGTGAGCCTTCTTCACCCTCACCATCCTTCTCCCATCCCACTTTATGCCCGCGACGACTCGCGCCTAGGAAGGTCCAGCTTCGTGGTGTCTAGCTACCAGCTCTAGGCTCCATCGCTCTCGCGATCGTCGCCGCATCGTTCCGCGTACTGAGCACCAGCTCTTCTCAGGACGCGTCCCATGACATCAGCTGTCTGAGCAACAGCCACGTAACGTCGTTGTAACGACGATCGAACGGTCAGTGACGGCAGCAGCTCATCATGGTGGACGAAATGAAGCCTGCTGCAACGGCGCAGGCACCATCTGCTGCATCGCAGCCGCCGACAATCGCGGTCCAGCCTTTGATCTCCTTCTCCACAATCGACGCGCCATCTCAACGCTTCTACGCCGTTGGCACTGCGGTTCTTGTTCAGGCTTGGAAATATTCAAGCATCTTCCGTCAGCTATTATCATCCACACCAACCACATCAAGATCCTCAATAGCGTTCCAAAATGGTTCAAGCGGCCTGTCTCTTTCAACAGCGCTTTTCCTCAACTTTGCAATCCTCTTTGTGCTCTCCCGCCTAGGCATTCCTCTGCTGGATCCACGCCTCGCAACAGCAAAAGCAGCGCCATCGACTATCAACGGCAAACAGCAACACCCTGTACTCCAGCCGCCAAAGACAGTCGGGCTCACCTACGTCCATTACGTCGTCATCTTCACCGCGCTCTCCGCCGTAGACGCGACACTTTTGGGTTCAGCATCCACCAACCCGCTCATCTTGTCGCTCAACGGCTTGCTCAACATCCTTTCGGTAGCAGCGTCCCTGTTTGGCCTCAGTGTGCCCGCAGCTGGTGTGTTCCCAGACGTGCTCAGTCGCCAACTCTCCATCAACGAAGGACACGTTCGCATCCGTGACCTCATTCACCCAAAAAGCCACATTCTCGGCCAGCACACCATCCACATCCTCCCTCACAGCACTGCAAAACTTCTGCCTTCGAGTGCCTGCTATTGCGTTGGACTGCACACGCCTCAAGTCACGGTGCCCGTGCTCTTCAGCAACGCGCATCCCGACCTGCTTCAATACTCTATCACCGACTTTGCGACGGGGCAGCCGACCTACTTCAATGTCAGCGTCGACCATCTCATCCCGTTCGGTGCTTCCAACAGTGATCGTGGAGACGACGAGCTGAACGCCATCAACGCTGCAGCTCGAACACGCTCCTCGAAGCAAGGTAGTCGCGAAAACGACCTGCTGGACGACGAGGATGCGCTCGATGATCCCTCCTCTTTGCTCCGCGGGGTTTCCTACGCAGAGAGAGCTCGTATCCGCGCTGAACGCCGCGCACAATCGATGGGTCAACGATCCGCCAGCCTCGACACTCCAAAGACCAAGCGACTGCCATCAAATCGCAACGGCCAGCAGCTACTGTGGCACCTGCCAGTAACCCAGCCCGGCCGCATTCGGCTTGAGCGCGTACTGGACAAGTCTCGCAATGATGCACGTATCTCACTTTCGGAAGCGCTCGTCGTATCTTGCCCAACCACCAAGCTCATCCCAGCTGCGTCTGCAGCGGACAGCTTGACGAGCTCGCTTCAGACACAGCACAAGTGTCCTGGAGATCGCGCCGACTTTGCCGCTCAGGTCAGCGGCGTTGCGCCCCTTGAGCTCGAGTATCGTCGCGTCTTTGATCCTTTGCCATCTGCTGGTGGATCGAGTCGTCAAAGTTCACGCCAGGACAACACGCGCAAAATCTCCCGCATCTCGCCTCCTCATCACACCTCGCCTCTTCTCCTGCCCGAAGCAGAAGCGCTTCTCTCGCCGACAGAAAGGCTTGCGCTTGCACGTGAGCGCCTTCGAGCTGCTTCCCGTCGCAACGACGCGAATTCCGAGGATTTCTCGTGGGCAGTCTCGGTCGACGTGGACATGCCGCTCAGCAGCATCGATCTCGAGCAACCGGGCAACTACACATACGCACTGGAGAGCGTCACCGATGCGTGCGGTAACCGTGTCGCTGTCCATGCTGATCGCCATGCAGGTCTCTCGCTCACGCAGAAGGCTCGAAAGAAGATCAAAGGCGACGGCGAGTCTACGGCGACTTACCAGCAGTCTGTCGTGGTTCACACCCGCCGCAACGTCGCCTTCGATTCAAGGCAGTGTCGACCGGGCCACCCCCTCGCACTCCTGAGAAACGCCAAAGGTATCGAGCTCACTATGCAGTCCAGCCCGGACCTCGAGCAAGGCGGGGATTGGGACGTCAAGATCTCCTTCGAGCCAGACAACAGCGCTGCTGGCAAAGGTCTTTGGGCCCGTGAAGCTGCCAAGCCGACCGAGATGCAGCTCAGCTTGCCTGCGCACAGCTCTCGCGTGCCTTTCACTGTCGACAAGCCCGGTACATACCGCATCGACGACATCACAGGGCCGTTCTGCGCAGGAGAAGTTGGCTCACCCTGGACGTGCGAGGTAGTCGACGTGCCTCCCCCGACCGCCGACATCAACTTCAGCAGTATCGAAGATCGATGTGCTGGTCCAGTCGGTGTCAAGGCAATGTCGGTACTCACGGGCAACCCTCCCTTCCAGCTCGAGTACGAGGTGACTAAGGAGGGTCGCCATCCTGAGCGCAAGGTCAGAACCATCTTCGACCAGACCCGCGATGAGCTCGACTTCCGCCCCGATGTCGATGGTGCGGTCACATACAAGTTCGTCAAGCTCCACGACAGCAACTATCGTGGCATTCCGCTGGACGGACCGTCATTCACACAGGTCTTCCATCCGCTGTCGAGTGCCGAGTTCACCGCGCCCATCCGCGCCCATGACGACCGGGCAGTGATGCAGAGCTGCAGTGGCAAGCAGGCCGAGGCGGATGTCCGATTCAGTGGGGCGGGTCCTTGGGATCTCACCTACTCCGTTCGAGCTGCCGATAGCGTCGAGACCAAGGTGGTCGAAGGCATCACACAGTCGCTGCATACACTCAAGATCGACATTCCCAAGTCGGTGGCCGCCTCGGGTGGTCTGGTCACCGTCAGTCTGGTCAAAATTCGTGATGCACGAGGATGCGAAAAATCGCTGGCCACGCGAGATCTCAACGTCGAAGTTCGAAGGGTGCAGCCGAGCGTCGGGTTCCTCCCGATCAAGGCAGACAAGGCCGGTCGCCACCTTGAGGTGCTTCAAGGCAAGCCCGCAAAACTTCCTATCCGCCTCAGCGGCCAAGGTCCGTGGCACGTCGATTACTCGTGGAAAGCCAACGAGTCTGCCGAAGAGGTCGATCTCACCGCTTCAGTGCAGAACGTCGACGCCGAGCTTTTGGCTGAGCATCCTGGTCTGTACAAGATCAAACAAATCCGTGACAATCACTGTCCAGGACTGGTGCTTCAAGGCCAGGAGGATTTCCGCATCAGCGTGCGACCGCAGCCACATGTCCAGTTCGCCAACGACGCTGGCGAGTCAGCACGCAACGGTAGCCTTATTCGCGCTCCAGTCTGTCGCGGCCAACCCGACTCGGTCGACATCGTCATGTCGGGACACTTCCCTGTCGACGTCGAGTACGAGCACATTGCACCATCGTGGAGTGCCAGCAGCGAGCCAGAGGCCGCCGCGCCTCTGGCTTCGGCCGCTCACGAAGTGTCGTTGCACGGCAAGCGTCGCAAGACTGCCTTCACTTCCGCACTCGGCAGCACGAACCTCGAGCTCTCGACTGCGCTGCCAGGCTGGCACACGTACGTGATCAACAGCGTCGGCGATGCTGTGTACCCGCCGTCGCGTCTGCAGGAATTCTCGACAGAGTCACCGAGGCGGCTGGAACAGATGGTGTTGCCGCTGCCTGGCGCGTCGTTCGCCAGCACATCGTCGAAGCACCGCAAGCCTTCTCTCTGTGTAGGTGATGGTCTCAACCGACTGGAAAGCCCGCCGACGCTGAAGCTGCAAGGCCAAGCACCCTTCACAGTCTCTTTCGAGGTGGCTCATGCTGGCTCGAGCTCGACGTCGAGCGCAGGCAGCTATCGCTTCACTCGTAGTGGCATCAAGACAAACGAGTACAAGCTCGACCTCGGTGGCAAAGAGTTTGCCTTCAGCAGCAAGGGTCTCTGGTCGGTCCGCATTGTTCAGATCACGGATGCCAACAAGTGTGAGACTGCTCCGATGCAGGACAGCAAGCGCTCAGGACAGGATGACAAGACGATGGTGATCGAAGTGGCCGAGACGGCCGACATTGCTCCCGTGTCGACGCGAGAGGACTACTGTATCGGCGAGATGGTCGAGTTCTCGCTGCAGGGCAGCCCGCCATGGACCGTGTCGTACGAGTTCAACGGCAAATCGGCGCAAGCCGCCGTAACCACCGCCGAGTTCTCTCGCGTCGCTGAGAAGCCAGGCGTGCTAACGATCAAGAGTGTCGCCCACCAACAGAACCAGTGTCGACGCGACGTGGACGCCCGCGTCTCGCAAGACATGGTCAAGACGATCCACGACCTGCCCAACGTGCGCATCTCGGAAGGCAATCACTTTGTCGAAGACCTCCGCGAGGGCAACCAGGCCGAGATCATCTTCAACTTCAAAGGTGTCCCGCCGTTCTCGTTTACGTATCAGCGGACGGAGCCGGTGGACACGCACGCGAGACCCAAGGTGCTCGAGACCAACACGGTCAGTGGGATTTTGGAGAAGAAGTACAGCATCTGGGCGGCGGTAGAGGGGACGTGGAGTGTGACGTGGCTGCAGGACAGGTGGTGCCAGGTGTCGCTGGATTTCCATAGCGGTGCTGCTACGCCGCTAGGCAAGTCGAGGTTGGCGATCATGAACGAGGCTCATTCGGACAGCTAGCAGTCTGTCGAGCTCTGACTGCTCTGCACAAAGATAAGACTATGCCTCGTCGCGAACAACTTGTATCCTACAATTTAGTTTATCATACCGTCACTCGACCGAGCTCTCGATTGTGCAGGCCTCCTAGAAAGACTGTCTGGGCTGGTCGAAGGGCCAAGCGTGCGGCTTTGTGGATTGAGACACGGACGGGGCGGCGCTGAAATGTCACAAGTGAAATGTGGACCTAAAACCCGTTATTCCGCACAAAGACAAGGGAATGGCGGAATACGGAAAGACCGAGACGAGAGCGCTGAGCCCTATGAGGCCACTTGTCATGTTCATGATGCTGCGAGAGGTAAGGCAAGCAATCTCGGCTCAGTAGGCCGGAGAGCAACACAGGATGAGCTCACGGCTGACTAGTGGGAAAGCGTATCTCTCCCACCAGCCCCTGTGTCCAATCTTCGAGTTTCCTAAGCCAGCTATCGAGTCGAAGTACAGGCTTTACACAGACGAGCTTGCAGTAGCTCCTATCGGCGAACGATGTCGCCTATCATGCACCCACCGCCTTTGATGCAAGAACGGTCCCGCTCTTCCCCTTAAGGATCGGTCAAAGGGAACGAAGGATCGTGTGATTTCTCGAGAGAGTGAGCATGATGGACCCTTTTACCCTCTGGCATGCACGCATGCATGCAGGCGTGCGCGCTAAAGTGCCAACAACGTCACATCTGGCCAACTTTTTGTGATTTGGACCCTGAATCGATGCCGAGCAAGGCTTCACGGCTTCACATCAGTCACAAAAGCCACTCGGCAAGATACCGATCGAGGGTCAATCACGGACTCGAGAGATTGGGCTTGCAACAGGAGCAACTGTGACTTTGAAGAGTGGGGCTGATGCAAAGTGACATTGTCTGCTGAAGCGCTCTCCTCGTATTGTCACATGGCCCGGCCTGGCCCGTCCCTCTTTGTTGCGAGTCACATCCTACAGCACCGCTCTCTCTTTACGCTCGAAGAGGCTGAGCAAGACCCACAGTGGGAACTCGTTTCCAGCTCCGAGCGAGGCTATCTGCTTTGCCTCTCCTCTTCCAACTCATCGCCAGCCAGCCCCACATTGACATTGTGGTTATACGGTTTCCTTGCAAGACTTCGACCAACAGGGCTGCTCAAGTTGCCATCAGCGCTCGGTCAGGCAGGCAACCTCGGCTTTCTCATCTCGGCGTTCGGCTGCCTTGTCAGAAAGCATCGAGCCTCATGACCGAGAACGACGTCAGATAAGTCTCTAGTCAAAGGCTTCACCTTCTTGACACTCAGTCATGTATCACTCTGCCATCTCCGCCCCATCGCCATCCACAGGCATTCGTGCTCCCGAGCACAGCAGCTCGCTGTACCGATGCCAAGATAAGGGCAAAGCACGAGCTAACACTTACTCAGACGACGACCTCCAGCTCCTTGGCTTCGAAGCTGCCGAACCCGGTCATCCGGACGCAAGCCGCTGTCCCGTTGACACCTCCAGTTCCACCCAACGTACCAGCAAATCGATCGATCGTTCGGACAGGAAAGGCAAAGCAAGGCAGCAATCCGTCGATCTCGAAGCGACTTTTTCGTTATACGGCCAAGACGATCACCATCAAGACTCGGCAACTATCTCGAGCTCTCGAGCAGTCTCACGCCCGCTTCGCCAGTCAGCGACAGGTTCAGTTGATCGACGCACCGAGCCATCATTCCACGATGACGGCTCTCTCAAGCGAACGATTCGCGAGCTAGGTTCATCTCCCTCAAACTCGCCTCGTCATCGCACTCTTCTGCTTCCAAGCAGCCATGCGTGCGCTTCGTCGTCCAGATTTCACCTGGATACCAGGATGAGCGAAGTCGTCACAGCGGCACCTTCGAGCGTGATGCAGGCCCGTCTGAACACGGCAAACAAGAAGCGACGCTCTCGACGTCAAGATCGTCAAGGCGAAACTTCTGTAGCATCTGTCGATCATTTCACTGCAGATCCTCCAGCTTCGGAAGATTCCCGCGTCAATGCGTCCTCACATACCGGGACACACGTTCGTCGTGCGTCTTTGCTCGTCAACAGCAGCACAAGTGATATCCGAGCCTTCGAAGCAAGCTCAACCCTGGGTGTCCCCTCGTCATCCACGGAAGAGTCTGCTCTTCGTACAGAACAGCCGAATTCTGATCTTTCCCAGCGACGATCCGCCTTCCTCGACAGCACTAGAGCGCAGCGCTCTAGCAGTACAATTCGACGTCGCAGAGGGTTCTATGTCAGAGACGCTGATCTTCTGCGCAATGTTCCCGCCGCAGAGGCTACAGACTATCTCGCCCGTCCCAGCAGCCAAGCGTCTGACACGTCATTCATGTCCGACTTTGCCAGAGCAGTCGACCTTAGGCTTGGAGGTCGGTCCGATAGTCCTGTGCACACTTCCTTTGCCTCGAGCGCAGCGAATCCTTCACGGAATGAGCAAGGGCAGACGTCCCCCGATGCAATGTCGCAGCGTCATGCTCCACAGTTGCCGTACGTGCGCACTGCTTCTCCCCTCACTGTGCCATTTGCTGCAGCTGCAGAGACCAACGACCCACGCCAAGTCGCTCAGCATGGACGGACATCGGGCAGTCTGCGCAGGCGCAACCTCTTACCTGCCTCGGATCGATCTCAGCATGACCAACAGCAGGCTGCAGATGCAGCGACGTCCAGACGATCTTACCTTCATCGTGGAGGTCTGGAACCGCCGCCGACACACATATTCGAGGACAGAATGCGAACCTTTGGCATTTTCTCTCGCGGCCATGCTTCGACGCAAAGAGAAGCTCATGCCGAACAAGCGCATATTCGCGGCGCTCACCCCGCCGACATGGCGACGGACTTTGCTCCGTTGAGCAGTCGTAGGCCCCACCTCCTCGACCCGGTGGCTCCGCAGGCTGCGAGCGGTGATCGTTTCGCTGCGGATGACTTTGGCGCTGTGCATCGTCCATTCGGTCACCAAGGCAACAGGTTCGCCCGCCGTTCGTTCAGATCCAGACTTGAAGACGGGACCGAGGCAGGGCGAAATGCTTCAGAGGAGGCCGAGCGCGCAGGCAGCGCCCGCCTTCGTCGATATGGAGACGAATCGACAGAAGGGCCGATCGTCGAACCGACTCGACAGCGCGATGCTGCTCCCTGGAGAAGGACTTCCTTCGGGCTTCGTACGCCCTCACATCATCCTGAGCGAGCCACTGCTCCGGCCCGGCCGCGCTTCGAACCATTCGCCGAGAGTCCGAGCGCCGAATCCAGACAGCCTGCAGGACTTCCTAGCTCTCGGGGCGGGCCGCTATCGGCCTTCTTGCGCCGCGAAAGGAACGAGGACGAATCTGCACTTCAATACCTTGGTCGTCTCATGAGCCACGACAGCATGCTCGACGAATGGATGGCCGGCGACGTTCACGGTCCACTGCTACGCATGGCGATCGAGTCGGAAGCGCTTGCATCCAATCCTCACCTCCGACAGCTCCACCTTCCGCCCGCCTCCTCGACCTCGAGCCTGTTCGGCCACGCTCCGCACCTCGCCTTGGACGCACGCAACTTTATCGCGGACGAAGAGTGGGCCGAGCTCAACTCGTACGAGGGCCTGATGCAGCTGAGCGAGCGACTGGGCGCTGCGGACGTGGGCGTGCCGCAGAGTCTGATCGATGCGCTGCCGACATGCGAGTATGGTAAGTGGGACGGCGGGTCGTGTCGACTGCGTGACAGTTTGTCCCCTCCGCTGTTGGGCAAGGGCAAGGGCAAGCAGAAGGTGGAGCCGCCTTCGAATGCGAGGGACACCATGTGTCCCATCTGCCGCGAAGATTATCTCGACTCGGACTTGCTCATGAGCATCGACAAGTGCTGCCATGCTTTCCACGCCGATTGCATCAAGACGTGGTTCCAGACGGCTAAGACGTGTCCGCTGTGTCGAGCGGATGCGTTCGACCGGGTCAGCTTGCCTGCGCTTCCGTTCCAGTCGTCCTCTTCGGCGGTGGCGGCGGCAGCTCGGAATGCCTCGCCCGGTTCCGCGCCGTCGTTGTGGAGCTTCGACTTCTGAGCGACGGTCCTCAATGTCACAGACCTCAATTTCATCTCACAGCATCCACGTTCGACAAGCCTTTGCAAACACAGCAAGTCACAGAGAGTGAAACCAGAAGTGGGATGAAATCGATTGCGATTGAACCAACAGCAGATGTGATTGCTTGCACCTACACACCCTGAACCTTGGCCTTGAACGCCTCGAAATCGGCAGTATCAATTCCCAACTCCTCCCACCTGGTCTTGGCGCCGTCGGCCTCGTCGAGCGGTCTGCCCTGCAGCTCGACCAGCAGGGCTCTGAACAGCTCGGCGGACCTCTCGTCGAGCACCTGCACGCCTGCGCTGGGCAACTTGGCGGTGAAGCTGAGCACGGCGGTGGTGGCTTTTTCGGCAAAGTCAAGGTCTGTACGTGGGTCGCTGTCGCCGTCGGGGCCGGAAGGGGCCGTTTCGGTTGCTCCCGGGTGGTGTGGGGGAAGGAGGGAGGAGAGGAGGGTGAGGAGGGTGCCTGAGGAGAGGAGGGCGCGGGGGACGTTGGGGTGGGGGATCGAGGTGTGGGTTGCCGGGGGCTGTTCGAGTGGTACTGCTGGTGCTCCTGAGTTGGGCACGGGTGCTACGGCTGTTGCTGTGCTCCGTGTTGTGCTCGCTGGGGTGGTTTCGAACGAGTTGGGATCTTGGAAGAGGAGTGCGTTGATGAGGAACGCGGTCTTGCGACGCAGACCGATGTTGGGATCGAGCAATGCCAGGCGAAGCGTCTTCCACCCGTGCAACTTGTCGAATTGATCCATGGCCGCTGGGTTATGCTTCAGCAGTCCGCTAAGCGCGTACATCGCTTTCGCCCTCACCTCCTCCTCCGAGCTCTGCAGAAGATCCAACAGCCCGCCCACCGGTTGGTACTCCAAGACGGCCATTTGCGCCTTATCGTTGTTCTGCACCGCCGTGCCCAAAATCCACGCTGCCGCCGTCTGAATCTCGGGTTCGCTCGCCGAGAGCAGCGAGATGATGGGCTGCCACATGCGCATGCTGGTGATGTTGTTCGCATTGTCGATTTGCTCGATGAGCATCTCGAAGTTGTCCAGTGCGGTACAGCGGTCTTCGACCGTACGAGAGGGGTCGACGGCGACAGAGAGCTCTTCGCGCATCATCTGGGCTTCCGACTTGCCCATGATCGCGTCGTAGAGATGCGGGTCGGCAAGGTCGGGGCGACGACCTGATTCGATGTCCAAAGAGATCTGCTCGACGGAGGGCCCGCCGGCGGAGGTGACGGCAGTCGAGTGCGACAGACCCCACTTGAGGAGCTCCTGTGCGTTGCGATCGTTCGACATGGTTGATGTTGGATTCGTGTGGAGCGAGATCGTTGCTGGATCAGTGATGGAGGGAAGAGGAAGGGTCGTCGATGATTCAGAGCTGAGTGAAGTCGACAGTGATGCAGTCTACGAGGAGGAAGGCGGTCGAGCATCGTGGAAGCGTTGCCACTTCGCAGAAATTTTTGGACGTTTTCGGGTCTCGGTCGCTGAATCGGGTGTGGAGGCTACCTCCATCGGGTCAGGGTCCAATCTTCAATCTTTCCTCCCCTCTTCTTCGCACCGCTCTTCACACCATCTGCCGTCTTGTGGTGAGCACGATGCCGGACAGCCTACCGGCAAAATCATTATGGCCAGTCGTATAGCAGCTCCACTTGCGGGCGCAGCGAAAGCCCATCTAACAGCACTCGAAGCCCGCTGGTCTGGCTCTTTGCACCTGCAGATGCTCGCTGCTCCCCTCCGAAAATGCATCGTCACCTCACGCATCCTGCCAACATCGCTCATGCTGCAACTCAAACCCGTCACCCTCCCCAACAGCACCACCGCTATCCCATCGAAGTCAAAACGAGCCGGCTCCGAACGCATCGTCATGCTCCCTGATCAAATCCTGCACCCCAAATTCGCGCGCAAGAAACCGGACAAGGGACTGTGGGTGACGCTCGACCCGCGCGTCTATGCGCAGCTGCACAAGAAGGCCAGCTACAAGATTGTCAGCTCGGAAGCGACGTTGCTTGCGGGAATGGAGGAGCTGGTGGAGCGGCAATTGGCGGAAAGGGTGGTGCAGGAGGCTGAGCTGTTAGAGAGGAGGTTTAGGGGAAGGAGACGATTGGATTTGTTCGATGCCTCGGGAGAAGGGGAGGACTGGGCGTTCTCGATACAAATCGCGGCGAAGGGCGAGAAGGGAAGAGATGACGATGCAGGAGTATTGGGCACGAAGCCGAGCTTCAAGCCGACGTTCAAGGATGTGGCCCAGGCGGACCGCTTCCGGTCGGCCATGCGTGGTCTCACACCAGGGGAAACAAGTGCCGAGAGCAAACCAGACGGCAATGCAACAGTGGAATATGCGGAGAAAGTATACCGAGCAAGGCGGTCGCATCTCACTGCGCCACTGGGGATTGCATTGTACCGGCTCAAGATGTGGACCTCAAGCCCGGCACCAGCGTCACACTCGATAGTGTCACGGAGAATCAGAAGCAATTCATGAAAGGGGATGCAGACATCGTACGGCTGCGGAATGGCAGCGCAAAGGTTGGTGTGCGTGAGTTGATCGGAAGGTGAGAGCGTATTGCAGGAAGAGACGGCGGGAAACGCGTGAGGGGCAGCTGCAGACCGTGAATCTAGTTGCGACTGGCTGAATTATAGGATGGAGGAGAGAACATCGGATGGTCGTGTTGGAGAAGCGTCGGCTGGGATTTCCTACGGAGACGAAATCAGGGGGCCGACGGCTATGCGCAGCATGGACCGGACAGACGGAGACGTCTCAGATGGATCACAATATAGCTGGGTCCGCTGTGTCTTGCGAAAAACAAGCCAGTACGACGATCCGATTGAAAGCGCCTCGATTGGTAAATTGTGTAAAGTGCCAGAGTAAAGAGTACAAATGAGTGGCCAAATGGAGCAAGAGAGCGTGTGTTGGTGGTGTATGTACAGACGAGCCGGCCGAAGCACTGTTGCGCTCCGGTCAAGATGGGGGTTGAGTTTGTGCTGCATTGCACTGTAGACGGGAGACGGCAGACTCTGCGGTCTGCTGCTACAGCGGAAGCAGAGCTCTGTTGTGCTGCACGGGAAAGGTTGCGTTTCGGCTTGTGTCGTAGCGCAGCGGCAGCTCTGTGGTGCAGCAACTTAGCGTGCCTTGCCGTTGACCTTTTTGTTGGCCTTACCGTTCGCCTGGCCGTTCTGCTTAGCCGCAGCCGCCCTACGAGCCTTGTCCTTGGCATAAGTCCTCTGGTAGAAGGCGATGAAGAGGAACAGGTAGCTAGTAAGGCACACGATTCCTGAGACAGCGGCGTGCTCCTTGCCCGCGCAAGTGCCGTGGTGAGGAAGATGAGGAGCATAGGTCGATGCGAAATAGGAGTAAGCTGCATAGTATACAACCACCAGGTATCAGTATCAGTATCATACATTCCTTTTCGCCCCAACGAAGAGGGCATCACCGACCCGCCAGGGCGCAGAGAAGGGGTCTCTGAGCGACTGACGATCGGAAGTGGAGGGGTTTCTGAGGCGTACCTGCATAGTATACAACCACCAGGTCGATGACAAACTGGGTGATCTGCGCTGTGGTGACCGACTTCTTCCATGGGCACGGGATCTTGAGCGATGTGAGGGCGTAGTAGAAGTACATCAAGACGTGTACGGCGAGGTTGAGGCAAATGACGACCCACGAGACCGACGTCTTTCCGTGGAGCTGCGAAAAGCAGAGCACGGCGGTAGCCGAGTGGTGGTAAACGTGGAGGAACTGGAGAGGCTTCTTTTTGAGGACGAGGAAGACCGTGTCGACGAGCTCCCAGTACTTGAAGTAGTAGTTGATCATGTAGTAGGTCTCGAGCTTCATGGTCCAGGCGCCCTCACCGCAGATACCGTAGAAGAGGCCGTTGCGACGAACGATGGGAACGACCTCTTCGAGCATGAGCGCGAGCAGGAGACCCGATCCGAAGGTGAGCGCGAGGTTGTGCACCAGGAAAGGCAGTTTGATGCTGGTGGTCAAAGGAGCGCGGTTCTTCATGAGTTCGCGACCACCGAAGATGACGGCGAGATAAGTGATGACGGCGGCAACGATGGAAGGCACCGTCGAGAGTGGCGACTTGCCCGGGATCCATGCCAAGAGATGGACGGGGGTCTGCGCCTTGATGTGGGCCGGGATGGCGGCCACGACCGTGTCGTAGATCACGCTCGAGACCATCGTGACTTGATAGCGAGGAAGCGGTTCAAAGGAGTGTGGGGAGGAGATGATGATGGTGAGAAGGAAAGTTGGACACAGATCAAGAGTGGAGAAGGTTCGGATGCCGATCCCTTTGCCCACTGTGAAATTTTGAGCAGGTTCGTGATGGAACTGTTTGTGGTGTACTTCGACTACACAAGGTCTCTGGCCGGGAATTTTCTTTGTTTCAACGCGGTCGGTGTGACGCAACCGAAGAGCAACACACGCACACACACCGCCGCGGACGCCGAAAGCGAAGCGCAGGACGCAAACGCGTGTGTGCTTTGCGAGCTATAGAAGGAGAGTGTGTCTGTACTGTATGCTGCATCCGACCTGCATGCTCGCAAATGATGCCGAACGAGGAGGAGAACCCTTGCAAACTCTGCAGAGTAAGCTCGAGGAGGACTGGCCAGCGATTCGCCATGATTCCAAATTTGGTCTTGCGTCGTCTCGCCCTTCTCGTCTGCTGCTGTCGATGCTTCCCTCGGTCACGGCTATCGCACCTCGGCATATTTTTTCCCACGCTACCACCAGGATCAAAAGAAGGACCAGACCTGTCACGAGATCTGCCAGGTACCTTTTGGCTCTCCGCCGGGTCCGATCCGCAGCGTCTGAGACCTTGAACTGCATCCACACCTGCGCTGCAAAGACGATCCGCCATCCAGCCGACGTGCAAGAACAACAAGCTCGTATTGCAAACAAACACTTTCCTCCATCCCATCCGGCCAATACGTTTCGGTCAATTCTGGCTGCTAAGCGAGATTCAACAAAGTGTTGGACTCTGCTCGCCTTTTTTGGATTTGCCAGTTCGCTTCCACATTTGACGTGTTGGCGGCCTGCTAAGCGAGAAGACACGAGCTCACGAAACACGGAACGATGAATCCGGTACGACGTTGAAATTGGCCGTTCGCGATTCAGCAGTCTGCTCACTCACTCACATCATAGCAAAAGCATCATTCAAGTGCTCCAGAATTGTATCAGACGAACAGGCATCTCGTGCAGGCCAACACAAAGGCTTGCTTACACTCTAGTCCGACAAGTCGCTCAATGAGACCCGTTGGTTTGTTTTCGCGAGTGTGTGACGCGCTCACGGCGCGATACGCCGGAAATTCAACTGCCGCCAAACCTGTTTGGACTGTTTGGATCGACCTTGCAGCTTTCCGCTCTTGCTCATGCTCTGACGTATGCGCTTATCCTTGCCGTTCCGGTGGAAATCTGGCATCGCTGACCGTCTAGGCCCAAGCGAAATCTTCCGTGTCACACGAGCGCTCGTAGGCGGACCATTCCATGCGAAGGCGAGACAAAGTCTCGCGCGATTCTCACCTTGTTGTGCTGTCAGCCTTACATAATTGTTCTATTTTAGTTATGCCTGCCCATATAACGGTGTAACAGTGTCTCGAAAAATCTCATCTGTGGAAGAAAGAAGAAGAAAAGCGCGGTGAGCAACACTTTTTGACTTGAACGGCGCGCGTGTCTCTGTCACTTTCACCCGCTCTGCGCAATCCCACAAGAAGTCACACGCACAGCTCAGCTTCTCGAATTCTGATCTTGACAAGCGACGCCATCTACCGCTCCTCGTCTCTTCCGCCGGTCGACTCGCAGCAGCAAGAGCGCAAATATATCCACCATGGAGCCACAAATTGCATATGCGCAGGACGAGTACGGACGGCCCTTCATCGTCGTTCGTGAACAGGGCAAGAAGACCCGCGCGAACGGTATTCAGGCCATCAAGAACCACATCTCGGCTGCCAAGACGGTCGCCAACATCCTCAAGACATCCCTTGGGCCCCGTGGTCTCGACAAGATCCTCATCAGCCCCGACGGAGACATTCAGGTCACAAATGATGGTGCCACCATCATGAACAACATGGAACTCGACCACCAGATTGCAAAGCTGCTCGTCGAGCTCAGCAAGAGTCAGGACGACGAGATCGGAGACGGCACAACCGGTGTGGTCGTGCTTGCAGGTGCATTGTTGGAACAGTCCGAGGCGTTGATCGACCGAGGCATCCACCCTATCCGCATCGCAGACGGTTTCGAACGCGCGTGCAATCTCGCCGTCCAGGAGCTCGAAAAGGTCGCTGACGTCGTCGAGTTCGACAAGGATAACATCACCGAACTCATGAAGGTCGCAAAGACATGTCTCGGCTCCAAGATCGTCTCGAAAGCGTCGGACAAGTTTGCCAAGATCGCCGTCGACTCGGTGCTCTCGGTAGCAGACCTCAAGCGACGCGATGTGGATTTCGAGCTGATCAAGGTCGACGGAAAGGTCGGCGGTGGATTAGAGGACACACAGCTCGTTCAGGGTGTTGTCATCGACAAGGACATGTCGCATCCTCAGATGCCCCGCGTCGTCAAGGACGCCAAGATCGCCATCCTCACATGCCCCTTCGAGCCACCTCGTCCCAAGACCAAGCACAAGCTCGACATCACTTCCGTAGAGGAGTACCGCAAGCTGCAGGACTACGAGCGACAAAAGTTCGAGGAGATGATCAAGCGGGTCAAGGACTGCGGTGCCAACCTTGTCGTCTGCCAGTGGGGTTTCGACGACGAGGCTAATCATTTGTTGCTCCAGCACGAGCTGCCCGCCGTCCGATGGGTCGGTGGCCCGGAGCTTGAGCTCATTGCCATCGCCACTAACGGCCGTATCGTTCCTCGATTCGAGGATCTCTCTCCAGAGAAGCTCGGTCGCGCCGGCGTTGTCCGAGAAGTCGGCTTCGGTACAACACGCGACCGCATGCTCATCATCGAGGAGTGTGCCAACACACGTGCCGTCACCGTCTTCGTCCGCGGCTCCAACAAGATGATCATCGATGAGGCCAAGCGCGCGCTTCACGATGCCATCTGTGTGGTGCGCAACCTGGTCGTCGACAACCGCGTGGTGTACGGTGGTGGAGCCGCCGAGATCTGCGCCTCGGTAGCCATTTCGAAAGCCGCCGACGAAATCGCATCGTTGGAACAGTATGCGATGCGAGCGTTTGCCTCGGCCTTGGACGCTATCCCGCTGGCGTTGGCCGAGAACTCGGGCTACTCGCCCATCGAGACGCTCGCAGAGGTCAAGTCGAGACAGGTCACCGAGAAGAACCCCAAGCTGGGCATCGACTGCATGGGTGCAGGCGACAACGATATGAAGAACTGCCGCGTATTCGACCCGCTCGTGTCCAAGAGGCAGCAGTTGTTGTTGGCGACCCAGCTGGTCAGGGCCGTGCTCAAGATCGATGATGTGATCGAGCAGCACAACATCGAGTAGGGCTAGAAGGTGTTCAAAAGAATGCAATCATGTTTGTCCGATCACCATTGTCAGTCGTGTGTTCTGATTGCGTTCTCGGGAATATGTGTTCTGCTTGCTGTTGGGGTTGCCTGAGCGTTTTCGCCTTTCTTGGCCATTGCATGAGGTCTGCGATCGAGCGTCACTACGACCGATGTGTCGCAGAACCCGTCATCAAAGTGCTCAACACGCCAGCCGCATCGCCCACGACCCCGGCTACGACGGCGTCGCCCTGACACCTTGGCTTTGCGACCGCCTCCGAGACTTTCAGCTGACACTCGCTCATCGTGATGTAACACGGCACAGTCAAAGGCATGCGACTGGGGACCTGAATTGCATCTGCAAGTGTACGCCTTTCTGCTTTTCTTCACTTCCGCACAAACTGATATTACAAAAAGTAATCCGGCACTCTCCTCGAGACGAGCGGCTCGCCTGCGCGCGGGGCCGGGTCGAACTGCAAGAAGGTATACTTGAGGTTTTCGTCGATCTCCATGATGGCTGCCTGGTTGCCGCAACGGTAGCAGTAGTTGGGGGCCGAGAAGATGGTGACGACGTTGCGCTCCTGCGACCAGTTGAAGCCGTCCATGACGAGCTGATGCGCACGAGCTACCAGTGTGAGGCCGTTGTTGTGGTTGAACGCTTCCGAGATGTCCTGACCGAACGTGTAACCCGCACCTCTTGGCGAGATGCCCCAGCCACAACGGTCGTCCGGGTCGGACCAGAGCAGGTCGCACATGGGGCCCTCGTGTGGCACCTCCTGGATGCGGTCGATGGAACGGATGTGGTCCAGCGTGTCGATCGACGGAGAGAGGCCGCCGTGCAGGCAGAAAATCTGATCGTCGATCAACGCTGTCAATGGCAGGTAGTCGAACAGGTCGGTGAAGTACTTCCACACGTTGGCGTTGCCGTATTTGCGCAGGCACTCGTCGTAGAAGCCGTACACCTGGGTGATCTGTCGCGACTCGTGGTTGCCACGGAGGATGGTGACGCGGTCACGGTATCGTACTTTGAGCGCTACGAGCAGGGTTACGGTCTCCACCGAGTAGTAGCCTCGGTCGACATAGTCACCCATGAAGAGGTAATTCGTGTCGGGCGAGTTGCCACCGATGCGGAAGAGCTCTGAGAGGTCGTGGAACTGACCGTGGATGTCACCGCAGACGGTAACGGGGCAGCGGACGGGCTGGACGTTGGACTCGGTGAGGAGGATCTCGCGAGCCTTGTCACAGAGCCGCTTGATGTCGTTCTCCGAGAGCTGCTTGCACTCGCTGAGATGCGCGATCCACGCGTCCTGCTCCGTGATGTCGACCATGTTGTCCGCACGAAGGGGGTAGAAGATGCTGAACGGGTAGGTATCGGGGTTTTGCTGAAACGGTCGAGAGCAACGAGACGTCTAATCGATCCACCTGCGACGCAATTCGGAATGGGTATAGATGCGCGGAGCTGCAACGATGTCAATAAGACGTGCCGGCGAGCGTGTTGGACGAGTGATAGAGGGTGGTAGTTATTGCGGACGTGCGAGAATGCGTCTATTCAAACGACCAAAAAGATAGCAGTCGAGGTTGGAGGTCAAGCCGAGACTGTGTGCGTGCCGATTGATGTTTTTGCGGTGATTGTGCGGGACGAAGGTGGATGCGATGTTACGAAGGCTTTCGAACGGGATACAGACGTGGTGATGGTGATGGTGACGACAAACAAAGACACGCCGATATCAGCAGACACAGGCTCGGAAGATGGCGTTGACTGCGGTTGGCCCACCGTGTGGCTCTTTGTTCCTTGCTCATTCAGCCAGCCAGCCAGCCAGCGAGAGGGTGAGCCAAGAGCCAAAACAGCAAAGCTTGAGCCACTTGCCAAAGGCAGGGGAAATTCCAGCTTGCAGCTCAGTCCATTTTTCGAGTCGAGTCTCGCGACTGCACCGCGTCTGAGCCCTTTCATTTTGATTTCAAAATGGCCAAAAAGTCGAATACACTCATGAGGAGCAGGTAACAAGCCCTTGTATTGATTTTCTCAGTGAGCTCCAGAACACGGTTAACAATCCTAGCCGGGCTGGTCTAAGCGCAGATTTCTTCTCAGCTGCTGCACAAGGCAGATCGATCACAAATGCCTCTTTGAACCTAGCGAGCCCTTGAATTCTCCGCATTATCATTGACGCCTTAACATCTTCAGCTCGTTCCAAAATTCGCTTGGTCGCTGCCGATTCGAGTTCAACGGATTGCACATCATCGCAATCGCTTTCAGGCTCTGTAGGTCTTCTCCACCGTCACCGACTTCACCTCACGCCAACACAGCATCATGTCTCTCCTACGACAGGCTGTCGCCGGCGCTTCTCGCTCGAGCGCCGTGCTCCGAACCGCTTCGAACCCCCTTCGCCAGCTCTCGACCTCGACCGTCCGCGCCGCAGCTCAGCAGTCCAAGGATCCCCAGCTGGGCGACTACCCCGACCTTCCCTTCATCAGCCAGCAGCAGCGCAAATACTCACCTCGATGGTGGGACCCGCAAGAGAAGCACAACTTCGGCGAGACTCCTCACGAGCAAGCCGACGTACTCTCGGTCTGGGCGCCCGACGTTCACGCTGTCCCTGCTGCTTCGGCGCTTCGTCAATTCGCCGTTGCCATCGGCGTCGTTGTGCTCGTCGGTTCGACGATCTACGCTGCTACTCCGGAGAGGCCCGCACTGCCAAGGACTTACCCTCGAGACGGTCTCGCTGCTGAACTTGGAGGCGAGCAGGTTGCTGTAAGTTTGGCCTACTGTATGTCATATACATCATCGCATTGTTCTGACCGCATCTACATTTCAACTCACACAGGCTCCCAAGGAAGGTGCCTTCAGCGCAGAGGCAGACGAGGAGGACGACGACGACGAGTGAACCGTTCTCAACCCGAATACACAACTGTGCTTCCGATCCTGCAATCTACATTACATCGACCATCTCGCGGAAGCCGCACCATACAGACATTGACACCGACGACACTAGGAGGACGCAGCCCGCTCGACCATCTGTATCAGCTTCGCCGTCATGCCAGGCAGCACGCTGTGTACGCCCGGCTCCATCTCTGCTGTTGCCTTTACCGACACAGACGGGCATTGTCTTGCAGCATCCGAAATGCGCTTTGCGACGGCCTCGATCTCGGCTTGCGTGAAGTAGCGGTCGGACGATCCGCATTGCTGGTGGCTCCAGATGGTGTATCTTTCCGCGTCAGCCGTGTCTTCTGTCTCGGGTGGGTCAGAAGTGGAAGATGCGGACGCGTTGGAGAAGAACGGCCATCCCGGAGTTGGGAACGTCGTCTCGAAGGACAAGGTCGTCCCTGCCCAACCTAAAAAGTACGCTGGCAGTGGCAGCCTCGACTCGCACAGCTCGCCATTCTGCACCCTCAAGCTCGCCATTCTGCACCCTCACTTGTGCCGCGTCCTGAGACAACAGCTGCAGCGCGCGCAAAAGGTACGAGTTGATGAGGATGGCACCTTGACTGAAGCCCACCAGCACGATGCGCGAGTTGGGAACGCCGATGCGATTGAGCGACTGGATCTCGTGGGTGAGCTTGAGCAGGCTGCTGTGTACGTAGGGAGCTTGGAAGGCGAGGTCGCTGTCTCCCTTGGCTGTTGCAAGCGCTGACATGTCAGCTCAGCTCTTCAACACCGATGAGGACGGTTGCGTCGCGGACTTACGTGTGTGTGTGCCGAACCAAATGCCGTCCTGCGCCTCCAGCGCTCTCAGCGTAACCCTCGCTCCACCGCTTTCAGGACTCGTCTCGGCGCCGCTCATGTTCTCGTTGTCGTCCATTTCGCCCTGCAGATGTGATCCGAAGAACGCTCGTAGGTGCGGCACAAACGCATCGGCAAAGTCACGTGCGCTGTCGCCCCGTCCGTGGATCGCAACGATGGCTACTTGGGTCGAAGCGCTGGGGGTCGAGAGGTAGGTGCGCGTCGGCGTGAGTGCGTGCGGCAGCGGCTCTTCCCACGAGAGGTCGAGCGGTCTATTGCGGTCGGCGCTGCTCATGATGTTCGGCGTTGATGGTGTGGAGGACGAGAAGCGGAGACCGAGAAGGCGTGCGGTATTACGCCGCACGACACAGGAAGGCAGAGGAAGACTTGGGTTCCGACTATCCAGGATACTCAATGATGTACGAAACATTGTCTTGGTCTCAGAACAAGCCTTCCTTCACATCGCATAGTAGACTTCGATCGCAACTTTCCATAGTAGCACCGAGAGTCCGCAAACGTCAGATCCGACAAGCTGGATATCGCACGCAATATCACAAGATGCGAGAGAGATGCAAATGTCTGAGCTCCCATTTCGAGCAGAAGAAGCGGCTGATAATGTACAGGGTCTCGTAGACGACGCTATGGTCGACGATGAGATGAGACCGATCGTGCTGGAGAGAGGTTTGAGGAGAGAAGCGAGAGTCCATGAGCTTTGATAGGGCTTCCGGTGCCAGCCGTGTAGAGTGCTTGATGGTCTTGATCATGTCGAAGCTGCGACCCTTCTCGCGCTTTCTTGGTTCCTCTTGACGTTGACGCTCAATGCCTGCGACATTGGCAGGGCGGACGACGGGCAAGCGAGTGGCAAGTCTCGGGTCAGCATGTTGTCGCTCTTGTCAAGATCGGCGCAAAGCTGCTTAGCCACTTACGTGATACAAGACGATCAAGATCATGGTGAGACTGCCGAGCCAGTTGGCTAGCGCAGACAATGTCACGTCGCTGATCATCTTTGGTGACGCTGGTAGCAGCAGCGGGTGTTGAAGGAGGTCAGAAGGGAGAGGTTTAGAAGAATTCTGGAGGTTGGTCAATGCAGCAGGTGGTGCTGCCCTGCAGCTGTGAGTGCGGAGTGAGCTGGAGTTCCAATTTTTCGGCCGTGAACCGTGTCAAGCGTTGGACCCTGAACCACCAAACTTCTTGTGGTTCGACTGCTCTCACCCTTCTTCATACCTCGACCGGCACAAGTCATCTTCGGAGCGACGGGCCGTCTCCCATCGAGCAGGCGGGAAGCAAAGATGGGCCGCCCTCGTTCCTCGTTCCTCCCTGGTCGAGCTCGTACACAGGCCCGCAAGCGCACGGCTCGGGTCGACTCGTTCCTCGTCAAGCACTACACTCTGTTCAACTCTCTCGCTCGTTACGCCGAGGACGGCCCTTCCGCCCTCCCCGAATCACCGCGCAATCAGGCCTCCGCTTCGATCCGTCAAGCCGCCCTCAGAGCCCGAAGGCTCGCCCATGTGAACAAAGATCGTCCTGGCGGTGGCAGCTCGAACTACACTTGGCCGCTGCCGTTTCCTCAGCTGCCTGCATACTCCCAAGAGCCAAAGGAGCACCTCAACGAGCTGGTGGATCAGATCGTCAAGGAGACGTTCGAAGCAGACTATGCCAAGTTCCGATCGTGGAGGTGGGCGAGCCAGCATCGCATCTCGAAAAAGCATCTGGAACAGATCATCGTCGATCCCACAGAAGTGGAGGAGAGCGCAGTTGCGGCCAAAGCCTTGGTCGAGACGGTGCTGGGCAGGTTCGTTTCAGCGGTCGAGAAGGGCGAGATCGGTGCCAGCAAGGCGTTCGCGAAACGCAGCTCCACATCAACGGAGTCACTCGGTTCAGCCTCGGCAGCCGACGCCGGACAGCAAGAAGTAGGAGGAGTGACCGCCGCGAGTGCCGATACTCCGCTCGATGCAGATCCCGACCTCGACGATGAGGAGCTCGACGAGGAGATCTGGGGAGATGATCGGTCCGCGATGAATTGGACGGAGCTGCTCGACTATCTCCAAACGACGGCGGGCACCTCGAAAACGTCGCAATGGAGGAACTGGCACCTGCTCGATGCCATCGCAAAGACTCGACAGCGTTGCGAGGAGCTCTTCGGTCGAGAAGATTCTTGAGCTTTCCGCATATATACCCAGAACGTGTCCGCCGATGTATCAGTACTTTCAATCGTCCTCTTGCAGCATCATACCTCGGTGAAAGCGTCGAAGAGCAAGAAGATCTGCCTTCGTAGCTGAGCCTCATTTACGCGACGCGGTAATTCTCGCGAGACCAACACTTGCTCCGCATTTTTGAGCTCAGCTAAGCTTTGAATGAGCGAAGCTCGTCCTTCTTCTTGATGTCGAGACACTTTACCTTCTTCTCTTCGTTCTCGTATCGCACATCAAGCCATCAGCGTCGCCATCATACTCGCTCTGCTGCACGGAGCACAACGTCGTCTGCTTGGCGTGCACTCGACGATCACCATGGCTGTGCCCACCAAGCGTCGAGCGACTTCGTCAGCCAACAGCGACTTCTCCCCATTGCCGTCGCCTCCGCCGGACTCGAGACCTGCGAAGAAGGCTGCTCGACCTGCAACGGCATCTTCATCTTCCACAGGCAAGTTCTCGGACATCTTTGCGGCAGCAAGCTCGTCTGATCAGGGGAAGGCACCGGCAGCTTTGCCGCCACGAACGCACGGAGCATCGTACCACCGGCCTCTGCTCGTCGACGAGCCGCAGACCGTTCTTGGTCTGTTGAAATGGTTTGAGGGTGTGTCTGCCAAACGAGACATGCCGTGGCGCGCCGCCTTCATCCATGCGTCCGACTTCGCTTCCGCTGACGAGCTTCGAGAAGCGAGGAAAAGGAGAGCGTACCAGGTGTGGATCTCGGAGATCATGCTGCAGCAGACGCGCGTCGAGACAGTCAAGTTGTACTGGCTCAATTGGATGGCAAAGTGGCCGACTATCGAAGCACTGGCATCTGCGCCCGAGGAAGAAGTTCTCGCTGCGTGGCGAGGATTGGGGTACTACAGTCGAGCAACTCGAATCCACACGGCAGCAAAGAAGGTGGTCGCGGATCCGGGCATGGACGGTTTGCTTCCAGCGTCGCCTGTCGACCTCGAGAAGAATGTGCCAGGCGTCGGTCCGTACACAGCTGGTGCGATCTCGTCAATCGTGTTCGGACAGCCGGTCCCGATTCTGGATGGTAATGTGGCAAGGGTGTTGTCGAGGCAACTTGGCTTGTATGCAAATCCAAAAGCCAAGGTCACCACGGATCTGATGTGGGCTGCGGCAGACGTGCTGGTCAAGAAAGCGTACGAGGTGGGCGAAGAAAAGGGTACGGTCCCTGGAGAGTGGAATCAAGCATTGATGGAGCTGGGCAGCACAGTATGTACGCCGCTGAAGCCCGTGTGTGGCGATTGTCCTATCAGGCAGACTTGCAGAGCCTACAGCGAAGCAACAGCGGATACGATAAGGTCTAAAAAAAAGAAGAATGCAGTGGAGACGGCTCTGCCGGATATCGAGGATCTGTGCACGTATTGCGAGCCGTTTCCATTCGAAGAGGAAGCAGAAGAGGCAAACAAGACGACGGATCAGGAGGAGGTGGCCAAGCAGAAGGGAGTCAGCAAACTACGCCAAGCGACTCTCTCGTTCGGCTTCTCCGCGCCGGCATCCAAGACCAAAGCCGACACAAAGCGAGACGCGGCCAAGGTGACTCAAGCCATCGACAATCACATTCGCAAGTATCCGATGAAGCTCGAGAAGAAGAAGATACGACAGGAAGAGTGCCTCGTCTGCGTCATTCAGCAGCCCTCGGGCGAATATCTGCTCGAGCAGCGGCCTGCCACCGGCCTATTGGCCAGTATGTGGCAGTTTCCTTCGTTCACCGTTTCCACCACGGCTGCCGGACCATCCGACGATAGGACCCACCTCTTCCCGGATATCCCGATACCCAAGCTCATCGACCAGGTGGTAGCTTCGCTTGTCGACACGAAAGCCAAAGCAGTCAGCAAAGACAAGATCGGCAGCATAACGCACATCTTCTCGCATCTTAATCTCACCATGCACGTCTACAAAATTTCCTTGGCTGCTGACGCGGAAAGCACCCTTGACGACAGGAATGGACTCAAGCGACCGACAAAGAAGGCCAAAGTGGAAGAGACGACGGAAAAGAACAAGAACTTCGGGAGCAAGCTCGGCGATACCGCGCCGAGAAGGTGGGCTGATGCCACCGAAGTCGAGGCGGAAACCATGGGCACTGGCATGCGCAATTGCTGGCTGGCCGTGCAGACTCAAGAGAAGCAGTCCAAGGGACTGGCCAAGTCGGTGAAAGCTGCAAAGGGCCAAGGCAGGAGATGAAGCCCTCCATCATCCCAGCTCGCAGTCTCTTGCAATGAGATGATGTTTTCGAGTGATATTTTGCGTAGTGTTACATGGCTGCGTCGAGAGATCGCAATGCTTTTTGATCCGGCCGAGCTCGGAATGAATGCTGTATGGGTTGAGCGGTGCTATGCTTGGGCTTTTGGCAAAGCGATGCCCTTCGTAAGTTCTTCTGGAACAGGTCCGGGGAAGCCGTCCTCTAGCAATGAGGGCAAAACCCAGCTGTGGAAGAACTTCGATGCCTCGAAGGCGCCTTTCTGGTGGTAGATGGCACCTACTATCGCCTCGACGGCAACACCTCGTACTTTGTACAGTCCCGTCTCTCTTGGTCCCAACTGTCCGTCGGTCACTGCTGGCGTCCATCGCATGACCTTTTCGAGACCAAGCTCCCGGCCCACCTTGTCTCCGAGCCGATGCGTGCTCAAGATCGAGTCGACAGCCGAAGGCGACTCTAGCAGGCGGTTGATGTAGTTGTGTACAGCGTCACCTTTTGATGCTGTCTGCAGGCGCGAGTGCAGATACAGTGTGGTGAATAGCTTGAGCGTCCTTCGTCCCACAAATGCAAGTCGACGGTTGTGTCCCTCGCGTGCGTTCAAGTACGACTCATGTGTGACGGCTCGAAGTGCAAGCTCTGCGTTCGAGCCAAGCAGATCCGAAGACGAAGATGCGAAAGGTGCCGACGAGAAATGCGAAAGCACTGTCTCGCCCGTGACCTTGGTACCGAGAGCAGGAGACGAGCGATAGTCGCTACCTTTCGTGGGAATCGGTGACGGTGATGCTGCTGCGGATGTTGATGGCGACGCTGTGCTAGGTGCGGCAGATGCCAGCCCTCGTGCCTGTGAGTATCGGCTTGGCGATGGGTAAGAAGGCGCCAGCCTTACGCGGCTAGAAGAGCTGCCGTCGGCTTGGACAGCGCAACGCATGCTGCGTGCCAATTCTCGCAAAGGCTGCTGCGCCCGCCTGGAAGCCATGATGAAGCTTTTCGTCCCGTTAAACCGAGCGGATGGCGATCCTGGTGGCTACGTTCGAAGAGCAAATGCAGATAGTGCTGGCGAAGCGACAAGCTTCCCCAGGTGATGCTTCAGAACGATTGCGGCCGCCAGCTCGAGCGACAGGAATGGGTAGCGTAGGTGTCGTGGAATGATGAGAAGACATTCGGGTCGGGTAGGCTCGAGTGAGAATTGCATTTTTTCTTCTCGCAGCCATCTCGGCCTCGAGCACACGAGAGACCTCGCCTCTCTTTCTTCTCAACTCAGCACATAAACCATTTTCGTACGGAAGAGCAATCTTCGACTCCCTTTGAGAAGAAGCACCAAAAAATTGCCTTTCGACACACGCGCCTTTCGCTTCAAGCTCTGTCTTGCTCCTCTGCGCGCCGCCCAGTCAGGCCAGCAGCTGCAAGTCAAACTGAGCCCTTTTCGATCCTTCTCATCGACCAGCATCACCTTCACAACGTCCATCATTCTGTCTCGACCAAAACGTATCGCAACGGATTGATCGCAGCGACGACATCGCAGGCAGATTCAACCAAGAGACCAAGGCAGAGCAATTCGTTTTCGTCTCATCAGCACCACTCGCACATAAACCTTTGCCCACCATGGCTCCTGTTGCGGCGCCTTCCACCAGCCAGCCCGCGGGCGGCAAGCCCATGAACTGGGCCGACGAGTTCGATGAGCCCGCTGACGGCGATGCTCCCCGTATCGAGGAGCGCGACGAGGGTAATGGAATCAAGGTCGTCATCGAATACCGCACCAACCCAGACGGCAAGAAGATTAAGATCACACGACGAGTAAAGAAGACGCTCGTCAAGACCAAGGTCAACCACGAAGTTGCGGAACGCAAGCAGTGGACCAAGTTCGGGCAGGAGAAGGGCAAGGCCGCGGGCCCTCACTCTGCTACCACCACCATTGGTGAGAACGTTATGCTCAAAATGTCGGCCGGCAACAAGACTGCCGAGCCTGAAGTCGACGAGATGGACACCATGCGACAGCAGCTCGCCAACAAGCGCATCGTCTGCCGACTCTGCAAGGGAGACCACTTCACCACAAAATGTCCCTACAAGGACACGCTCGAGGCCATTCCTGGTGCTGGCGCAGACACTCCCGAGGGTGGTGAGGGTTCCATGACCCCGCTCGCCGCTATGGACCCCACCAACCCTGCCGTCGCTGCCAGCGCAGGCGGCAAGTACGTGCCACCCAGCATGCGTGGTGGTGCCAAGGGTGCCGGAGAGAAGATGGGCGGCCTCGGTGGCATGTCCAGAGACGAACTTCCCACGCTGCGTGTTACCAACCTCAGCGAAGATGCCGACGACGACGATCTCAGGGAGCTCTTCATGCGATTCGGTCGCGTGGTGCGTGTCTACGTCGGTCGCGACCGCGAGACTGGTATCTGCAAGGGTTACGCCTTCGTCAGCTTCGAGAACAGGGAAGACGCCGACCGAGCAAGGCAAAAGGTCGACGGCAGGGGTTACGACAATCTCATTCTCAGCTGTCAATGGTCCCTTCCCCGTGGCGAGCGCCCTTCTTAAGCGTGCTCCTTTGCTCGCTCATCTTACTCGAGCCACAGCGTCGCTTTGTGGCCTAGGACCCCGTCTCCCGCCCATGTACATCTAGGTTTCCGTAGCTCTCCGATCCAGCAACCCTAGCCGTTTCATTCATCCCGTTCCCTCGGATCGTGGCAAGCAGCAGTCGTGCGAGAGCAATCGTCCAGATAGAAGGATATCAAATTCACACGGGCATGAACCAAACGAAGAAACGAACTGTCATCAGACCGGCAAGTGAGGAGCTGCAGCGGACATGTCTAGGTAGTGAACCTGTTTTGGGTTCAGAGACAGAACAGAAAGATTGGGTCAGTTCCAGATTCAGGAGAAGCTATCGCACATCGGAGGTCCCCGATGGTGGTCATGACCACACGGCGTCGATCTACTCACTTTCGGTTCTGGTTAGGCCCAAAGAGGTCGAGTCGGATCTCGGGGAGCATGCGGTCCTCGAGCAGACGCAGACGCTCATCGAGAGTGTTGTTGATTGTGATCTTGCCGCCGTGGCCTGCGAGGGTAACGCCACCAGCGCTGTCCTTGTCGAGACCCTCCTGAACAGTGACGTTGGTCGACTTGCCCGACTTCTCCTTGAAGTCCTTCTCAGCTTGCTTGGCCGCATCTTGTGCGAGCTGCACGTCATTTGACTTGACGGTGACGACAACCTTGGGCTCCATCAGCTGCAGCAAGCCCTGATATCAGCGACAGAGACAGATTGAGGAAGTCCACTCGGTCAGCAAAGAGGTACATGCTGGTGTTCGACTGCGCAATCGTGGGATGAGACGTACCTGGAGAATGAGCTGGCTCAGGAGCTTCTTGTACTTTTCCTGATCCTTGGCAATGCCGTCGAGCTTTTCCCGCGTAGCATCGAAGAGAGACTGCAAGTGCTGTTCACGGGTTTGGAGGATCTTCAATCGCGACTTGTTGGTCTGGTTGGACTGAGCACTGTGTGATACCAAGGAAACGGGGAACGACAACCGGGACTTAATCAGTCTTCTGAACGAGCCCTTGACCAATTTCGGTTCGGAGCCGTCTACTCACATCTTGTTGGCGGTCTCTGCCTGCTTGATCTTCTTGTCGTACTGCGAGTCGATGTTGATGGCTTCCTGACGAACGATCTTGGCCTTCTCGATGGCGAATTCTTCGTCGGCTTTGATCTGGATCTCCCGTGCCTTTTCGACTGCCTCTTGCTTGATGAAAGCCACCTGTCATATCAGAACCATTCAATGAGTTAGTGAGCTGGGACAGAATTCTACCAATGCAGCGTCTGCGTCGCAGAGATGCACTCGCTTGTGTTTGGCTAGCAGGTACGTACCATCTTCTTCATCTCGGAGAGAACCTCCTCATCGTTCATAGGACGGTTCGACATGATGCAGCTCTCCTGGTCGGTATTGCCCTGGTCTCTTCGTGAGTGCCGCGTGTAAGTTCGAGGCTGCCGTTGTGCCTTTTGCGATGTGAACGAGGTCAAGGAGTGGTTTGACGGTGATGATGTGACTGTTTGAAGGTGTCAGCTGCAATAATTCTGAGAGGCTCCTTAGGGGCTGCAGTGCGAGCCACTTGAGCAACGCACGCGCCAAGCCGCAGACTCTCAGAGGCTGATAAGTCGAACTGACAAAATCCAAATTTCGCTTTCTCTGTGTGCAAAGCGCACGGTGGGGCGATCGGAACCGACAACTAAGTGGAGGATGCGGAACGCGCTCTGCTGCCTCGAAAAGTAACAGACCCGCAAAACAAACACAAGATTCCCTTTCCTCCTCGTCCACCACAATACCCTCGACACCACCCGCTTCCGCGTCTTCTTCGTTTGCGGCTGCATCGTCTAGATTGCAGCTGCAGTGGTCTCCGCGATCGCACATACCAAAGACACGTCCCGTCGCAACCAGCATTCGAGCGAGCTCGACCTTTCCCGCTCGCCGCTATGTCCGACACCAAGGCTGAGCTGGATCAAGCTCCAAAGCTAGACACAGAGCAGCCTCGAGATGCGCAAGCAGATGTCACTTCCCAGCCAGCATCGTCTCCGCCGCAGCCCTCCTCTCCCGCATCCACCTCTAAAGCGGTGACAGCAAAGACACCTTCTCAGCCTACCGAGGACACATCTTCTCGTCGCAAAAGAGAGCGCGAAGGCAGTCTTGAGCCGACGCAGCTCACCCCATCCAGAGCGGCTGAAGCGATTCCAGCCAAGAAGAATCGCGTTGAGGATTCGTTGCAGGAGGAAGACGACGACGAGGCTGGCACCACTGCGGTCGAGACCGAGAAGGTCGGCCAGATCCGCAAGAAGGTGGACGAGCTGAGCACCAAGGAACTCGAGCTCAAGTCGGCTAGGTCAGCGACCGACCCCCACGCTGCCGCATCGGATGCGCAAACACAGGACGCTACATCCGATGCTGTGCTCGAAGCTACGCCCGCATCCCAGTCTGAGCCGACAGAACCTCAGCCCAAAACTGCTGAGGCCCCAGCAGGAAAGCCAGCCCAAGATCCACCCGCCCGCACACAACCAACTTTTTCCTCCTTCAGCTCCAAATCATCCCCATACAGCTCTGTTCCATCCTCCTCGGGCTCGTCCTCTGCTGCCGCGAGCAAGAGCGGCTTCTCGGCCTTTGCAGCCAAGAGCTCAGGCATCAAGCCAAGCAGTCTCGGATCCACCATTGGCGGCCATCACGACGAGAACGGCTCTGTATCTCCATTTGCCGGCGCAACCAAATCGGCCGCCGCACCTTCTAAGCCAATCGTGAAAGGTTCCGCATTTGGCTTCGGTGCCTTTGCTGGAGCTAGTCCGCTAGCCAAACCGAAAGCTGATTCTCCCGCTGCGCCAGAGAAGGAAACAGACGAGCCGCAGTCAGCCAACGAAAAAGCCACTTTCGAGCAAAAGCTGCTTAGCCACGATAAGGACGCAGCTGCGTCCGAGACAAAGGCAAAGCCGTTGATCGAGGTGGTCGAAGCCGAAACCAAAACCGGCGAGGAAGACGAGGAAAGTATCCACAGCATTCGCGCGAAGCTCTACACGATGGCCGAAGATCAATCCTGGAAAGAGCGAGGAACCGGTACTCTTCGCGTCAACATCCCCAAAAAGTCGTCCGACAAGCGCCTAGCTCGTCTGGTCATGAGAGCAGACGGCATCTTGAGAGTCATCCTCAACGTTCCTCTCTTTCAAGGCATGAAGTGCGAGCTTCACGAGAAGTTCGTGCGAATCGTCGCCTTGGAAGACACCAAGCCTGTTCATTACGCTATCAAGGTATGCTCTACGCTGACGTTCAGGTTGTGATAATGTTGAAGTCGGCACTGACACCCTCCTCCTTCCACTTTCTCCATTCCCCAATGATTGCAGCTCAGCAACCCGAACAACGCAGCAGCACTCATGGACGTCCTTGACGACTTTGTGATCTCCGAGGACAGCTCTGCTCAAGCATGAGTTCGACGAGCATCGCCCCACCCGAAAAGACTTCAGTCGGCCGTATTCCGGCAGCGTCGTTGACAATCATACACCTGACTGTCCATCCTATGATGTCTGTGTTCGAGCACACTACCTTCGTCCGTGAGAGACCTTGCCATCGCAACTGCTTCGGCCGCATCATAGGTGGAGCGAGCCGAGAAATGATTCATTCACTCATACGGCGCAGTGCCAGCGATTCATCGGCTTGATTCACCTCACGCCTTTTGATCTCATCACGCGCTGAGCGGCAATGTCAATGCGATTAAGTAACGATTCCAAGAAAAGAGACGGTTGTTCGTGTGTGATCTGAGATGATGGATTGGGCGAGATCATGGCATCTTGGAGCGACGCCTCACTTTGCCATCTCCTCCAATGCGTCAAGAAGCGCTGCAGCACTCCATGCCTGAGTCGAGCACGAGTCTGGGCAGTGAGCACCATCAGCGTTGGTGAGCTCGGGAAGACCGGCCCAGGGCGATGAGCGGATGTGCTGGCGGCAGTCCAGCGTCATGCTGTTGATGCGGTGGTTCAACACCGAACGCTCGACGCCAGCCTTGGCGCCAAAGATGGCCACGGCGCGCAAGTAGTAGCCGCGAAGCCAACCCCACTCGGGTCCGTTGTGGTAGTTCCATCCGCACGAGGTGGCAGGGTCGTCGTTCTCGCGCTGATCGTAGTTGGGTCGGTAGTTCCAGTCGGAAGCGTCGAGCGTCTTCATACCAATGGGTCCGACAAGGACTTCGCGAGCCTTGTTGAGAGCGTTCATGGCGTGTTCCGGCTTGAATAGCTCGGGTGCGACGCACATGGCAATCGGGAAGTTCGAGCGGAACTGGTAATCGGCCCACTCTCGTCCCTTGGAAGAGCCGTATACGTCCTTGTAGACGCCACGACGGTTGACGAGCTTGGGGTCAAGGTCGTACGAGCTGTCCTCGGTCTCATCCAGAGGAATGTAGTAGGCGCGCTCGAACGACTTTTGCAGAAGGTCAGCCCATTCTTTGTAGGTGACGAGCTTCTTCTGGTCCTTGACGGTGGCCTCGACACCCTTGCCCTCCTTCCAGACTCCCTTCTTCTCGAGCGCAGCGACCCAGCTCAGGGTGCTCTTGAGAAGTGCGGTGATTTCCACTGCAGCTCCGTTACGAGGCGAGCCAGGGACACCCTTGTTGCCAGCCTTGGCGGAAGAGCCGTTCTTGTCCTGCCAGGTGCCGCAGTTGTGCTCGTTGCCACCAAAGATGATGCCGCTGTCCCAGTCGACATCGATATCGATGTTGAAGCCCTCGGGATGCATGTCCTGGTCGATGGCTGGACCAGCGTTGTACTCGCGGAAGTGGATGCCGGAAGCATGGCGCTGAAGAATCTCCTGGATGAGCTCGGCGACGGTGCTCTTGTGGGCGTACGCCTTAGCATCATCCCATGGAACCCATTCATCGTTGAGCGGGAAGCGCCTTGCTACCTTCTCGCTCAAGATCTTCTCTCCATCAGGCACCATCTTGGTGTAGTCTTGTACGTTCTGAGCAAAGAACCATGGACCGTCTCGGCAATTGTATCGTGGCGTTCGACCAGAGTCGAGCAGGTTCGGGATCAGGCCATGCTTGAGCGTCGAGCCGAAGGCAAGAATGTGCTCTCGCGCTGCGCCGTACATGCCGGTCACCAGATAAAGACCACGAAGGGCGATGAAGACATCACGACCCCAAAGTCGCGCCCATCCTGCGGTGAAGAAGGGAAGACCTGCAGACATGGAACCGACCTGCTTGTCGGGCCAAAGGGATGCCGACTTGACCAAGCCGTTCATCTGGACCGCGCAAAGGGCCAAGGCCTTGATAAAGTCATGGCCATCCTTGATGAATGGGGACATGCGCGAAAGAGCCTTACGAACGGCAGCGTCGTAAGCAGCCTTGATCACAAGGGCAAAGTACTTGGGTCGCATGAAGTTCGGCGCGGTATCCCTGATGAGATCAAAGCGCTGCGAAAGCCACTTTGCCGGTTCGGACAGGCGAGGCAGCACGTCGACCTGCTTTAGTAGTCTCTTGTGTACGTAGTCGAGAGCCCAGGTTCCATCTCGCAGATGACCGCACAGAGGGTGACCAAGGTCATTGGACTGGATGATGGGACGCAACACGGCCATCCAGCCTTCGAGACCGCAGTAGACGAGTGGATCACAGCTCGGAATGGTGTATACCCCGTCGTTGCCTTCTGTCACATCCTTCTCTTCGCCGTCGGCTCGATAGAGGACCGCGTTGAGGTCGACGAGATCCAGGTTGGCCATCGCTTCGTCCGCACCCGACAGGCATTGCGAGTCGATGTCGCGGTCGATGTTCTCCATCTCGGTGGCGAAGAGCATCACACTTCCAGGCGGGAAGAAGTCGGGCACCACAACCTCGGAATAGCGGAGACGACCGCCGTCTTCAGTGACACGCACTTCCGGCTCAGCAAGGTCGATGAGCTTCGAGGGCAGCCCGTCGAGGAACTTAGGATCGTGAGCGACCTCCGTGCTGCTGACTTCGAGCGTCTTGCCGAGGATGTAGTTGACGCGGGTGCGGTCGAACTTGAACGGACCAGCCTGTCCTCGATCTTTGGATCCCTTGTGGAATGCCGTGTGGGCGACGCAGACGAAGCCGCAGTGTGTCTGTGGATGCACACGGTGCATCACGAGATAGTCATTTTCTTGATGAACATGACCCTCCGAGTAGCCGTTGCGCACCATCTCGATGTGCAGGTGGTTGACCACGCGCTTGACGGCGCCGATGCCGCTTTCCTCTGGGTTGGCGATGGGACGATAGCGACGAATTTCCTGCACGACATCAAGCGTCTTGGGGAAAAGATCATCAAAGCCCTTGGTGCTACCGATGGCGGACCAGGAAAAGGCGACAAGAGCACCCATGGTGATCGCATCTTCGGTCGTGCGCTTCATGGTGGGAGTCTCGTTGTCGTGAGTGACGTCCATGAAGAGGGCGTGAGGGCTTGAGCCGCTGAGCTGCTCGACGAGGCAGTCTGCATCCTTCAGATTGGCTTCGGGCAGCGAGATCTTAGCGGCCGTGGTGAGGCAAGCACCGTCCATCGAGCCGATGGGCTTGTTGACTCCGAACCGGTACAGCAGTCGGCTCTCCTCCTTGGGGTCGTGACCATTCTCCATCTCGCGAATGAGAGAGTTAATACCGAGACGGCTGACAAAGTGCACGTCCATCTCTGCGCTGCCGGTGAAGAGCTCGGCGATGACGTAGACGTTGGGGTTGACTCTCCTAGCGATGTCGAGGAAGTGCTCTCCGACGTGGATGGGCGTGGAGTGGCAGTTGTCGATTCGAAGCGCATCAAAGTTGGAGGCGAGAAGGGTGGTGTACTCCTCCATGTGCTTCCACAAGTAGGGCGAGTCCCTGGGACCCGAACCGTATCGGAGCTTGACACAGTCTCCCCATACGATGAGTTCACGTCTGAGGTAGACTCGCGACTTGTTGGATGCGAAGTCTTCGAGTGGGTTGGCGGCCCAGATCCAGCCATTGTTGGCGAGAGAGAGCTCCTTGGGGTCTCGGCCAGCTGCTTTGGGGTGCTTGGGATCGAGGCGAGTAAAGTATGGTTCGAAGAAGGGACTCTGTGCCGAGATTTTGCCAAGCTTGGGACCGTTGGAGTCGATGCGAGTGAACTTGAGGCGGCCTTCCAGGTTGCTGAGAATTGCCTTGACATCGTCGTCGTACAGTGCGTAGTAAGTTGCATTGACCTCGTCCGCAACCTTGGCAAAGAGGTCGACGGACTGCTCGACGTCGCTCGTGTCGAATTCGGACTTGATGATCTGAACTGCCGCTTTTGCGTCAATCGTCGTTGCGAAGCGACCTGCCAAGGTCATTTCGTTCTGCACCGCAGACGCTCGGATCTTTTCGGCAACATCCTTGAGAGACGCTGCGCTCGGTTTCGCTCCTGTCTGTGAGTCACTCTTACCAGAGGAGGAGACGGCAGCTCGGAAGCTCTCCTTCGCTGCCTTGACGTCCACGACGTAGTACTGCCAGAGCTTGAGGGGCCCCAGCGCATGCTCCTTGACCGCGCTGATCACCTTTGCGACATCAGAGTCGGAATGGAGCTCTTCGGAAACGCCGTACTCCTGCAGACGGCCGTTGATGTCCAGAAGCGCCTTTTCAAGCTCGTCGGCAGGCTGGAGGTGAGGAGAGTTGGCAGGACTGTAAGCGGCGTCGGGATGCTCGTTGAGCCACTCGCTGTTGTGAGCAGTGTGATTCCAGACGACGTCACTCATGCTGAGCAGGCCGTGTTTTGTCTTCATGTTGTGTAGTACTGATCTGAGCTGCTTGACACGTTCTGCTTTCTGGCTCGGCCCCTGAATCTCCTTGGGGTAGAGATCATGGGTGAAGTCATGCTGGTCAGCGACCGAGTAAGGGCTGTTGCTGGCACCGCGTACGTTGAGGGGTGGGAAGTGGATCATGTTGTAGCCAGCATCTCGAGCCGAGTCGAGGTGAACGCCCCATTCTGAGAGCGGGCCAGCCCATTTTGAGATGAGGGTCTGCATTACGATGGCGTCGAGTGCGAGGAAGTCGCTCTTGCTTGTGACGGCGCCTCCGCCCTCCTTGGCGGAGAGAGGCTTTCCATTTTCGCTCAAGATAGACTTGCGCACGGGAGCTTGGAGGATCGGATCGACGTTGAAGTGGCCGCTCTTGCCCCTCTTGAGGGCTGACGACTTTTCCTTGCGCTCGAAGAGGTCACCAGCAGCCTGGTCGTTCTCATCGGTGGTGTATTCGACGTAGAACTCGAAGACACCAGCCGTCTTGATGAGAAGGTCGACTCGGTTTGCCGATGAAGCGGAGGAGGTGAAGGGAGTCTTCTCGAAGGACGTACGCGCGAAAGCACCTTGCTTGTTTGAATAGTTGGTGTAGAGGCGAGCGTCGCTTGAGGCGGTGGAGCCGGCTTCGATGGAGAAACGCAGGACATACGGCTGCACGGGAGCTGGGAGCCTGATGTACGATTTCTGTTCGCTGGGGCTTCCGTCCTGCTCAAGGACGAGCTCGAAGACCTTGATGGGCTCGGCATGGCCGTGTTGGCCGCTGCCGTTGGTGGACACGTTGGCAGACGACATGACTCCGCGTTTGCACCAGGATCCTGATATGGGAGAGATGTATCTAGGTGACGTCGGGAAGGTGGAGGTCGCCGGAGTGAGGGGTCGGAAAGGAAGAAGAGCGAAAGAGGATGCGTGGGAGATCTTCGCTACTCGGATAGGTGAGCAAGAAGAACACGATGAGACCGCCAGCTGAAGAGCCACGAGAGAAGAGAGAAGGGTGCATCTGAACGGGTCTCGCTTGCACCTCGGTGTGTGATCTTCGCAAACAGATCCCAAATCGATAGCAAGCGACGCGCGCGGGCCTCCACAGTCACTTGGAAATATGCGCCCCACATGCATATCGCATCCATCATTTTGGTCACTTCACACGCCGGTCGAATCGACCGCATCAGTCATCCGAGTTCGAGCTTCGCTGCACGCACTTCCGAGAATACTGCTACCACTTCAGAGTCGACTATCTGCGGTAGTATTGACGTGCACGCGAGATACATCTCGCCCTTGAGTGTGTGAGAGAGAGAACGTCTTTCGAGGGATGGTCCACGGTGGCAGCCCGGATCGACAGAAAGAGAATTCGGAAAATCAAAACGATCGTCATGCACGCTCCGTCATCACACATCAAGACCATTCGATGTCTCCTGTCTCTGACAAGCGAGAGAAAGGGTGTCGTCGGTCAAAAATCACTAACAGCGCCACCACGATTGCTCCAGCCGATCGACCGTCGGTGAAGCAAACTAGATCATCGTGCCTGTACCCTGTGGCTGACGCTGCCGGACTGCCCTCTGGCTGGACTGTCCTGTGGCTTGGCTATACCGCTGAGTGGGTCTCTGAGTGGGTCTCGGCAACGCTGGCCCAGGGTTCCTGTGAGCTCCACGTGCAAATCCGACACCTCGCATGCGGTGTTCCCTTGCACCGGACAGACCAGCTCGATACAACCCTCGGTGCCATGATCCGCCAAGGTTTTCTCCTCGTCGTCGTTGATCTGCCGGGCTAAGTCAGATGGTTGAAGCTCGACACGTCTCGTGTACGGAGCCCAGCGATAGTGGACCGAGCAGCGCTGGCTTCTGCCCTCCGCCCTCAAACGCACTTCGCATGTCCTGTCTGCCTCCCTTGTGCGAAGTACCACCCGCGCGCGGAGCTGGTGGCCACCTTGCTGCCTCGTTCGACAGCGCCATGCCATTCAGGTCTCGCACTCTTACGGAGCCTCTTCGCCGCGATCGCAGTTGAATGTGCAATGTGGTGGCACATGACTTGCCGCTGAGCCAGATTCAATATCGGCCAAATTTTTAATTCTTGACGGTTGCTGTCGTTTCTGGTAAAAATGCAATCATGGTCAAGCGATGCCTCAAGTCAGCAGTGCACTTCTTGCGAATTTTGTACAAAGAACAAAGCGTCTGCGGATTTGGCGATAACTTATATTGTCGTCGATATCAACGCAGTGAGGTCGAATCCACTATTCCGTGTTCGGCATTTGAGGCAGCTAAATGACCCACAATACTACGATATGCAGGTTTTAGGCATTAAGAAACGACAAGTCTCGCCTCAAAAATCATTTTTCTTTCAGGTCACGGGGACTTAGAATCCGCAAAAACCCATTTGACCTCAGTTTCGCTTTTTGTTTGAGTCGAACCGATCCGAGGAGCATTTTTGCCGCCTGAAGCGCGAAATTTGCTTCAAGTTCTCACAACTTGCGAAATTTTGAAGGAAAGGTCGCACAAATGTGCATTCGAGAATCTGGGCGAGGCGTCGAAAATTAGCTGGGTGAATATCCCCCGTTGTGATGCAGGAACCTGCCCATGCTTCAGCCAAACTGACATGTGCATTGCCACCAGAAGGCACTTCGAGGCCGCCACCTTGACTCTCCTCTCAAGCTTGTCAGCCTTGACCAGAGAGAGGCGGTCCCATAGCGAGGTGTTCGAGATCACGATGAGATGGCGGTGAATGGCCGTGACACAGAGCTCCCTAGCTGCGCAGGAAGAGGCTGGGCTCAATGATGCAGCAGGGTTCACAGAAATCTTGGACGCTGTGCCATCGCCTGTCCGGAGTGAAAAGGTTCGGCGTGCGACGTCGTAGAGACGACTCCAGCTCAGAACCGATCTGGGCGGAGCCAGCGTGCGGCTTTCGTCGGAGCCGAGAGAATCTCCGGTCAAGAGCAGCCGTATGCAAGTTGCAGCAAGCGTTTTATCGCACGGCCATGTCTGGACGAAGCTACAGGTTCGAGTTGCTAGAAGCACCGGCGAACAAGGGTGGAGCGATTTGCGGGACTGGCGATCACACTGCACGGAAGAATTCGCCGAATTGTGCGAGAAAGATAACGTTAAGCGAGGATGCTAGACATCTCGTGATGAGAACTACCCACTTCGGAGGAACGTCTGCCGGCCGTCGAAGCCGTCGGCTCCCAAATTAGCTTCTGTCTTCTTGCTGCATGTTCGTGCCCACCGTACAGTGAGTGGGTCAAAGCTTGCTCGGCATAGGGGACAGAGGCGGAACTCATGCGGCGAAAGGTATAAGTAGCTTAGTCCCGTCTACATTCGGACAGACCTGACTCCACGAAGCTTCCATAGAAAGCCAAACTAGATCTCTTTAGCGGACGCGCGACTTGAAGCAGGATCAAGATGCTGCCAGTCCAGCCTCTGCTCGCTGCGGTGCTCGCAGCCGGCTCGCTCCTTCATCTTGCCTCCGCTCAATTCGTGCAACCGCCCACGGATCTCATCAACGCCACTGGTCACCTAGATATCCCCGTGCGATACAAGCAAGTCCCGACCGGAACCTGCGAGACGGATCCCAACGTCAAGAGCTTCTCTGGATACGTCGACGTCGAAGAGGAGGAGCACATCTTCTTCTGGTTCTTTGAGGCGCGTAATGGCAATCCTCAAGATGCACCGCTCACCGTCTGGATCAACGGTGGGCCCGGCTCGTCCTCCATGATTGGACTGTTCCAGGAGCTCGGTCCCTGCTACGTAAACGCGAACGGCACCGTCGTCAACAACCTCTACGCTTGGAACAATGCCAGCAACATGATTTTCATCGACCAGCCAGCGACCACGGGCTTCTCGTACACCAAGCTCGTACCCGGCTACGTGGATCCTTCCACAGAGTCGCTGGTTGTGCTGCCGGACCAAACGTGCCCGGAATACGCTCAAGGTTCCGGCACGTGTGGAACCTACTCGGCACCCAACGTCACGCTGACAGCCAACTCGACCGAGTCCGCGGCCAAGAACTTCTACCGCACGCTGCAAGGGTTCATGGGAGCGTTCCCGCAGTACTCGCGCGAAGACTTCCACTTTGCCACCGAGTCGTACGGCGGCCACTACGGTCCTGTCTTCAACGAGTACATCGAGCAGCAGAACGCGCGCAACGAGACTGGAGCGCATACAATCAAGCTCAAATCGGTCATGATCGGCAACGGCTGGTACTCTCCCGAGGTGCAGTATGCTGCCTACTACAACTTCACCGTCTCGCCCGGCAACACGTACGACTACCGACCGTTCAACTCTTCGGTCGAAGACATGATGTACAACAACATGTTCGGACCGGGCAACTGTCTGGATCGTATCCGCGACTGCTATGCCACGGGTACAAACCAGGTCTGCGCCACTGCCGACACGTTCTGTGCCAGCAATGTCGAGTCGATCCTGGACACGTATGCCAACCGGGACGAGTACGACATTCGAGAGCTCTCACCGGATCCCTTCCCATACTCCTTCTACGTAGACTACCTGAATACGCCAGGATTTCAACAGGCAATTGGAGCTTTCCAGAACTTCAGCGAGAGCTCGTCGACTGTCTCGAACGCATTCAGCAACACAGGCGACGATGGACGGGAGAGTGGAACCATCGAGGACGTGCGCTCGCTTCTCGATCAAGGTGTCCAGGTGGTCATGTATGCAGGCGATGCTGACTACAATTGCAACTGGCTTGGAGGCGAGGTCATTGCGGAGCAAGTTGGACACAAGGGCTTCAGTCAGGCTGGATATGCGGATCTCAAGACGTCCGACGGCGTCGTTCACGGCCAGGTCAAGCAGAGTGGCCAATTCTCGTTCGTCCGCATCTACGAGAGCGGCCACGAGGTTCCCTTCTACCAGCCTCTTGCCTCGCTCGAGATGTTCGAGAGAGTGCTGAACGGCACTGACCTTGCCACAGGCCAAGAGAAAATCCCGCAGAACAGCACCTACAAGAGCAGCGGGCCTGCGAAGAGCACCTACCGAGAGGGAAACAGCACGGTGCAGTTCGAGGTGCTCCCCGCGGATGCGACTTACAACCACACTACGAATGCGCCGAACAAGAGCACAAACACTTCGAGCGATGCAGCCACTGATGCAACTCGCAGGGCTAAGCGCGCTGGTGAAATGTTGTTTCCAGCGAACTTTCATGCTCTGATGCTCCCCAATTTCTACAGTAGAGAATAGACACGACATCGTTAGAATGCAGACACAGTCGGGCACGGCACAGTTAAGCGTTGCATGCCGCGACCTCAGCAGACCAGTCTCAGCGAGTCTGGCAGACATCCGCGCGACATGACATCTGTGTAAGCTTTGTGATGATGAACAGCTGATGAAAGAAAAAGGTTTCGCACACGCAGGAGCTGATTTCCCACAAGGTTTCCGTGGCCAAAATTCCGGAATTCGGGGCGCGCTTACAGCTCTGCAGGGAAAAGTCGGCTTTGTTCTGGTTTTGCCTTTCTTCTTGTCTTCCTCTATCACCTCTTCCTTGGCTCAGCATCCGGTCGACACGATGGCGGTCAAGTCAAAAGCTCGGTAGGTCTCAGTGACAAGCCAATAGCGCCTGTAGCAGGCTCAAGCGAGCGCCAAGAGCTGACGAACACCTTGCTGCGGTTCTATTCTGCCCTCTCGTAGTGTGGTTATTGCCCGTCTGGTCTCGACAGCGGGCACCGGGTTCATGTACACAACGCGCCGAACAAGAGTGGCGGATAAGCTCAGCATGATGAAGTACGACCCCAAAGGTAAGCGTCAACCGCATCCAGGCTCAGCCATGCATCCGGTTCCAGCGCTGACGCCGACAACACACCCCTCTCCGCTTCTCTCTGATCCGCAGTACGAAGGCACGTCCTCTTCAAAGAGACAAAAGGGTCAAAATGAAGACATCAGCATCGTCACTCTCGTCTCTTACACTTCGCACACGTCACGTCTCAATGCAACTTTGACTCTTCTCTCACGCCACGAATCACGACTGCGGCGGCAAATCGTCAGCCCTTTTCAACGCTGGATGTGATTCCTCACGACATGACAAACAAGGACATCAAAGGCTGTCGAAGAACAAAAGGTCGTCTGCGGTCAGCGCGCCACCCTTGCCGTTGGTTGGTGGCGCCTGGAAGGTGGTCGTTGCTGGAGGAGGTGCTTTGAAGCCACTTGCGTTTGACGTCGGCTGCGAAGGCGCGTCGGTCAAGAAGTCGGCAAACGGATCCGGCGTGGTTGGTGCTGGCTTTTGCACTGTGTTTGGCGAAGCCGCGTGGGCACGCGGCGGCGGGGCGAACGGCATCCTCGCGCCCTGCGACTGAGGCGGAGGCTGTAGCGGCGACGCAGCGCTCTTCCTGAAGCTGTTTGTCCTTCCCAGGTTGGTGTTGATGGTCACCATGCCGCCGTCGCCGCTCATGCGACTCGCAGAAAAGCTGGAGCGCGCCGACGATGTCGCGGTTGTGTTGGCCATCGCATTGAAGCTTGGCATTGGCTGTACCGGATCGAACAAATTGTCGAATGGATCAAGCGCTTGTGATGCCGGCGCGACTTCTGTCTTTGCCTTCGAAGGTGGCAGTGGTGGTGCAGAGTCCCGGGAGCTGTTAAATGCATCGTCCGCCTCTTCGTCTTCATTGTAGTGGTATCTTCCTACCCTGGAGTCGGCGCTCTCCTGCTCGTCCAACCAGTCCAGGTCGTCTCCACGCAAGTTGCTCGACGCCCAGTTTGGATTCTGCTTCTTTCCCGACGCCTTGAAGATGCCGCTGTTTCTCCACCTGCTCAGCAGCCCGGCACCCTGCGCAGATCCGCTCGGCGTGTCTTTTGAAGGCGCGGTGGGAGCTCTTGCCGTGTCCGTGTCGAGTGACAAGAGGTCGGGGCCTGTTGGGTCGTCAGAATATCTCTTGCCGGCTGTGTCTTGGTACGGCTCGAATTGTGCGTTCGAGGACATGCCTGGGGATGCCTCGAAGGACGAGGTAGAGCTTCTTGCCGGCTTTGGAGCTGAGTCTGGGGCAGCGGCAGTGCTCGCCGCACTTGCCTGCCGTGCCTTGAAGAAAGATGCGAGAAAGCCGGAGCCAGAGGTCGAGCGTGTCTCGTTGCTCGATGTTTGCGTCCAGCCGGGTCCAGACGTCGTGGCGGAGGTGTTTGAGCTTGCTGCCGCGCTTGAGACCCCAAAGGAAAGCCCGTCTGCTTCGGCCGTCAACTGATCCGGGAGCCAGTCTGTCTTCGTTGTGGGTCGCGAGCCTCTTTGCCAGCTTGAACTGCTTTCCGCCGAAGCTAATTTGACGCCGCGATTCTCCGTCTTTACGATAGAGCCGCGGAGCTGGTTGAGCGTTGCAGGACTGGATTGCAAGACATTGGCACGGAGAGCACCACTCGAAGACGTGAGTGCCGAGGGCGGTGTCTGAAGGTGATGCAGCTTGTCTCGCTGGGTGCCCTGGCTTCCAAAGAGATCCGTCCACCCTTCTTGGGTGCTGCTAGGATTGGCAAAGCTAGCTTGCGTTTCTTTGTCTGTTTTGATGCTGCTGATCAGCTTGCGAGCGTCCACCTTGAGTTCATCGATCTCCTCTCGATCGAGACGACGCGCTTTTTCTTCTCTGGTAGATGCTTCTGCTGCCCAGACATCCAGTCCGGTTCCCGTGCTGGCCTGGTCATTGCTGGACCTTTCCACAGCTTCGTGCGCTGCGTAAGGATTTGCGCTCGAGGTTGGGCTCCCAAGGTGGGTTGCGGAGAAGTGCTGCTCGAGATCACGCGGCGGAGAGTAAGGGATCTCATTTGCTCCCCAGCCCGTTGAAGACGACTCCGGCTCTGTTGTTGGAAAGGTAGCAGAGGACGCTCCTGGCTCGTCGCCCCAGCCTGATGAGGTACCGGCTGCCCACGGATCGTATGATGAGAGGGACTGCTGTCGATCAGGGCGCGTCCTCGTTTCTGAATCGTCGGCAGGAGGAAGATGGTTTGCTGCAGGTGTTGTTGTTGGTGGGTCGAGCGCCTCGCGGACTGGACTGGTGGAAGCATCGCCCCAAGCTGTGACGGTGTAGGAGGTACTCTGAAAGCTTGTGTCTGCGGCATCATCCGTTGTATGGATATTCTGGGTAGAAGATGGGGCGCTGCTGACCGGCAATGGATCGGATTCTTGCACTGGTGTCGCGGAGTCGTTGGCCCACGGATCGGATGCGTCGAAAGCGTTGAGAGACGACAATTGTGCAACCCTTGTCGGAAATATGTCATCAACTTCCTTGGCCTGCTTTGACGTCGAGGCTTGTGGCGTTGCACTGTCGTCGCCCCATGGGCTTGACCAGGCGTCCATCGTGTGACTCGTTCGCGAGTTCCGGCTGAAGAGGCTCGGTCACCGCGATTGACGAAGATGTGACTGCTGAAGGAAGCAGCGTCTCTATTGGTCTTGCTGCAAGACTCGTAGCATCGGCGGGTCCGTCGCTTCCGCAGTCGATGTGATGACAGACAGCGTGGGTCAAGGTCAAGAATGTGATAACAACGCAACACTTAAATGTGTGCGTGCGAGTGACAGTTCGGGACGCGGGCCGACATTTTGACGTCGGCAAAGCATCAAGAAGCGCTTTCCTCCACAGCAAGTCAAACAATGCATGACCCAACCCACATTTCGTGATCCACCTTTCCCACGCTTCCTCGCTCCCTGCCACCATCAGCAGTCGGCTCAGCCGAGTCGAGCATGAATGTACATTGCAACAGAGGAACAATGTTCAGCTTCGATGAGCTGGTCGGCGTGCTTGGCTGCCCTCCAAGTCAGCCAGAGTTACAGGCTCTGCTGAATCAAGGCAGGAGCGACAAGTCGGCGGATCTAGTTGAACCAGAAGTCAAGGCGTACCCCGATATCGTCTACCACAACTACCCGGCTTTGGGTTTGAGCTTCCAGTTCGAGCCAGCCACATCGAAAACAGATGCATCCAAGGCAAATCTTCAAGACCTGCGTCTGGCAGCCATCGATGTCTACTCAGGGCACGAGGACAAACGATGGACTTGCTTTCCCGCCCTCCCACTCACTCTCAAGGCGGCTCGCACTGACGCCGTCACGCATCCGCTAGAGGTATCGATCAAGTCCGATACAAAAGGCAAGGACCTAGTCACAGACCTCGGCGAGCCGCACCGCAAAGGGGGTGGAGCTGGAGATCGTTCGGGTCCTGCGGCTTGGATGGAGTGGAGCCTGCAGCTGAAGGCAGCAGATACAGCACAGGAGAGAAAGTTCAAGCTCCAGGTCGAACTGGCCGGAGCTGGCGCCCGCGGAGCAGATCGGTGGAACGCTGAACGTGCCGGCGCTTGTCAGTGGGCGGTCATCACCATCAGCTAACGAGCATAGTCTTCTCGAGATCTTGTACAACAGAATAGCATTGCAATGGTCTAACCTGCCCCGCTTCCGACAGATTGCCGCTAGTTTTTGCTGAATGCGAGCTCCTTCTGGATCTCACCAATGCGCGTCTTCCACCCTTCCACCTCGGCCATCTTCTTCTCGAGATCCTCGATCTCGTGCTCCATCGACAGCTGCTCCGTCTCGGCACCGATAAAGTCGGTCTCCCAAGCGCCGTTTTCACCGGTCAGTCGCAGAAGTACCTCGTGGTACTTGAAGAGCGAAGGTCGGTGCGAGATGGTGATCAGGGTGATGCCGAGCTCCTTGGCCTTGGCGTACATGAGGCCCTCGACATCCGTTGAGACAGCGCTGGTGCATTCGTCGAGGATACCAAACTTGGGTCGGTGGTAGAGCAGACGCGCCATACCCATGCGCTGCTTTTCACCTCCCGACAGCACGTCCTTCCACTCCTTACGCGTCTCCCATCCACCTTCTCGGCTGGGAAGGTAGGCGAGGTGCACGTCCTTGAGAATGGCAAGCAGGTCGTCGTCAGTCTTGCCAGATGCCTCGTGCTCTGGGTATGTGAATGGGTAGATGACCTGCTCGCGCAGACTGCCAACGGACAGATAAGGGCGCTGCGGCAAGAACATGATATCGTTGATCGAGGGTCGTTCCAAGTGACCCTGGAAGACGGGCCAGAGGCCAGCAACAACACGGGCGACGGCTGTCTTGCCCACACCGTTGGGACCTGTGATGAGAATGTGCTCGCCCGGCTTGACGCGGAGGGTGAGGTCCTTGACCAGCTCTTCGCCTCCGCGTTCCAGTCCTGGCGCTGGTGCGACAATGGGTACCTTGTCGAAGGCAACCGTCTCTGCACCCACGTCCACCTTGCCCTGGATCTGACCGAGATCGTAGAAAGGCTTGTCTGCGGGGAGATCGACAGGGCGGGGCATGGCCTGGTACTGCTCCTTGTTGAGCAAGTGCAGCGTCGAGATGAGCGTGTAGACACGACTCGTGAAACCGGCCAGCTCGGCGAGCTCCTTGTAGCTGTACATGAGTCGACTTCCCGCATCGGCGAGCGACAAGAGCAGACGACGGTTCGAAATGTACGACTCGGTCTTGGATGCGACGGTGCTGTCCACTTCTCGACGCTTGGGCGCAGGAGCCGCTGCGTCGGACGACTCGGCGGCTGCGGGCTGCTTCTGACCGAAGAGGAAGGGAGCCGCAATGATGACGTATCCTGCGGCCGACCATGCGTACTTCAACACAAAGTCTTCGGTCATGTTGAATGCGATGCGGATCTTGAAGATGCTGTCGATGTGACGGACGAGACGGATGTAGGCGCGGTTGAGAATGCCGGCTTCAATAGAGGCGCCATTGTAGAAAGCGATCTCCTCTGCATTTGTGATGAGTCGACTGTGTGCGGAACGGAAGTCACCCTCGAGCTTTGCTTCGATGGCAGCCAGCTTGCCGAAAGCGGGCGTGACCTGTCGCAGAATCCAGCCGGTGAAGAGGTAGTTGGTAGAGAGTCCGAGAATGCCCATGGGTCCCAAGGATCGACTGAGAGCGTAATTGAAGATGACGAGGTCGAGCACCGGTTTCGAGACATTCGAGTAGAGGGCGGCGAGCGTCTCGCAGAAGCGTGCAATGTCGGTGGTGATGTACTGATCGGCAGCATCGAGACGACCGTCGAGGTTGATGATGCGGTAGAAGTTGGCCTTGTCGTTGAGATAGAGATCGTGGACGTATCTTGTGAGGCGAGTGCGGAAGCCGATGGCGAGTTTGGACTGGAGGAAACGGATCATGGAGTTGGTGTAGGTGGAAGGGATGGCAAGCAGGAACCAGAGACCAAGCCCTCGCAAGAAGCCGCGACCATTGGCAGAGACGAGATCACGAACAATGATACCGTCGAGACGCGCGACGAGCATGGAAAGGTATGTTCGAAGGACGAGGAAGGAGGTGTGAAGGAGGAAGATGAAGACCTCCTTGCTGTTCCTGCGCGGGATGAGGATGCGGAAGATGGCTTTGAGCTGACGGAAGAACTCTTTGTTGACGCCGACCTTCTTGGCTGTAGCAGCAGCGGCGCCTCCCTCGGCGCGCATCGCTTTGGCATCTTCGATCTGGGAGCGTTGTGTTTCTTTTTCGGTGAGCTGCTTCTTTTTGGCGTTGGCCACACCGGCGTCGGAAGTGGGCGGTAGCTGGCGGAAAACGGCATAGTCAGCGTCAAAGGTGCGTGACTTGGTTGGCTTGATGGGCACTTTCGAGACGCGACCTCGGTTGGGAACGAGGAGATCGCGGGAGCCGTCTGGCTTGGGAACGTAGACCTGCTTCAAGGCATCGTTGACGTCGAGATCTGTCCTGCCGGAGGTTGCGAGCTTGCGAATGTTCTGCTGATGAAGGAAGTGATTGAGTTGCTTGCGGAGCGAGAAGAGGATGAGGACAGCGACGAGGCCGAGACCTTGCTTTGCTCTCTGTTGAGGATTGAGAAGCTGTGCGAGCCAGCCCTTTGGATCTTGACGAAGCTTGGATTGGGCGGCCATGTTCGAAGGGATCAGAGCCACTGCGACCGATGCAGGGCGGGGTGGAACAAGGTGGGGAGAGACGGAACCAGAAAGGTGGTGGAGGAGATGTCGATGAAGGAATGAGAGAAAGGTGGGGATGATGATAGCAGTGATGCTCACTCGGACCGGAAAAAAGAGCGGAGAGCGGTGAGAGCGGGGGTGCGTGCCAGTCCGTCCAAAGCTGCTTTCACGTCTCTCTCAGCCTGATTGCGACTTAGCGCACCGAGAGGCGTATCGCGAGCCTCACCGGCTTTTCAAATCGAGGGTCCATTCTTGATACGCGCGCCCGATAGATCGATTTACCGAAGGAAGAGATAGATTAGAAGGTCTAACAGAGATGGTTGTGGCTGTACGACTCGACGAGGATCCTGGCAAGATGGGTGAAATCCGGAGTCCTGTGGATACGCTTGGTTGCAACAGACGGCAGCGAGCAGCATCATCATCATCCACCAGCCGAGCACTCGCTTGTCCATGATCCTCGCCAACCCCGATTTCGGCAACAAGCTGCTGCTGCCATCGACGGCCCATTCTTGTTCGTCCAACGAACCAGAGAGGCTCTCCTGTCATTATTCGCTTTGAAAGTCCGACGACCTGAGTCAAGGAGAAGTGTTTGTATCTGTGGTGCTCCTGTGCGAGTTCTGTTCGAAAATTCCAGTTGCACGAGGGCCGACGGTATGCATCACACACACACACAGCCTCGTCCGGCCCTCTTGCTCAGTCCAACGCTCGAGCCTTGGTTTAAACTTAGCACCAACAGCAGCAAAGCACAGATTTCATTCCTATCCTTTCATTTGTGCCATCCGGCTCTCGTCGCTATCCTTCTTCCCTCCTTCATCATCCATACATCCTCGAATCGCCCGACTTCATCCTAGAGCTTCATTTCGACCGACACTGGCGCCGTATCGCCGCTCAGAGCGCAACCTGCTACCGACCGCACCGCTTTTCTTGCTACATTGTGCGCTCGACGCATTCATTCTTCATCATGAACAACTCGCTCTCCTCCCAGAACTTCCGCCAGGGTGGCTCAAGCCCAGCCTACGATTCGGATCAATTCGTGCCACAGCAGCAGACCCGCGATCCTTCCTTCCGCGCTTCATCTTACTCGGCTCTGCCTCCCTCGGCCAGCCAAAACGTCCAAGGCTACAACGGTCGTCAGCCTGGTAACCCCACTTCTCCACCCACCATCAACACGGCGCCTTCACGCACCTTTCAACCGTCTCATGGTCACAGTCAATCCACAAGCGTCCTGCTCAACTCGTCATCGCGTCAGTCCTACAGACCCGATTCACAGCAGCAGCAGCATCAGCAGAACGCAGCTTCCGGTCGATCCGGTGGTAGCATGCGTCCCATGTCGGCTTTTCAACCGCTAGACAATCCCGACTACTTTGCCGGTGGCAGGGGCTCCGGTCCCTCCTCGCAAAGACCGCCTTCGCCTGTTGGCTCCATCGCCAGATCCATCCGTTCCACCGCTCAGACTCCGCTTACGTTTAAGAGTCAGGATCTTCGCAGTGCTCTCAGCCTGCAAGAATCGCAGCAAAAGAAGCTCTACATGGAAGGCTACCTGCTCAAACGAGACGATCTCGGCACCGACGGCAAAGCTCTCAATGTCGCAGACGAAAAGCGTCGATGGACCGAGTGCTTCGTTCAACTCTCTGGCACTGTCCTCAGCCTCTGGAATGTCGAACAGATGGAACAAGCTGCCAAGCGAGGCGCAGAGGTCCCGCCCACCTACATCAACATCACCGACTCGTTCGTCGACTTTATCGGCCTTCTCATCGAAGACCCCAAGCTCATTCCAGGCAGTCGCGGTCGCTACCACCACGCCTTTGCTATCAACTCGGCTGGCAACAACCGCACCATCTTTTGCTTCCGCGATCCCCCTCCCTTTCCTCCCGAGTCGCTCGAGCAGTGGCTCGCCCCAGAGCACCGAAACAAGCCAGAGCACCGCACCGTCATCGGTTGGCTCAACCTTGGCCATCGTCATTTGCAAGCCTGGATCAATGCGATCCGTCTCGCTTCTTGGGAGAAGGTGCGTCTCGAGGAGATCTACACTGGTGCACTCATCCGTGCTAGACTCGGTGCTGTCGGATCGCCGGGCTCCTCCACCCCGGATGGCATCAAGGACCCTTCGGCCGTCGGGGCTGCCGAGATGACCATCAAGTCCCCTCTTGTCAAAGGCAAGATGGAAGGCTGGGTCAAGGCTCGCTTCATGGGCTCCACCGAATGGAAGAAGGTCTGGATGGTGCTCACCGACCACAAGCCCGACGAATCCGAATTCGGCGCAAAGAAGAAGTTCTGGAAGATTGGCACCTCCGGAGGCGATCGTTCCAGCATCCTCAGCGTCAACAGCGTCTCGACCGCCGCGCCCGGTGCCCCCTCCGCCGACGGCAAGGATTTGCCCCCTCCTCCCGGTAGCAACGGCGCGCCCGGTGTCGCCAGCTTCTTCGAGAACAAGAAGGACAAGAAGCCCTTTGCCACGCTCCTCTACGCTGCTCATGCCTTTGCCGTCTATCCCTCTCGTCCCGAGCTGGTCGAAGGATCGAGCCTCTTCAAGATCGAAGGTGTCTTCCCGTCCAGCCATGTCCTCTCCGCCACTCATCGCCCTCGCAGCACGGGCTGGGTCATGCTCATGCCGGAACTCGAGACTGCTGGCAGCAAAGGTGCCAATGCCGAGATGATGAAGTGGCTCATCGCCTTCATGGACTCGTTCCGACTCTACGGTCGACCCGATGGATTCGTGTGGGAGGCGCGCGATCCGATCTCGCCCTTCTTTGCTTATCCCATCGGTCCCTTCAAGGATCGCCTCTTCCTCGACCGAGAGCTCGCCGAGTTCCTCGAGATCGCACGCGAGGATCACCTCACCACTCGAGCCTCGTTGCATGGCATCATGGCCGCACGCATGCGAGGCGAGCGCACCAAGATCCTCCAGCCTCTTCCGCCGCCTTCGCAGGGCACTGCCGCTTCCACGCGCAACACTGGCTCTTTCGATAGCGAGGAAGCCGGTGCCTCGTCGCGTGCCAGCGCTGCCGAGTCTTCCTCGCGACTGCCGCCTCTCAGCTTCGATTCCACGCAAAGACAGCAGCCTCCCCCTGCTTCGGGTGTGGCCATGGCGCCGAACGCCTCCAACACTTCGGAACGTTCCTCGGATCAAATCGGCAGGATCTCCAACGGCTTCAAGGATTCGGCCCGAGGCGATGCCGACGACGACGCGTCCGATCGTGCAGCGTCGCCTGACTTTGACGCATTCCGCCCACCGCGGGAGGCCCGTCCGGGTCCACCGATCGTCCCTGTGTCTGCTGTGCCGGTTGCTGCTCCCACCGTCGCTCACGCGCCTGCGCCCACCCCTGCGGGTCCTGCAGGTGCGCCAACGTCGAACAATGCGATCCCTGCCTCTCAACCTGCACGCGCCCCTGAGTTGGCGCCCATTCGCACCATCGATTATGCGGGTCAGGGCGAGCGGTCCAGCATGCGTGCCGTTCCCAGTCCCACAATTCCAGCGTCGCTCCCGACTCAAGGCGTTCAGCCTGCGTTGGAGCCCACACGCGCGGCAGAACCTTCGCTTGCTTACCTCACACCAACCAGCAACCACAACAACAATCATCCTCCCGCTTTGACGCCTTCCTCTCCGAACGAGCCGGTCTCCTCGAGATCTGCTTCCACCTTTGGTCCATCGGGCAGGGGTGCAGAACAAAATCCTGCCGAGCAGCCTCGTCTAACTAAGCGCGACTCGGATCTGCCCACAAACTACGACGAAAGTGCCCTCTACTACATGGCTTCCATCTCGGATCAGCTTCCAGCCGCTCCGGCGCAGCCTGTCGTGATGCCCGCGCCCAGCCGCAATGTGGTGACCAAGGAAAGCTCTCAAAGCTCCCGCCCTCAAAGCCTCGCACCTGCTTCCGGCACCACTTCTGCTGTCCACTCGGAGAACACGCACACAACGCGCCTATCCTCTGATCAGCAGCAGACGGCGACTGCAGCCCCGGTCCCGACAGAGCAAATCAAGTCCGAGCCATCCATCGCACCGAAGGCGAACCCGACTCAGGATGATTCCATCAACGACGACGCTCTGGCCGCTTACTCGTTCCTCGAACAGCCTGCGTCCCCCGTTGTCACGACCAAGCAGATGCCGCCTCGGCCCATCGAAGGGGAGCGCAGCCCTGTATCTACTGCGTCGTCCGCAGCGCCGGTTCAACCTGCTACAGAAGCAGCGCCGCAGACGTCTGTGGACAGCACCTTTGGTGTGAGGCCGAGCGGTGTTCAGTACCCTTCTACCTTTGGTCAGAACAAGCGAGCAGCCGAACGCAAGTCGGCAGCGCAGCTCCAGGCTCAAGCACACCAAGAGGCCCTTTCTCGACCTGGCCGTGCCGGTGTCAACAAGGTCAAGGGCATGCGCCGTCCTGGCTGGGTCGATGACAGTGAAGAGGAGGAGGACGAGGAGGAAGACGAAGAGGAGGACGACGAGAGCCGGGAGGGCCTGCGTGGTCCCGTTCAGGCTACACCTGCCCCTGGGACCGTCCGCTCTGCTGCCAGCTCGAGCCGCGGCGGCCCTGGCACAGATTCTCCTGTCCATCTCGCCGACTCTGTTGGCAGTCTCAGCCGCCCTACGGATTCGGCTCCTTTCGCTCCTGCTGGCGGCTTCCCTCGATCTGTGTCTGGCTACGGTGCAAGTGTTCTCGGCGATGCTCGGTCCGACTCGCCTGGACGCTCGCCTGCACGAACTGGCGTCCCCACTCATCCCTCGATCCAAGCGTACCAGCGCCAGTCGATGTTCAACAACCACCTCGCAGCGACTCACGGTGACGACTCGCGCTCCAACACGCCGCCTCAAGGACCCATTGTGCGCGACCGTCAGACGTTCCTGCAGCTGAATCCTGAAGAGCAGCCAGGAGCCATGACCACCGTGTTCACTCCACACGGTCTGGTGCAAGCGGGTGCGCAGGACAAGGCGGAGCGATCCGCCAAGGCTCAAGAGGCGGAAGCGAGGGCCATGGGTACCCACATGGTCAACGTGCCCAACAAGCCGCCTCCTCCTCAGGCTGGCCTGCTCGGCGCCATCACGGCTCATGAGCGCGATCGCAAGGGAGCCGGTGGCTTTGGTGCCACGCTTACCGAACGAGAGCGCGAGCGCGTTGCAGCCGAACGACGCCAGCGCGAGGAAGACCAACTTCGACAGCAACAGCAGCAAGCACAGCAGCAGCAGATGCAGCAGATGGCCTACTTCAACCCGATGCTGTACCAGCAGATGATGATGTCGGGCATGATGGGTGGCATGGGCGGTATGGGCGGCATGGGCATGATGGGCATGGGCATGCCACAGATGGGCGCGTTTGGCGGTTCGCAAATGGGAGGCGGCGGCAGCCAGATGGGTGGCATGGGCGGTGGATTCGATCCCATGATGGCACAGCAGCAGGCGATGCAGGCGGCTCAGATGGCCTACATGAACGCACTGTCGCAGGCTCATCAAGAAGGGTCCGCCATGGGGCACGGGTCCGTCCTGGGACACCAGTCGCCTAGCGCCGCCCCTGCGTCGCCAATGGGCATGCCCATGGGCAGCATGCCGTTCATGGCGAGCCCACACATGAGCATGGTGGGGATGCCGTTTCCCGGCTACATGTCTCAGATGGGCGGGATGCAGTCCGAGCAAGGCGGAGCCGGTGGTGCCGCCAGTCCATCGCCTCGTCCGCCTGCATCCAAGCCCAACGGCCAAGGATCGTAGATTCTTTACTCACACACATACATTCTGGATCGCAGCACGGAAAAACCAGGAAATGGACACTCTTTTGTTCCTTTGCATCCTCGACGATGCTATGCTTTGTCCCGAATGGTGAATCGAAGTGACGTTGTGCGATGCTGATGAAGACGATGCGTTTGAGAGAGACGATGATGGTGATGCTGGTGATGCCTGGATGGGCGAGACTACGCTTTCCAAGCGGCGAGAGCGACGAAACCTTTGTCGAATCTCTCTTCGAGGCTGACGATGCGCCAAGCGGCGTCGGAAGCCTTCCATTTGGTGAGGAACTCTGCTAGACTTTCGTCGCTTCTCATTTCGCACGAGACCAGCACGACGGTCTTTTGCTGCTCAGTGAAGACGTTGAGAGCGGCGATGAGAGCGTCGAAGAGGCCCGGATTGTAGATGCAGTCGCAGCAGATGATGACGTCTGGTGCTTGTTCCTGAACAGCTTCCGCGTTGGAGCTCAGCTGCTCAAGGACCTGCTTTTTGCGCAGCTGCGCAGAGTGTGACGATGGCGGGTTGAGAAAGTCGAACCAGTCGAGCGGGGCGACCTTGACATTGGCGAAGCTGTCCGCGTTCTTCCGCATGAGGGGTAGCAGCTGTTCCTGATCGGTCGCGAGCCATGTTCTGGCCAACTGACCCACCATGGCTGGCAACGCCCCTGTTCCGGCTCCTAATTCGAGGACAGTCGCATCCTTCAAGAGCGACAACTCGAACAGACTTCCTTGGTGGAATCGAATCGCGAGCTCAACCGTGGACCGCCACAGGACGCTGCCTGTATCGCCTTTCGAGGAGCGCAGACTGGTGACATGCTGATAGATAGGTACGATGTACTTGCCAGTCAAGTTGCGCTCCGACAACGCCGAGGTCCATTTGTCGCCCTTGATCGCGACGAAGATCTTGTCGGAGCTGTGATTGACATAACCTAGCCCACCGTCGTGCTGGGATTTGGCATTGAGAGTGTACAGGAGGAAGATCTCTTCGTCTACATCGTCCACAAGTCTTGCCGGCGCTATGTGTAGGATCGCGCTTGGAGGTGTGGGCAGCTCGTCTGCCTCGCCGAGCTCATCTCGGTCGCCGTCGAAGAGCACGGCTTTGGCAGACATCGACCTGCTTTGCCTGCTCCGGTTGACAGGCTTTGTGTGCTCGGTCCGGTCCTCGCTAGCGGTGTTCCGGGATCGACACGAGCTTCGAATCGTTAGCTGATCATCAGCGGCGTCTGCGTCAACAGGCAGGCAAAGACGACGAGATTGTGCACGAGGATGCGATGCTCGATAGATTTGGAACGTCAGGGTCCAGCTTGAGCCAGACGAACAAACCCAGAAGTCACCAAAAAATTTGTGTCACTTTCCAATGCTCGAAAAGTCACAGGAACGAGGCCGGATCGCGAGACGCGGAGATGGAAAGCTGTGAATCATCTTGACCGACAGAGACTTGCTTTGATCCGACGATAAGGTGCGCAGCCGTCATCACATCGGCACACTTGGGCAGATGACTTGCATTCCGATGCTGACCGGAACCATCCCGACAGACACGACCATGGGAAGAGGAATCGGACGGGGTCGACCGATTCTTAAGTGCGCGTTCGCGTCGTCATCATCCGGGCGGAATCGCCGCGCGAAATTCCCTTATCGATGCACAGAGTGGTCTTCTGGATCGGCTTCTGACACTGACCAAGCAGCCTTCGCACCTTTTCGCAAACGCCGTCCAACCACTCAATTGGACCATGATTGTTCCATCAGCACGAACCACCGATCAGCATCAGCGGATGGGTACACTGCATCACTCAGACTCAGGTGAGACCGTCAGAAGCTCTGACCTGCTCTTCGATGGAAGGGTAGAACGGCGAATTGAGAAGGGCGGCTGAGAGGTGTTAGCGACAGACTCCGGGGAATTTGGTGGCATGCGCGTGCGCCTCGTGCATGCCGTGCGCTGCTGTTGTCCCCACGCCTCCCCCGCGCCTTAGCATCTCGACGCCTTGCAGCGCAGAGTGTGATTGGCCGGCAGCGACGGCGATCCTGCCAGGGTACAATTGCTTTGAAGCGAGGACCCAGCCTTGCCTGGTGCAATTCAGATAGTTTGTGCAAATTTCGCGTTTGACCGTCACTCTGCAGCTTTTGTTTGATCTGCTCGCATCCGTCGAGATCTCGAGACAGGGAACAAGGTCCGAGCGCGCTCCCATCGATCCCGTAACTATCGAACTTCTTCTCGTCTTGTCGATCCTGACCCCACAGCTCAGTCAGGCTGTCACTGTGCGGAACAGAATGCCTCGTGTCGGACAATTGCATTGGCAGGGACGGTCCACGATTCAGAGCCAATCACCCTGAGCTGCCTTGAACCAATCCTCTGGCCGTGCCTCCTGTCTCAAGGGACCGACTCAGCTGCTCGAAGCCGATTGATCCGCTGTGTTGCTTGTGCGTCTGTTGCAGCCATTCTCACTGCGTGTTGACCGGCTCAATACCTGATCCGCTCCCTCCTGCTACTGCTTTTCTAGTCTGCTCGACGTTGAGTCATCCTGCATTGTAGTTCTGGGTCGATACAACCCACTATTTGGCCTTGCTGCTCACCTTGATCATCGTGCTGTGCGCCATACTGTACTTTGTCTCTCTCGAAAAGCAGGTCGATGGGCACGCGGCTCCTTTGGCGGAAAAAAACCCTGAACCACAAGAGCTCGCCTCGGCAAGTCAGTGCGCAGGGCGCGAGGATCAGGGAGAGAGCGAGAGGGAGCGCATTTCTTCTAACTGCGCTGCGCCTCTCTTGTCATCCACCTTCCATCATCGGACCTTGTCTTTGTCGCTGGCATTCCCCCCCTTCCTTTGTTCGCGTGGCTGATTCGAGATCCTCTTGCATCTCGGCGCTCCCACTGCAGCAAACATGGCTTCGCAATTGCGCAAGGTGTTTGGCTCGGGCCGCACCAAGTCATCCGCCTCGTCCTCGCAACACGGCCGCAACCAGTCGGAAGGCGAACAGGCCAACTCCAACTCGAACCCTAGCTCGCCCGCCGCCTCGATTGGCAAGGCTTCTTCCAGGATCTTTGGGAGATCCGACCGCGGTGCTTCGCCCAGCCCCTCTCCTGCTCCCTCGCCCTTCCCACCTTCCACACCGTCCAAGGAGACTTCCCACCCTGCCACCACCACCGCTGCTTCCAACAAGAACACCGCATCCTCGCAGCCTTCTGCTGGTGCTTCGGCCGCTCCTTCCGTCGCTCCTCGCACTGCTTCCAAGCCTGCTTCCGGCTCGAGCTCCGCTAAGCAGCCGCAGCAAATCACTCCCACGCCTCCTGTCAAGGCCGAAAGCCAGACCACTTCCGCGCCCGCTCAGCAGGCCTCGTCGGCTACTACTCCCACGGCCGAATCGGCTGCTCCGAAGTCACAGCCTGAAGTAGCCTTGTCGCCCGCTCCTGCTGCTGCACCTGCTACTCCTGCTGCTGCTTCGCCTGCGCCGGCCGTTGCTGCGACCGACTTTGCCCAGAAAAGCACCGAGACGCCCACCGCAGCGGACCAAGACTCGTCCAAGCAGCCCACGGAAGCAGCACCTGCCGCGACCAAGTCCAAGATGGAGCCCGTCAAGCCTCTCAGTATCAACATCCCTGCTAACCAGGAAGCAGCCGCCCAGCCCGCTGCTGAGCTGCCCAAGAAGCAGTCGAAATCCGAAGCCAAACCCACAAACGGTACTGCTGCTGCTGCTGACCGAGACGACCTCACTCCTGTCGGCATTTCCAACAAGTCGTCTTTCCACTCGCGCACGAACCAAGACCAGTACCGCGCAGACTACCACCCTGACAACGCATCCAAGTACGCCAACCCCAACCACTATTCGGCTCGTCCCGAGACCTACCACCGCAAGTCGTTCAGTGCTGGCTCGGGTGCTCCCGCAGGCATGTCTGCCATGACTGCCATGAGCGAAGCTACTCCTGTCGGCTCTCGTCGCGAGTCGGCTAGCGAGCAGGACATCGGTCACGGCCGTGGTCCCACCGGTAACCTCAGCCAGGCTGTCGACGCTCGTTCCGATGACCACTGGATCTCGCTCGAGGACAAGCGTCTGCAGGAAGACCTCGAAAAGAAGCGTCACTGGAAGCGTTGGGGTCCGTACCTCAGCGAGCGTCAGTGGGGTACCGTCCGCGAGGATTACTCGGCCAACGGAGATGCTTGGTCTCACTTCCCGCACGAGATGGCCCGTAGTCGTACCTATCGATGGGGTGAGGATGGTCTCGCCGGTCTCTCTGACAACCACGGCAGGATGGGTCTCAGCTTGGCCCTCTGGAACGGAAAGGATCGCATGCTCAAGGAACGTCTCTTCGGTCTCGCCAACAACGAGGGCAACCACGGCGAAGACGTCAAGGAGCTCTACTGGTACCTCGACAGCACCCCCACTCACAGCTACATGAAGATGCTCTACAAGTACCCGCAAGAGACGTACCCTTACGACCTCTTTGTTCGCGAGTCACGCAACCGAAGCCGTGATGTTGCCGAATTCGAGGTCACCGACACCGACCTCTTTGACGACGACAAGTACTGGGACGTTTTCGTCGAATACGCCAAAGATAAGGACGAGGAGAACGCCATCTCGGTCCGAATCAGCGCCTACAACCGTGGTCCGGAAGCCGCCGATCTCCACATCATCCCTCAGCTCGTCTTCCGCAACTACTGGTTCTGGCCCAAGGAGGAGCCCGCCAAGCCCAAGATGAAGCAGACCGGCGACTACGTTATCGAGGCCGAACATCCCGACCTTGGTAAATACCACCTCTACTGCTCCACCAGTCCCGCTCCCAGCGCTCCGCCCGCCAAGCGCGGTCAGGCTCCCGAGCCCGTCTCGGACGAGGAGGTGATCCCTGACCTCCTCTTCACCGAGAACGAGACCAACTTTGAGCGTCTCTACAACGGCAACAACCGCAACATCTACGCCAAGGATGCCTTCCACGACCACATCATTCCCGGACACCGACAGGAGAAGGATCGTCCCAAGGCAGTCCAGAAGACTCGCCAGGTCAAGAAGACCATCGTTCGTCAGGAAAGGCGTCCTATTGCCAGCCAGCCCGAGGCTGACACTGCTGCCAAGGCCGACGGCGCTGCCGCCGTCGATCCTGAAGCGGCTGCTGCCGAGAAGCAGTTTGGCTCCATCGGTCCCAATGGTGAGCAGGAGTACGAGATCGTCGACATTGAGGAGGAAATCGTAGAGGACGAGACCTACTATGAGAACCCCGACGAGTCCAAGCCCCCTCGTGATTACGTCAACCCCAGCAAGGAGGGTACCAAGGCAGGTGCGCACTACGTCTTCCGCCAAGTGCCTCCCTTCGGAGGTTGCGCCGTCGTCAGGATGAAGCTCACTCCCAAGACGCCATCGCAGGATCCCGCCATCGACGACGACGAGCAGTTCGACACCACCGTCGAGGCTCGACGCTCCGAGGCCGACGAGTTCTACGCCAAGCTCATCAGCGGTCCCATGTCGGACGACATGAAGAACGTCATGCGCCAGGCTCTCGCCGGCATGCTCTGGAACAAGCAGTTCTACATGTTCATCCAGTCCGAGTGGCTGCGTGGCGACCCTGGTCAGCCCGCGCCTCCCCCCGAGCGCAAGCGCATTCGCAACCACGACTGGCGACACTTGCACATGGAGGACATTCTCTCGATGCCAGACAAGTGGGAGTACCCCTTCAGCGCCGTCTGGGACAGTGCCTTCCACTGCATTCCTCTCGCTATGGTCGACCCTGCCTTTGCCAAGAAGCAGCTGGACCTCTTCACCCGAGAGTGGTACATGAAGCCCGACGGTGCGCTCCCCGCTTACGAGTGGAACTTCTCCGACGTCAACCCTCCTGTCCACGCCTGGGCCACCTTCCGTGTGTTCAAGATCGAGCGTAAGATGTACGGTCGCGAGGATCTCGACTTCTTGGAGCGCGTCTTCCAGAAGCTGCTCATCAACTTCACCTGGTGGGTCAACCGAAAGGACTCGAGTGGCTCCAACGTGTTCGAGGGCGGTTTCCTTGGTCTCGACAACATTGGTCCCTTCAACCGATCCGAGCCCCTGCCCACGGGCGGTACGCTGCGTCAGGCCGACGGAACGGCTTGGATGGCCTTCTACGCGCTCAACATGTTGAACATGGCGCTCGAGCTGGCCAAGCACAACCCCACCTACGAGGACATTGCTTCCAAGTTCTTTGAGCACTTTATCTTCATCTCGGACGCCATGTCGTTCCACGACACGTTCGACGACGAGAGCACCAGTCTCTGGTCCGACAAGGACGGCTTCTACTACGACGCCATCCAGTGGGGTCCCGGCAACAGCCAGGTGATTCCTGTCAAGAGTCTGGTCGGTCTCATCCCGCTCTACGCCACCTTGACCATCGAGCCATCGGCGCTTAAGCGATTCCCCAGCTTCGCCAAGCGCATGCAGTGGTTCCTCGACAACCGACCCGAGATGGCCGACCGCAACATTGCCAACATGCAGGTGGGTGGCCGTGGCGACCGACGTCTGCTGTCCATGGTCAGCCGCGAGCGTCTCGAGCTCATCCTCAAGCGCATGCTCGATGAGAACGAGTTCCTTTCGCCTCACGGTGTGCGTTCGCTCAGCAAGGACCACCAGAAGAACCCCTTCCACGTCAATGTGGGCGGCGAGGACTTTGGTGTCGGCTACTGGCCCGGTGACTCGCAGAGCCCCATGTTCGGCGGTAACTCGAACTGGCGTGGTCCCATCTGGATCTGCGTCAACTTCCTGCTCATCGAGTCGCTGCAGCGATTCTACCAGTATTACGGCGACAGCTTCAAGGTGGAATGCCCGACAGGCAGTGGCGACTACATGCACCTGGGTCACGTCGCAGAGGAGCTCTCGCACCGTCTGCTCGGCGTCTTCCTGCGCGACGACCAAGGCAGGCGCGCCAGCAACGGTGGTATCCCCATGCTCGACTACGCGCCCGAGTTCAGAGACCTGGTGCACTTTTACGAGTTCTTCCACGGCGACACGGGCAAGGGTCTTGGCGCCTCGCACCAGTGCGGTTGGACCGGTCTCATCGCCTACACCATCTACTCGACGGGCGCGAGTTATGGTCTGGCTCAGACGCCCAGGACGCCCAAGAGCACCGCGGCGCACTACTTTGACGAACATCTCACCGAGGACGGCAGGTCCGAGGCTGGAAGCGTGCCCTACTCGAACGCTTACTCGAGACCTCCGTCGCCGGACGAGCTTTAAACGCACCCAAAAATGTATCCTGATCGGTTTTTGTAAATGATGATCTGTTTTCAGTTTGCGTTTTAGTGTTTGTGCTGTGAGCGAGGTTGTGATGGTGCGAGGTCTTCGACGCTGAACGAAGGCTCATCGACGGCGATCATAATCCCTGTCTGCATATCTGCCGTTTCTCCTCTCGTCACGATGATGGCGGGGGGATGAGGCTCCTCCTCGTCTTCCATCGTCCGTGCGCCTTTCCGACCCGCGACTTGACCGATGATCTTTGTACCTTCTTTCATCCTCCACCCAGTCCCTGCCTCTCTTGCCGTCCTTTCTTGCCTCCCTCGTGTCCTTTCGACCGTGCTCTCGAGGGTCCAGCACCTCATAGTCGTCCACCTTATCCGCCCTGCCACTGACCAGAGGCGCACCTCCTGCGTCCAAGCGGTGATTTCGCCAGTCGTCATCGTCATCGCTTGCGCCGTATTCCCTAGCTTCCTCTTCATCCTCTTCATCTTCGACGGTAGAGGCTTTGGTCGCAAAGGAGGAGGAAGATTTGTCAGAAGTGCGAAGACGAGATTGGAACGAAAGCAGCGCCGAATATGACTTGTCTTCTTTGGACGAGGATGATTTCGAGGACAGGTACTTGGCCCGTTCTGCCGAAAGGAAGTCTCGTCCCGCCGAGGAGGATGCGTGGGCGCGGTTGTTGGTTCTGCTGCTGCTCTTCGTGTCTCGATCAGAGCGGGCCTTCCCTTTCGGTTTGTCTGCTTCTGATGTGCCGTTGGTCGCCGGTGTCGTGGCCAGAGGGATGGCAGACGAGGACGACGAAGCTACGGCGTCCGGTGCAGCGTCCGCCTCCTGAACCTTGCTGTGTTTCGTCTTGCTGCTCTTCTTGCTCGTCTCCATCGGTTGCTTCGCCAATCTTCTGTCGTCTTTCAATAGATCATGCGAGCTCTTCGGCCCTTTGAGCACCATCCCAGCCATCTCACCCTCCTCCTCCTCCGCACCAAACGACAGTAGGCCCGTATTCTTCTTGACCTTCCCCCTCTTTCTCTTCTCCTCCTCTACCCTTGTTCTTTCCTTTTCTTCTTTTCTCCTCCGCTCCTCGTCCCTTCTCTGCTCCCTCGTCATGCGCGGCTTGAGATCGTCAAACGGATTCTCCACCACCCTGACCTCCTTCAACTTGGGCGGGTACCTCGGTCTATCGCTGTCCTTCTCCATCTCCACGCCCTGCGCTAGCTCCATGAGATTGTAGATAGTCTTTCCCACCACCCGCCCCATCAACGTATGCTTCCCCTGTAGCTCCGGTGTCGCGTCCAGCGTCAAGAAAAACTGGCTCTCGTTCGTCCGATCCTCTCCCGCAGCCATGGCGAGCAGTCCTCTGCGGTTGAACTTCAACCTCGAATGCGGTTCGATTGGGAACGGCTCTCCATACATGCTCTCTCCGCCCGCGCCGGTGCCGGATGGATCGCCGGACTGAATCATGAATCCCGGAATGAGGCGGTGGAAGACGAGGTTGTCGTAAAACCCCTCGAGCGCGAGAGTGAGGAAGTTGCGACATGCTTGTGGAGTCTCGCGTGCGAAGAGCTCGATGGTGATGGGACCCTTGGAGGTGATCAGCTCGACCAGGCCGGATGTAGGCGGCTCCGTGACGTATTGCGACGTCATGCCGAGGGATGATGGTGTTGGTATGCAAGAAGGTTGGAAGTGTTACTTTTGCGCCTCCACAAAAATGGAGAGCGGAAGTCGGCCAAAATTCAAGGCCGCAGGGTCGGACCGCATGCAGCTCGTTGCGTAACCAACACCTTTTGAAGCATAATCCTCATCCGCTTTGCTTCTCTCCTCATCCCTATTCACCACCCTCAGACGACCATTATGAGCGCGAACGGTGTAGCCAACGGAGACGAGCCCGACTGGTTGCACTCGCTCTCTCCCTCCAATGCAGCCTGCATCCGCCGCCTGCTCGCCCTTCCGTCCGCACCATCCTTCGCCCATGTCCCCACGCGCAAGCAAGCGGCGGTAGCAGCCATCCTCTACGAGTCGTCCTCCTCAGAGCTGCGCGTCATCATGTCCACTCGTGCCCTTCATCTCCGCTCGCATCCCGGTCAAGCCTCCCTCCCCGGTGGCAAGGTGGACTCCTCAGACCGGTCCGTGGTGGAAACAGCGTTGCGGGAGAGTGTCGAAGAAATCGCTCTCCCCGCTCGGTCCGCAGTGCACGTCCATACCGGCTACCCCTTCTTGAGCAAGATGGGCCTTCTCGTGCATCCCGTGGTGTTCTTCCTCAAGAACGGCGAGCAGATCCTGCCCAAGCTCCGAGCGAGTCCCTCCGAAGTGGCCGATATCTGGACCACCCCGCTCGTCGCATTTCTTTCGTCTGTTGCACCCAAAGGAGCACCTCTATCAGATCCGAGCAGCGTAGACAAACACCGCCCACCACAGGAAGTCTTTCGCACCTACACAGACATCCCCTGGCTCGGAGCAACGTATCGTCTTCATCGGTTCAGGTCGAGTCATCAGCTCATCAAGGGCTTGACGGCGGATGTGCTCATTAGTGTAGCGCAAAAGACCTTCGGTGAAAAGGCGAGATACAAGGTCGAGGCGGAAGGCCAATGGAGTTGGGAACGGATGGTACAGTTGGTGGTCAAGAGGTATACGGGCGAGAGGAGGCCAGAGCAGAGGTGGGGGGATGGCGAGAGCGGGGATAAGCAGGGCAGCTCGGAGGCGTTCGAGACGTTTGTTGGGGTCGATGAGGAGGAGGAGAAGGAACAAGATGTGAGTGTGTAGAAGCAAAAGCATTCAGACGTGCACTGACAGATGCGAGTGTGTTGACAGTGTGACAGGGCGCGGAAGAGAGTCGGAGAAGCATTGCATGTTGCGAATAAACCAGTGGGCCGGGAAGGGCAAAAGTGTACAAGAAGTGATGCGAGAAGGTGAAAGTGGCTGGTACGATCGTGAGGAGTCAAGGTGATTCAATTTTAAGCCTTGGCCGTCTTGCCCTTTGCCTTTGCCGGCGTCCCCACCTTTGCCGCGCTCGCCTTCTTCTTCTGCTCCTCACCCTCGTTCGCATACCCAGGGAACTCATACTCGATGCCCAACTTGTGCAACTTCTCCCGCCTCGCATCCTGCCTCTTGATGGCCCTCTCATTGGTCCTCTTCTGCTCCTCCTCGGTCTTAACCCTGCTCCTCACCACCCGCTCCACCCGGTCACCGGGCACCTTTTGGAACTTTCGATTCGCACCCACCCACAGCTCGGGGTGCACCTTGTCCTTGGCCACCTCTTTGACCTGAAGCAACCTCCCGTCGATCAGGTAGTTGTGCATGGTCTCCTGGACGATCTTGGCCACGTCGCGATCGGCGAACTCGACAAAGGCGTAGTGCTTCGATGCACCGGTCTTTTTGTTCCTCGACACACGAAGACGGGTGACGTCGCCGAACTGGGTGAAGTACGCCTTGAGCTGCTTCTCGAAGAACCCGCGTGGAAGACGACCGATGTAGAGCACGCCAGGAGTGGTGTTGGCGCCAGAGGATTTGGACTTGGACTTGCGCAGCTTGTCGAGTCGGGCGCGAACGACAGCGTCGTCTTTCGAGTTGGGCAGTTTGACCGAGGCGAGCGAGGATCGCGGTTGCGTGGCGGCAGAGGCGGCCGCACGGTCGTCCTCGTCGTCTTCGTCGGACGAGTTGGCAGCGTCGTCTTCAAAGTCGTCATCGTCGTCGTCGGACGAGTCGGCAGAGACGTCGGAGAGCGAAGCGATGATGGCACGCTCGTTGACGTCGGTCGCGTCCTCGCCAGAGGATGCAGCAGCCTTCTTTGTGGCGAGCTTCTTGCCTTTTGAGGCGGCGGCAGTGGTCTTCTTAGCAGGGGTAGAGTCGGCTTCGTCGGCAGCGGCACGCTTCTTGCCATTGGCCTTTGTGGCAGGTGCAGTGGCGGCCGAAGCAGGTGCAGCAGCAGCAGCAGCAGCCTTTGGTGCGGCCTTGTTTGCCGGCGCTGCCTTGGCAGCGGATGTGCTCTTCTTCGGTGGCATTGTGCGGGGTGGTATGAGGTATAATGATGGATGTGGAAGGTGCAGAGACAGGGACGCAAGACGAGGGTCGCTGTTCTCCACAACCTTCAAAAAAGTCAAAGTTCGGTGCAGCTTGAACGGCCAAATTTTCGTTGGTTCAGGGTCCTTCGCGTCGACTTTCTTCTTTTCGCACGACAATGTCAAGGCGGGTTGGGACCCTTGTTAGAGCGTTCTACGCAGGCCGGCGCATCGAAGTCGCTGGAAACAAAGCTGTCGACGCACAGACTGAGCGCTTCTTCTCAAAGTGGAGAGCAGTGTGCGTAGAACAACATTCTTCTTGCTCAGTCGACCCTCTCTCGCGACCCACCATCACCATCACAGTTGATACTTATACAAGATGTCGACAGTCGTACCAGAGATCCTTTGGGCTCAGCGCTCATCGCCTGACGAGGCCGAGAAGGTACGCCAAGCTCCTGCCACGACCCTGTTCGCACCTTGATCGAAACGCTGACTTTTCTCTCTTTCTCCTTCGTACTCCTCGTAGAACGTTGTGATGCTCACCATCAACGTCCCCAACCTTCCCTCTCCACCAGAGACCAAATTCGACCTCACGTCAACTGGCTTCACATTCAACGCCTCGGTCGGCGACAAGTCCAAGGGCATCGACCCCAAGACCTACTCCTTCTCGCTCGACTTCTTCGACGAGATTGACACCGAAAACTCTAAGACACACCTCAACTCCAAGTGTCTCTATGCCGTGCTGCGCAAGAAGACCGCTCAGGAGGAGTACTGGCCTAGGTTGACCAAGGACAAGGTTCGTCTGCACAATGTCAAGACCGACTTCGACAAGTGGGTCGATGAGGATGAGCAGAACGACGTCGAGGAGGACCTCAGCGGCGGCATGGGTGGCATGGGCGGAATGGGTGGCATGGACCCGTCAATGATGGGTATGGGCGGTGCTGGCGGTATGGGCGGTATGGGTGGAATGGGTGGCATGGGCGGTATGGGTGGCATGGACCTCCAGGCGATGATGGCGCAGATGGGTGGTATGGGTGGTATGGGCGGCGGCATGCCCGACTTTGGCGGCGAGGACGACGATGACGACGAGGGCGATGTCGAGGACGCCCCTGTCGCCGCTGAGGAGGCCAAGTAAGAAACCCACACCAAAAACATCGAAGCGACCTTCTCAACCCACCTCATGCTGTACAATGTAATACACCATTGATTCATTTGCTCTTCGGTTCTCGGTTGAGCTTGCTTTGGTGGGACCGCTGAGAACGGCCGACTGTTGATTGGAGACGTCGATTGCAATGTTGCAAGCAGACACTTTCGTCAAATCAACAGTCGGCCGCTCGCCCTCAGCGGTCCCACCAACATAAGCGCAGATCGCTATCGCTGAAATTGAATCCCATGAATTCGACGAACAAATGTGATGCGACAGAATCCCCTACGCTACGATCGTGAGCTCCTTGGTGCGATTGGCGGCGTATGCGTCTTTCCATGTCTCCCAGATGCTGTTCCGAACCAAGCGTCAGAAGAGGTCCCATATCAGTGGTCCGGTCTCGGCTTGAGCACCCAGCTGCAAGTGACACTTACTTCATGAGCTCTTCAATGTATCTGTTCTGCACCTCCTCAATCTCTTCCTTGCTCGGATTCGAGTTTTGTTTGACGTGTATTGGCTTGCCCACTGTTGGTGACGTGCATAAAGGGTTTGAGGTCAAGAGTTAGTTCCGGAACATCCACCTGGTTTGCCTTATAATCGTGGCGACACTTACCGACGCTGACAATAGGATGCCTGTACGGCATGAGCCCCACGCTGTAATTGAACAGCCCTCGACCGTGGAAGAAGGGCAGCGTGAACCCGAATACCGCCTGAAACTTCTTCTGGATCGCATACACCTTGGTTCCCTCCTCGTTGGAGAGCTGCTCGTACACATCATTTTCGCCGAAAGAAAAAACGGGTACGAGATCGGCACCGCTACGAATGGCGATCTTGATAAACCCAAGCCTCCTCTTGAGCGTCAAGTCTGCGGTGCCTGGATGCGCAGCTAGACTTTCGCTCGCTCCACCCACCACGATGGCGATTGCGCTTCCCTTGCCTTTCCGGAGGATAGCCTCGCAGCTGTGTTTCGAGACGCTGCATATCCCCATGGCCATGATGCAGTCCCTGAACAGCGGAATGGTGAAGTTGGTCGCAAGGGTCAGGAGATGCGGGGTGATGCCAGGGAAACTCGTGGGGAACTCTGTCGCGTCTGTTGCCATGTTGGAGACGGCAGCGACACCGAGAATACCGTGTGGGTGGACTCCAAAGATGTACGGACGATCAGGCGGCAGGTCGGCGGTCTTGATCATCGAGATGGGAAAGTACTCTGCGAACAAGCGAAAGACGGGCAGCTTGCGGACCCATGGGATGCGACGACCGCCATTTTCGGCAGCAGTGTCGATGAAGTTGATCCAGATGAGGTAGGGGATCAGGATTGGCCATGCGAGAGGAAAGGAGAGGAGCAGAAAGAAGATGCTCAGGCAGATTGGCAGGAGTAAGGCCCAGAAGAGGACGCCGAGGGTCTGCAGTCGACGGTTGCGTGGGATCGAGAGCGGGGCGAAGCTGTGCACAAGTGGCCATAGACAGAGGTTAGCACCTACATGCTCCGATGCTACGACCTTTCGAGAATCTGACTACTCACCGAATGACATTGTCCTTGTTGGTGGGATCGCCCTTGGATTTTGAAGAGTCAGCTGACTTTTCGGCTGATGCTTTGGCTGAGTCGAGCGGGCTGTCGTCGATGTCATGAGCTTCGGCGCGCTGACCCGCCGTCTCGGAGGCAGGGTGTCGAGGCCCCATGATGAGATGCTGCGATGCTGTCGAGATGATGAACGAGGAGAAGGTGGCTTAGAACACAATCCAGGCGGGCGGGTAAAAAAAGTGAGCTTGGCTCGTGCTTCTTTGAGGCTGACTTTCAAGCACGCGCCGCTGCTTGCTGCTGTTGCTGTTGCTGTTGCTCTGCGGCCTGCAAATGCACCTCTTTCACGCAGCTCGAGTGCATATCCGAGCTAGAAAAAAGTCATTTTGTTAAGTCGCTTCATGACCGAGTCCCGAGCTCGAATTTTAACCGCTTCTCAGGGTTCGACCTTGACAAAGTTGATGCTGCTCAGCCTTTCCGTACATCCTCCGTCCCTGCTATCACCACCACATCACACTTGAAGCATTGTGCAGTATACACAGCGCGCTGCTACTGCTAGGAGTCATGGCGTCGTCCACGAAGGATGAGCTCTACCAGCTCGAGCTCCTTTCTCTGACGGGCAAGATCGCTACAGAGCTCCTCAACCACACCGGCATCAACGATCGCGTTCTTGCAGAGTTCATCCTTTCGCTGCACGATTCTGCTACCTCCGTCGCCGACTTCAAATCCAAGCTCTCCGAAGTCGGAGCTGAGTTTCCCGACAGCTTTGTCACCAATCTCGACCGCCTCATCCTTCGATTGCATCCCAAACACAAGAAATCATCAGCGTCCGCGGCAGTCACCAACGGCAAGGCGGGCTCATCTTCGCCTAGCGCCAAGGGTAAGGAGAAGGCATCGCTCGAGGATGAGGAGCGCGAACGCAAGACTCGCATGTTCCCTGGGCTCGCCATCAAGGATCAGGAATGGCAGTCCTCCGCCGAGGAGAAAGGTCGCAATGCCGTCGATGATTTCATGAAGGAGTTTGAGGACATGGCCGCAGCAAAGCCCAGCTCGCGCACAAACGGTAACGGAAGGAAACCAGACTCTCGTTCGCCTCCATCTACATCCTCGAGAAACCGATATGACGAGGATGACCGTGCAGCGTCCTCTTCTTCTTCCCGCAGAGGCCGGGACGACCGTCCGCCACCGCACCTATCCCGCCCACCTCCCGACGACCGACCGCAGCTCTACAAGATCTACGACGGAAAGGTCAGCAACTTGCGTGACTTTGGCGCCTTTGTCGGCCTCGAAGGGCTTCGTGGACGCTTCGAAGGAATGGTACATATCGGCTCGATCGCACCCAATACGCGTGTCAACCATCCGTCTGACCTTCTCTCTAGAGGTCAACGCGTCAAGGTCAAGGTCATGTCCGTCGTCGGCGACCGCATCGGTCTCTCCATGAAGGACGTCGACCAAGCAACAGGACGAGATCTCACGCCGCATCTGCGCATCAAGAGCGAGGCAGAGATGGCAGAAGAGCGCGAACGGCATGCTGCTCGTTCCGCCAGTGGCGCAAATAGTGCACCACTAGGCGGCGCGAGAGGAGCGTCGAATGGCAATGGAGCTGGCAGCGGCATCACAGTCAAGGAAGATGGGCGCGGCAGAAGCATCAAGCGACTCACTAGTCCTGAACGCTGGGAGCTGCGACAGCTCATCGCCAGTGGTGTCGCCAAAGCCAGCGACTACCCAGAACTCATGGAGGAGGATCTGCGCACGCCCAACACCAAGCCAGGTGCCGACGAGGACGACGAGGAGCTCGACATCGAAGTCAACGAGAAAGAAGCCCCTTTCCTCAAAGGCCAAACCAGCTCTTCGATCGAGATGTCGCCGGTCAAGATCGTCAAGGCGCCCGACGGCACTCTCAACCGTGCTGCTATGGCGGGTGCAACGCTCGCCAAGGAGCGCAGAGAACTGCGCAAGCAAGAAGCAGAAGAGGAGGCGGACGCAGAAACTGCCGACATGACCTCGGGCTGGCTCGACCCCATGGCGCAACAAGGCGACCGACAGTTCGCTCAGGATCGAAGGGGCAACATCCTCGGTCAGAAGGCGCAGGACCAACCCGCTTGGAAGAAGGAGACGTTCAACAAGGCGACAACGTTCGGTAGGATCACCAGTCTTTCGATGCAAGAACAACGTCAGAGCTTGCCCATCTACAAGTTGCGCCAACAGCTGGTTCAAGCCATCCGCGACAATCAAGTGCTGATCGTCGTCGGCGACACTGGCTCCGGCAAGACCACCCAGATGACCCAGTACTTGGCCGAGGAGGGCTTCGCAGATCGCGGCAAGATCGGCTGTACGCAACCACGACGTGTAGCAGCCGTCAGTGTCGCCAAGCGTGTAGCGGAGGAGGTAGGATGCAGAGTTGGACAGGAGGTCGGCTACACGATCCGATTCGAAGACTGCACCAGCCCGGAAACCAAGATCAAGTACATGACAGACGGTATGCTGCAACGAGAGTGTCTCGTAGATCCGGACGTGACCAACTACTCGGTGATCATGCTCGACGAGGCGCACGAACGCACCATTGCTACCGACGTGCTTTTCGGTCTTCTCAAGAAGGCCCTCAAGCGGAGACCCGATCTCAAGCTCATCGTCACATCAGCGACGCTCGATGCGGAGAAGTTCTCGACCTACTTCTTTGGCTGTCCCATCTTTACCATCCCTGGTCGAACGTACCCCGTCGAGATCCTGTACACCAAGGAGCCCGAGCCGGACTATCTGGATGCAGCACTGATCACGGTGATGCAGATCCATCTTTCGGAGCCGACAGGTGACATCTTGGTCTTCCTCACGGGTCAGGAAGAGATTGACACGAGTTGCGAGATCCTCTTCGAGCGCATGAAGGCGTTAGGTCCCAGCGTGCCGGAGCTCATCATCCTGCCCGTCTACTCTGCGCTGCCGTCGGAGATGCAGACCAAAATTTTCGAGCCGACCCCCGCTGGATCGCGAAAGGTGATCCTTGCGACCAACATTGCCGAGACTAGTATCACGATCGACGGTATCTACTACGTCGTCGATCCGGGCTTTGTCAAGCAGAACGCATACGATCCGAAGCTGGGCATGGACTCGCTGGTGGTGACGCCCATCTCGCAGGCGCAGGCGAGGCAGCGTTCTGGCCGAGCTGGCCGCACCGGGCCAGGCAAGTGCTACCGCCTGTACACGGAAGCAGCGTACCGAAACGAGATGCTGCCCAACTCGATCCCGGACATCCAGCGACAGAATCTCGCATCGACCATCTTAGCGCTGAAGGCGATGGGCATCAACGACCTGGTCAACTTTGACTTTATGGACCCACCACCGGCCCAGACGCTGCTGACGGCGCTCGAGTCGCTCTATGCGCTTTCCGCTTTGGACGATGAGGGCCTGTTGACGCGACTCGGACGAAAGATGGCCGACTTCCCCATGGAGCCTATGATGTCCAAGATGCTCATCGCGTCGGTCGATCTTGGGTGTTCCGAGGAGATGCTTTCGATCGTCGCCATGCTGTCGGTGCAGAACGTGTTCTACCGACCCAAGGACAAGCAGACGCAGGCGGATGCCAAGAAGGCCAAGTTCTTCCAACCCGAGGGCGACCACCTGACGCTGCTGACCGTGTACAACGGGTGGGCGGCGAGCAAGTTCAGCATGCCATGGTGCATGGACAACTTTGTGCAGGGACGATCGCTGCGTCGGGCGCAGGACGTTCGCAAGCAGCTGGTGGGTATCATGGACCGCTACAGCCACGACATTGTTTCGTGCGGCAAGAACTACAATCGCGTCCGCAAAGCCATCTGCTCGGGCTACTTTAGGAATGCCGCCAAAAAGGACCCGCAGGAAGGATACAAGTCGCTGGCGGAATCGGGGGGCACAGTCTACATCCATCCGAGCTCAGCACTGTTCAACCGCGCACCCGAGTACTGCGTCTACCACGAAGTGGTGCTGACGACGCGCGAGTACATGCGCGAGGTGACGGCGATCGAGCCCAAGTGGCTCGTCGAGGTGGCACCGAGGTTCTTCCGTCCCGCCGACGCGATGAACATCAGCAAGCGCAAGAGGCAGGAGAAGATCGCTCCGCTCTTCGACAAGTTTGCCAAGCACCAGGACGAGTGGCGGCTGAGCAAGGTGAAGCGCGTCGGCAAGAGTTCGCAGACGTTTGGCTGAAATGCTTTCACGCGAATGGAGCAACGAACGTTTCAGAAGAAGATCGAGTGTGCATGTTCGTGTCTGAGGGTGAGCAAGGGTTGATGATGCTCGGCGAATCGCCGGCGGCAAAGTACCGGCGCGTCGGTGAATTTCAAGGCATCTTGGCAACCTTATCTGAGAAGAATTCGAGTTGATCCTCGGCAGCGGGGGACGACCAGAATTACCGTAGCTTCAGTAGACTCAGAGTGTCGTGGGTGAGTCTGTGTCGGTGGGGGAAGGGGTCATGTGGGTCCACACCGTTCCAGCTTCGAGTCACTTCTGTCGGCGGGGCAGACATTCTTTGATCCGCCTGCTTGCCTTCTCGACGTTCCCCTCACACCACCACCTGTTCACCGCCCGTCGTAGCAGCAGCAATGTCGACGTCGGACTACCTGATCATCGGTGCCGGCGTAAACGGCACCTCGATCGCTTCCACCCTCATCTCGCTCGGCCACACCGTAACCCTCCTGGACCGCTCCTCAGACGGACACGTAGCCCCCGACGGCGCATCGCACGACCTCAACAAGATCGTCCGGGCCGACTACACCGATGCCAACTATTGCTCGCTCGCCAAGGAAGCCATCTCCCGGTGGCGCGCTGACCCGGTGCTCGCGAAGTTCTACCATGAAGTAGGCGTGCTGTTCCGCTCCAGCGACAAGGGCCAGGTGTTCGGAGGAGAGGGCAGTGCGGAGGAGTACGTCGAGGCGGGGGTTCGACATGCGCATCTGGACAAGGATAAGCATCTGGAGGTCTTTCCTGCGGGAGCGGGGGAGAGAGAGCGAGCATTCAAGCTGACGAGCGACGACCAACTCGCCTCCCTGCTGAGCGGCGTGACGGGTGGCCTGGGGGATGGGCTGAAAGGCATGGGCGAGCGACAAACGGGCTACTTCAACCCACGCGGAGGATGGGCTGAAGCGAACAACGCCTGTCGTGCGCTGCTCGACCATGCCATCACACGCGGCGTCGCGGTTCACGTCAACGCCCGCGTCGTCTCGTTCGTCTACGCGGACAGCGATGTGTCCAAGGTGACGGGTGTACGCACGAGCGACGGGCGAACGTTTCATGCGGATCACATCGTCCTCGCTGCAGGCGCGTGGACGAATGACCTTCTCACCGCCCTCCTTTCCACCAGTACCGACGTGGCGCCGTCGAAATGGATGACCCGCCCATCCGCCCAGTGCGTCGCCATCCTCCGTGTCACTCCCTCCGAAGCGGCGAGTCTGCGCAACACGCCGGTGATCATCAACTTCTCCTCGGGATTCTACCAGTTCGAACCCACGCGTGTCGGGGACGAATGGCACATGAAGATCGCCTACCATTCCAATGGTTACCTGTGGCCTCGTCCGCCCGTCGAGTGCAACGGCTCCTACCCTGCATTCGAAGATTCCATCGCCGCGCACCCAACCGGCGCGCGCAGCATCGGAGACGAAGGCACCACCGAAGATGTTGGATACGATATGGCTTCATCCACCATCCCCGCCTCGCGCCTTTCGGAAATGCTGACCGAACTAGCGCAGATCTACCCGTCGCTCGCATCGCCCAACCGTGTCGTCTCCACCCGCGTCTGCTGGTACTCCGACACCCTCGATGAGAATTGGATCCTCGACCGGCTCTCCCGTCACCCTGCCGCCCAGGGACGGGGGGACAACGTCTGGGTGATTACAGGGGATAGCGGACACGCCTACAAGTTCTTACCCATCATCGGGGATCTTTTTGCCACCATCGCCGGGTTGCAGGACAATGAAAGGGATTGGGATTTGACCCGGTTCACATTTGAACATCAGGCAAAGCTGCATCGAGATAAGAGCGAGGGGAAGAAGATCGAGAGTGCGGATAGTAACCGGTTCGATGGGGGGAAGGAGGGGGAGAATGCTCGGGCGCGCTTGTAGAGCTGCCATAGGTGAAAGATCGACTGTTTCACAGTGCCAAAGCAACCCCTTCAGAGTGCCAACCTTGTCTCTCTGCGTCGTGTGCATGAGGTCGTGCGGGCAAGATGCGGTGCTTTGTGTGATGCTTGTGAATGTGAGATGTGTATTGAGTGCTAAAAGATCGAATTCGACCAGGCTAGCTGGGCTACATGACGACGCATTCGCTCTCGGCATCCTTCCTCGTCGGCCTCGCGCCCTTCTTCCCCACTGCGCCCTTCTTTTTCAGCTCTGTCAACCTCTGCATCGCCCTCTTGTTGCCCTGCGCCGCTGCGCGCATGTACCACCGCTTGGCCTCGTCCAAATTGGCCCCCACGCCGATGCCCACCTCGCTGTAGTAGCCCACGGCATACTCTGCTTTGGGAATGCCCTTGGACGCGGCGCGTCTCGCCCAGAGGTACGCTTCGCTATCGCTTTGCTTCAACACGCCTTCGGATCCGGTGAGGTACCAACCGGATAGCGCGAGTTCGGACTCGCCATCCCCGCGCTGGGCCGCTTTGGTATACCACGCAATGCTCCTCCGCGGATCCACCGGACAGGTGAGATTCCCATACTCGTACGCACTTCCCAGTTTAAACTGCGCTGGAGGGTAGCCCAACTGTGCCGCTTGCGTAAAGAGCTCCCTTGCATACGCCTCGTCGTGCAACACCACGCCGTTGGAGCTCTTCTCGTGAAGCAAACCGAGTTCGTGCAACGCATGCGGATTGTCTTCGTCCGCCTGCGCCGCTGCGCGCTTCAACCAAACAATCGCCTCCCTCACATTCCTCGGTTGCCCCAACAAGCCCGATAACAACACCATGCCCAATTTATACATCCCCGCCGTATCCCCCAGGGCAGAGGCTTTGCGGTAGAACAACACCGCCCGGTGATGATCCCTCCTCGTCCCGGCACCCACCTCGTTGCACACCGCCGTACGATACGTCGCCGCCGGATGGTTTTGCTTCGACGCCTGCACGTACAGGTTGTACGCCTTCTCATGATCCACCGCCAACCCGAGACTGCCATTACCGAAACAGTTGGCGAGGAAAAATTGCGCTTCCGCAAACGGTGGCTTGCCCAACCCCATCCCCGTCGTCGCCAACCTCTTGATCAGCTTCAGCGACTCCGAGAGCAAAGTATCCCGATACTTGCGCTGCTGTTTCGGCCCGTCGGATGGATCATGCACTTTCTTGGCCGCTTCGATGAGGTATTTCGCAAAGGCGAATTGCGCCTCTGGGTCAGGATCGCCTTTCATGCGTTGACGGTATTCGGTGACGAAGGATTTGTTGAAGGGGAGGGTTTGCTGGGGTGTGGCGTCTTTGGATTTGCGCCGCGGGTTGGTGGTTGCGAGGCCGGCGAGAGGGTTGGGCGTGGAGGACATCATGGAGAGCTGCGTGCCTTGGCGGGAGAGCATGGTGGGTCGCACGCCGCCGCCGCCGGGAGGTACGAGGGCCATCATGTTGGGTGCACCGGTGCGGTTGCCGTATGCGTCGGAGCCGGGTGGGAAACCGGGGGCGGCGCCTTCGGGGAAGCCGAGGTAGCCGGTGGCTGCGGCGAAATAAGGATTGGCTTCGTAGCCGGGACCACCACCGGGTGGAGGGTATGGGTCGGCACCTTGACCGGCAAAGGGGTAGCTGGCAGATGCATGGTGGAGCGCCTGGGGCTGAAAGCCGGAGTAGGATCCGCCGTCGTTGTTGGCGTAGTAGCCGGCAGCCGCAGCCGCCGCAGCAGCAGCGTTCGGATCCCACGCCATCTGACTGCCTTCGGGTCCACCAGAAGCATGGCCGTCGGTGGATCCCGCAGCGTACTGGCCACCAGACGTCGGGTACTCGCCGGGAGCAGATTGCTGTCGCATCCCCGACCCGTATTGACCGGCAAAGGGAGCACCGAGCTGAGGATTCCAATCCTGCTGCTGTGACGAGGGATATGCGGCGCTGCTCATGCCATGCTGACTACTCGAGTGCTCGTTGTACGACGGCGCAGGCGCAGCCACGTTGGGATCGAGATCGGCAGCAGCTTGGTCGACTTGATCCGCAATAGCAGCCAGCGAGTTCTCGGGTTGCACCTCTGAGGCAGACTGGTGGATCTCCTGAGTAGCATACATAGCGTTGGCGCGAACGGAAGCGGCGCTTGCGATGCCCTTTGTTGATGGCACATCGGCGGTGTTTTTCGAGGTGTACGCTGGACTTTTGGAGCGTTGTGGACCGAGCTTGGGCGTGCCGTAGAGGTTCATGTTGGCGAACGAGTCGCCAAAGTCGTCGGCGAAAGGAGGCGCCCGCGCGTTAGGATCTGGGATGGCAGGCCCCAACGCAGGCATGGATATGTTGGACTGTGCATACATGTTTGACGAGATGGCGGGAGCTGGTTGTGCGCCAGCAGCAGCAGCAGCGTTGGCAGGATTCAAAGCGGCGGAATGAGCATACTCGGGGTAATTGCTGCTCGTATGACGAGAAGGTCTATACGCGCTTGTGGGCGGTGAGAGGTGATGCTGGTGCTGCTGGTACTGCGAATACTGTGGTGGAAAGGGCTGGGCTTGCTGCGCTGGATGAGGGGTGTTGGACGAGTAGTAGGACTGCGAGCCAGACGAGCCTACGCTACCACCTCCGCGCGACAGAGGAGCATGCGAGCTGGAAGATGCAGGGGCGTTGTTTGTAGAGGAGGAAGAGGTGGAGCTGTGGTGTTGAAGCTGCACCTGAGGACGATGGTGGTGGTATTGTTGCGGGCTGGCGTGGGTATAGTCGTAGTTGTTGGAGGCATAGGCAGCCGAGAGCGACTCTGCCGATTCGGTTGTAGGCATCGACATTGTGTGGAGCGTGTGGTGGCAGGAGTAGCTGCAGGGGCTCAGCAAGACTAGGGCTTGACTTGAGATACAAGCACGGGCCTCGAGCTCGACATTTCCCGCGGTTGGTGGTTCGAGTGCCGTGCGCTTGAAGCTGTGTAGGCGACGAATGGATCTATGGCCGAGAAGCCGTTCTGTGTTGGTGTCGTTGTCGGAAGGGTGGTTGTCGCGATTTGCTCTCTAGCAAAGAGGGAGCGAGAGAGGGTAAGAGCGAGATGCAACGTTTGTCAGTGTTGCTGCGTGCGAGTGTCTGTGTCAATCGGAGTAATCTGTTCTGTTGCTCCAGTCTCGTGCCGCGCGTCAGTCTGCAAGCAGCTAAATTAGAAGAAGCCCCTTTATCGAGAATTGTTAGCCCAGCGATCTTACAGTCTCAATTAAAATCGAAACCGGGCTCGAGGCTGTGTAGCTCAGCTCAAACGGCGATTGATCCGGTGTGCAGCCAAAACGTGGCTCTGAAATCAACATGACGAATTGCCCCAAATGGCCCGTCCGCTGCTGCTGTGCTGCACTGTGGATATTCTTAGCCATTCCAAGCCTCCACTGCGCTGTCATGCCCTGAACCCCACCGGCATCAGCTCGGTTGAATAGTTGACCTGTCACCGGGCCCGCATCACTCAATGCCAAGCCTTTTTGATCCATTGCCCTCTCTCTCGCCCCCCAATCTCTCCTGATTCTCGCCATCTTCCATCCGTCCTCCTCTTGGCACCTCGACAAGGTCTTCGCGTGGCTTCCCATCCTTCCACCATCAAGCCTCCTTTTTCATTCGCATCCGCATCCGCATTCGCATCCGCATTCACGAGAAGTTCTTCATTCGGATCCCGCATATCGCAACAACAAGCCTCACTCTCGAACCACCCTCACACGATGGGTCTCTTGGATAAGCTCGCCAGCAAGGTGGGCAATGCGGGCGGCGGTCGACCCGGCTCGCAGCAGTACGGCGGTGGCGGCGGCTATGGTGGCGGCGGTGGAGGCTACGGACAGCAACCACAGTACCACCAGCAAAACTCGTACGGCGGTCATCAACCTGGTTACGGTGCCTCTCCTCAACCGCCCGCAGCCACCAGCGAAAAGCCCAAGGAGGATGACCGACCACTACCTGATGGCTGGGTCAAACAGTGGGACAGTAACTACAGCCGTTACTTCTACGTCGACACCAAAGCTACTCCGCCGCGTTCCATCTGGGTGCATCCTTCGGACGAAACCAAGGGCGCATCCGGTACACCTTCCACCGGCAGCTACGCGCCCCCCTCGGGCCCGCCGCAAGATAACCGCGCCTGGAACCAGCAGCCACAACAGCACTTCCAGCAGCCCTATCCTCAACAAGGCTACGGAGGATACCCACAACAAGGCTACGGCGGCTACCCGCAACAACCCATGTACGGCCAGCAACCCATGATGGCGCAGCAGCGCATGGGCGGCGGCCGCTTCGGCGGAGGCGGCGGCGGCGGCATGGGCATGATGGGCGGCGCAGCTCTCGGTATGGGCGCCGGTATGCTCGGTGGTGCCATGATTGCCAACAGCATGAACGACTCCTACCAGGACGGTTACCAGGATGGGCAGCAGGACGACTTTGGTGGTGGAGACGACTTTGGCGGTGGAGAGTAAGCGCAAAGTGTGCGCTAGCTTCGCATTTCCGAACTTGCATCAACTGGGAAGGGCAAGATTGTAAATACGTTCTGCATGTTGTGTTCTCTAGGATCGTTTCAGTCTGTTGTATCAAGATCGTGTATATAGTCTTACGTTTGCGTCATATCATGCCATACATGTGTCTTTGAACATCGTCGTCTAAGCTTAGAATGTGCTTCGAGTCGATGTGTGTGCCAAGAGAGCTTGGGGCGAGCTTTCGTATGATGCTGTTTCTGGACCAGGGTTTTTGGCAATTTGTTAGGCCGAGGGTGACCTCTGGAAAATCGATTACAAATTTCGAGCGGGAGCGGCTCCGAAGCGACTCGAGCTCGCACTTGGAGAATTGGTAATCCGCCTCTACCACAGCATCTTCCCGACCATCCCTCCACCATCACCTCACTACAACACGATGCTGGCCACACGACCCACTCTCGCACTTAGCCGGACCCTCGTTCGCCTGGCCGCGACCCCGTCCCCCTCTCTCGCTTCGACCAGCACCTTCGCCGCGCGCGTCAAGAAGTCGACCAACATCACCGGCCTCGACGTCTCCACCTCGCCCTTGGCCGAACTCGAATCGCGCTACCAAAAGACCCTCTCCCTCCTCACCACGCTGCCTGAAGCTTCGGTCTATAGGCAGGCAACCAGCGCACTGACCCAACAGAGACTCGCCATCGTCACCAAGTACGTCGGCGAAGCAAACGCCGTCAAGAGCCAACCCGAGCAGATCGAGGGGATCTACGAGCAAGCGGAGGCCGAGCTGGACGCAGGCCAGTTGGAACAGGTCTTGGAACAGGCCCAGGCGGAATATAGACTCGCGGCCAAGATGGTCGATTGGAAGGCGTAAGTATCGACCCGCGCGGAGTGCAATGCATCGAAAAGCGGAGAAACGAGGTTGAGAAGAGGAAAAGACACAATTGCTGACAACACCATTCTCCCTTCTTGCTTTCAAACAATGATCTGGATTGCGCACAACCATACAGTTGGGAGCCACTCGAACACCCGCCCGCCCCCGGCCAGTGGAGCTACTTCAGCATGGCCGAGGAGGCCGGCGAGGGTGGTGAGGACCAGAATGTTGGCGGTGGCAAGCAGTAGAATTGCCATCAATCTCATCGTAAACGCTTTCAGACTTGATTCCCGGTCGCAATACAGAGAATATGACACCGACCAACGAACAATGCCAGCGCGAACGGCCGATTTGAATCTCTTGATGCTTGCCCTGCCGCCCCTGTTTGAGTCGTTACCGTCTACCTTCCGCACAGTCACATATCGTCTTGCTGTCAATCACACAAGTCACTCACACACGAGAGAAAGACAAACAGCTGCATTACACTGCCCTCACTCCCACCCACCAACCCCAAGCACGCGCTCCAACACCCATTTCCCCTGGACACCCTTCCCATCCAACCACCTGACCATCTTACTCAGGTCGCTCTTCCTGCCCCTCTCGCTACCACGTTGCGTCTCGGGCCAGTCGGTGACATCGTCGAACCCTACGAACGCGCGCGGGACCGAGGTCTCGGTGAGCTTGTCCGAGATCTTTTTGTGGCTAGAGGGGATGTCGGACCAGGAGATGGTTTTGATGTTGGACCAGAAGGCGAAGAGGTTGTTGGCTGCGGTGGTTGTGTCGGCAGGGGTGGGGGATGGGGTGGGTAGGGGGTGCTCGAGGACGATGAGACCTGGTTTGCCTGCCAGGAGGAAGCCCGTGAGGGGTGGACTGGAGGTGGTGGCGAGATGGACGATGTCCGATCGTTTCGAAGGGGTCGAGAGCGAGGGGAGGTAATACCACGTACGATGGACGTGTGTCGACTGCACCTCCTTCACATCCTCCCTCCCTGTCGTCATGTTAGCTTTTGTGGTGGGGGGTAGGGTGAGCAAGAACTCACTCACCTCCTCCACAGCACTCAATATCTGCCCCACCACATCCTCCTCGTTCTCCTCCTTCAGACTCTTCTCCAGCATCGCATTGATCTCCTCCACCGTCGCCCTATCCAGCCAGCTCGGAGCATCCTTGCCACTCACCCACATCCTCACCCCTCTCCTCCCGCGCAATTTCAACCCAACGTTCACCCACACCTCCTGCCCAGCATCCGGGTCCCCCCTCACCCGCAGACCCAACACCACCTCCTCCCCCACCCGCTCCTTGAGCTGAACCGACTTGGCATCGCCCAACGAGGCGAGCGGTAATTGGAGGTACTCTGCGACAGTGGTGATCCCTGCTTCATCTGCGGGGGAAAGGTGCAGCTCGTCGGTCCCCGACCACATCGCGGACAGCAGCTCGATGGAGGATAGCGTGCTGGCGAGGTCTTCCGGTGGGAGAATGGGCGGTTTGGTTGAGGAGGAGGCTGGTGAGGATGTCATCTTGAACGTTTCTCCGTGTCGAATGGAGGCTCCGAGAACGCGATTCGAGCGAGGGTGATAGCGTCTGCGAGTCGTCGTTGTGGGTCAGGACGAAGAGGTGGTGAAGGGGGAGCACCAGGGTCTCGCGCCGTTCTTCTCACCGAGATCCGAGTATCGAACGCAAATCTAACAATCTCGCGCTTTTGCTCGACTCCACCTTGCTTATCGAAGAACCATCGTTGCATCATGACCATCCCATTCACTCACACAGTTGACCCACAACTGCTTCCATGCATCACACTTCGCACCACCTCCAACATGTCACAACGAACGCAGAGCTCTATTGCTACCCCGTCTCTCGCGCGCACCTTACTCCTTGATCGTCTCCTTAGCCGGCTCCTGAGGCACGAACTCTCTCCAACTATGATCCGCGGCCTCCTTATGACTCTTGATGATCTTATCTCCCGCACTTGGGATCTGGGTGATCGCGGCCATGCCCACGAGACTCGCCAGTGTGATTCCCTGAGCCCATACTCTTGCCTGCACCAATTTTTGCGCAAAGGTCATGGGCTGGGTGTGAATGTACGCAAAAATGCCGCCCATCGAGGCGGCCCAGGTGGCGGCTACGACGGAGAACTTGTTCTCCTTTGCCCAGGTCAGTGCTTTATCGCTGGTGGAGAGGGAGGCCCATTCCTGTTGTTCACGCGATTGGTAGCGACGTTGCACGGCAGCGCCGGCGTCGGTGTAGTGTTCCTGGTCAAAGGCGATTCCGGCTTTGTCGGCTGCGATGACGCCGGAGCCGATGGCGATGCCGCTCACGAAGAAGAGCTTGATGGCGGGTGTGAGGGCTCGGAACGCCGGCCAGGATCGGTTCAGGACATAGGCCCCGGGCGCCGAGACGGCCAGACCCGTGCCGAACCCTTTGGCTGCGGCGCTTACCGAGGCGTTGTATTGGCTGTGAGACAGAGCAGCGGCAAAAGGGTCAGATTCGGACAACGCGAAAGGAGTGGAAAGAGGATCATGATGTTCACTTACGCCTCTCGTCGCTGCACATCACCCACATCTCGATGCGTGCCGTAAGACATGATGATTGCGGTTCCTCTTGCTTGGTCTATCTCGAGACTGAAAAGAGCTTGCTCCAACCGGCGGACGTGATGGGTCGAACTCGTCAGAGTTTGTCTCTTGACACTGGTGCGCGTATGAGATCCTTTGTGGTCGCCGAGCGAATGCGTTGTTCTTCGATGTCAGTCGGTCGTGGTGTATGACTGAGGAAGGGAGGAGGGAAGATCTGACGTCGCTGGCTGGATATACTTTGGCGCTGAAAACACGACTCAGCAAAAGTGGAGGTTGCGCACCCAAAAATTTCCCTCGAGCGTGGGAGGGCTCGGGAAAGGCATCTGCTCCTGATTTCCCCGTATCACGCCGGGGGCTCGCTACCAGCCAAGAAGGGTTTCTCTGCAAGCCGGGATGCTGAGGACGGTCCTTTGACCATGAAGCACCGCCTCTGCTGTCTTGTTACAAAGGTTTGAGCATCCGTGGTTGTGCAGTGCGATTCGGCGGACGCGTTGTCAGATGCATCGGCGCTAACCGCCCGAAGATCTGCGTCGGAAGAACACGTGAACCTTTTCTCCTGCCGAGAGTCAAACGGCAGATCAGCGACGATCCGTTCCCATTGGCCAGCCCGTTCCGACCTTTTCCTCATCTGCCTCCGGCTTCTTGTTCGGCTCAACCCAGACCTTGACGCCACTCGCTCTACACTTGAGGGCACTCATAGAACAAGAGACCGATACAATGTCAAGAGAATGTGTGGATTGTTAAGGACAAGGGCGAGGAGTAGATCAAAGCAACAGTATCAACTAAGACGAATGAGCAGAAACATGGGTTGTGAAGGTGAAAGGAGCGTGACTCGAGTCGACGAGCGATCCGACGAGCAAAGATGGAGCATATGAAGGGAGCCGATTCCAAAAAAGTGTGTGGGAGATGCATGCAGGTGATAGAAACAAGAAGTCGAACAAGAAAGGATGCAATCGCCGTTATCGGCAACGACGAAGACGAAGATGGGATGGGGTGCCGCTCAGATGACCGCAGAAGCAAGATCGAGCGTCCACTCGCGCCTCAAACGGCCGTGGACCAGCTTGAACGTGCTCAGCGCGCCCTTCTCCTGCACCACCTGCACCGACGTAGCGAACGTGACGCCGCCCGCGCTGCTGCCGCGCGACCGGGTGCTCAGCGCAGGCGAAGGCAGTCCGTGGTTCATCACACCGCCGCCCAACGCGCTGCCATTCAACGTCAAACCCAGCCCGCCACCGACCTGAGGCGAATTGCCCGTCGATCCAACAGGCAGGATATTGAGCTCGACCCGGAATCGCAGCGGCTTGGCAGCAGTCACGACGCCGTTCGACTCGCGGTACTCGTTGATGGTGCACTTGAGCGTCGTGTGGTGCACATCGCTCGAGTCGTCCATCGCCACGCGCACGCCGTAGCTCTGCAGCCGACGCACGCACTCGCTCAGCGTCTCGGAGAAGTTCTCGGTCGACATGAGCGTGAACGTCGCCGGCTTCCAGTTGAAGAGGCCGGCGAACCAGCTGTCCTTCTTGCCCGGTGCCGTAGAGTAAGAGTGGCTCGCGGCGACAGGCGCGAGCGTCGCGAGCTGAGGCGTCACAGGCGTGGTAGGTGGCGAAATGACACCTCCCGCCGAGTGAGCGCCCATGTCCAGACCAAGGCCGGGGTTGAGCTTTTGCGTGCGGGTCGACGATGCGTTCGAAGCAGCCTGGCCAGAGCGACCCACGCCGGGTGCCGCAAAGATGCTAGCAAGGGCAGGAGGAGCGTGAGCCTGGTCGTAGGCGATCGATCGGATCGTGTTGGCGTCCGCAGCGGTCTGCTGCTGTTGCGCCTGGTGCTTGTCTCCGCGGCGCAAGCCCAACAGCGATCGCTTCCTGCCGAGACCCGTGCTGCCGGTACTGATGTTACTGAACACGCTCGTGGGTCGCGATGTCGCACCAGAGCTGCTCGCCTCGACCGCCGAACGACCGCTACGGACCGAGTTCCTCGCACTGGTGGTGGAACTTGCCCCCGTGCTTGCCACACTCGTCCTGGCACCGGGGCCCATCTTGTCCGTCAGCGACAGGGGAGCGATGAGCTCGGCGGGGCTCAAAGGCGTCATGGGCGTCGAGGCCGTGTACGTCTGCGAGACGGATCGCACGCTCTCGCCTTCGCTGACATCGTCCTCGGCATCCTCAAATTGGTTGACCTCCGAGTTCTTGGGGCGGTCTGCCGAAGCGGAGGGCTGTGGCTGCTGCTGTTGAGGTGGACGCTGCTGGGCCATGGAGCTCTTGAGCTGCTCGAGCTTGGACTGAAGCGCATCGGGCTTGTCCCCTGTCTTGCGAATGGATGCGAGCTCATCCGCGATCTCCTGGAAGAACTTCTGCATCGTAGCGTCGCCTACCTGGGGCACTTGGATGGACGGAGCAGCGGCGGTGGTGGTGTGGGCTCGAGCCGGCGATGGCCTCTGCGGCACAGGCTGAGGAGCAGGCTGAGGAGGCAGAGTGGCGATCGCACCGAAGGTCGTCTTCATCGGCGAAACAGGGCGCGACGAAGCACGTCCAGGAAGCGGCACAGGAGGCAGCATCTCGGAGGCAGAGCCGCGGTTGGCGCGGGTGCGAGCTGCATTGACAGACGACGTCGACGAAGTGGACGAAGACGACGCAGCGGCAGCGTGCGAAGCCGTCGGTGCATCGTACAAGTTGGCCAACGCAACGCGCGCCGAAGGCGGTGCGCTCGTCGCAGCTGTGTTGCTCTTTGTCGGCGAAGTGTTGCGTCGCTGTAGATCAGCGGACGGACGCTCGTTGCGCTGAGGCGAGGCCGTCTGGAGCGAGATCTGAGGTAGCACATAGCTTCCCGTCTTGTTTGCGCGAGGGCTCGAGGTCGATGCGGCCTTTTCCATGGGGACGGGTGCCCTAAGCCTCGAGGGGGAAGCGTAGGTCCCATTGGAGATGGCGGCAGGGGAATCGAGTGGCGAAGGGCGCAGGCGTGGAGAAGGATTGGCGGGTCGCACATGAGGCGAAGCGACTTTGGTCGGAGTAGCGGCATCACTTTGTCGAGTTGGGGTGGTGTTGTACACGGAGCCCTTCTCTGGCGTGCTGTGCCTGCGATCCATCTCGGCGCTTTCCAGAAGGGGAGAAGAAGGTGCCGAGGTGGCAGCGCCAACGTCGCTAGGTCGACGAGGGCGAGCCTTCTCGAGGCTCTTGGCCGCGCTCGATGTCGACAGGAGGGCATGTGCGGGCACAGCGCTAGCAGTGACGATCTGCTCGTTCATAAAGTCACCGTCCATGTCATCCTCGTCGTCTGCCGAATGATTCTCGCGATGAGCGACGAGCAGCGTGTAGAAGGTCTTCTGCCAGCTCGGCCCAGGAGCGAGCAGCTCCTTGACGATGTCATCCTCGCTGAGCTCGGACCAGAGCGTCTTGAGGTTGCCGAGAATGTCAACGTCGATGGTGTCGAGCGTGAGCTGTTCCATCTGCAAGGTGTCGAGCGACGTCGAGACGGGGTTGACGGACGACTCCTTGCCGTTGTTGGTGAACCAAGGGTGACGCATGATATCGGTCATCTTGATGCGCTTCTCGGGGTCCACCTCGAGCATTCTCCAGATGAGGTCCTTGGAGGCGGGCTCGAGCCATTCAGGCATCATGAACTTGCCTGCTCGGACCTTGCCAAGCAGCTGCTGGATGTTGGGGTCGTCGAAGGGCAATCGACCGCAGAGAAGGGCGAAGAGGATGATACCGCAGGACCAGATATCACTGGCAGTGCCCTTATACCTCTTACCGCTGACGATCTCAGGACTAGCGTAGTGTGGGGAGCCACAGCTGGTCTCGAGCATCTTTTCGGTGGGCTGGAGAGCGGCCATACCAAAGTCGGCGATCTTGACGATCTTCTTGGTTTCGTCGAGAAGAAGGTTTTCGGGCTTGAGATCACGGTGGCAGATGTTGAAGCGGTGGCAGTAGTCCATGCCGAAGATGATCTGACGGAAGTATCCGCGGGCATCGCGAGGGGTGAGCTTGCCTTGGGCGACGAGGTGGTCGAAGAGCTCTCCGCCAGCCACGTACTCCATGATCAAGAAGCTGTCGAAGAGAAAAGGAGGCAGAGTGGTTAGTCTACCGATCGAAGCGGGAGCAGATCATCCACATAGCGACTCAAACTCACAGATCTTTGGATGTCTCGTACACGTCCCAGAGACCGAGCAGGTTGGGGTGCTCGATGAGCTTCATGATGACGATCTCCCTCTCGATGCCGAGGATCATCTTGTTGGCCTTGACGTCGGCATCACGCAAGCTCATCCGACTCGCGTTGATGAGGGTTCTGGGGATGATCTTGACAGCAGCTCGCTGACCCGTCTGATCGTGGACAGCAAGACGAACACGGCCGGAAGCCCCCTGACCGATGAGCTTGTCGAGCTTCCAGTGGCCGATGTGCTTTGGATCATTGTGGTGGCGCTTCTTTTCCCTCTCGAGGCGCGAGACTGGTTTGGGACGCTCTGATGGTGCTTGTTGCTGCTGTGGTGGTCTGCGGTCTACGGCTGGCACGGGCTGTTGTCGTTGTGATGCATGATGACTCGTGGCCTGGTGGTGGGCAGGTCGGTAGTTCTCCGAGCCCGTCGCTCGGGTCGAGACGACGTTGGCGCCCGCCTTTCGGTTCGCGAGTGCGACGTAGGCCTCTGCTGCTGTTGGCCTTCGGTTCTGGACGTCGGTGGCCTGGAGCGGACCGCCCTTGAAAGGTGGGATGGCTTGGACGACGGGACGATGCGAAGACATGATGAAAGTGCCGAGGCTGTGTCCGAAGCCTCCGATCTTTCTTTGAAGGGTCGTTGATGAAATCTGCTCCTGGTCAGGCAGGTGTTTATCGAGATGCCTCAACACTAGTGGTTTGATGGCTATTGAAAGCTGAGGAGGTCGTGGGAGGCTGACTGATCGAAAGAAGTTGCTCTGCGAAAAGAATGTGGGCTAGTTGGTCGATAGATCGGGGCGCTGGTGGTGGTGTAAGTTGATGTTGTTGCTGCGATGGAAGCCACGTCGAGGGGGATAGGGGAAGAGACAGTGAAGGGAAGGGGGTTCAGCGGAGAGGAGTGGAGTGGAGTGAGTGGAGTGGAGTGGATGGAGTATGGGATTGGTCAAGGCGGAAGATGATGTGGGTGGGAATGTGACGATGGCGGCAGCTTGGGTCGAAAGAGGGGCGACTGGCTGCGATGAGGGGAGAGACGACGGTGAGGCAGTGACAGCCAAACACAGCTCGCGAAAGGGGCAGCAGCTGGCGCGAACGAGAGGAATTCGAGAAAAGCAGACAGACGGGATTGTCGACAAGAGGAACCATCAAGGCGGGCTGCGGTGACAGACTGAAAGCGAGCGAGCCTGTAACAGCAGCAGCCAGCTTTCTGAACAGAGAGAGAGCAACAGTCAGAGACGCTCACTATGGCTCGAGAGCCATGTTTTCGCAGTGTTGATCGGAGCTGCCGACCAAGCAAGCAGTCCGTCAGCCTAGCGCAGCCACAAACGGGACAACACCCGACGGCTGCTGCCATTCAGGCAGCGACAGGGAAAGGGCGCAGAGATGGGCAGAAGAGGAGAGAGAGACAGCGGAGGAACTGCCGACGCAGGTGACAAACCGATCAAAACACGCGAAAAGACGAAGGAAAGAACAACACTCCTCCCTCCCTCCCTGCAAAGCTGCCCACAGCGGAGTTGGCCAAACGATCGACAAAGTGTGCATATGGTTTGCAGAAGAGGCCTCTCCACGCTTTCCTGTCTTTCCCCTTCCCTCTGCCCGCGCACACAGCCATGGCCTGCTTCAATTGACGCTTTGCGGACAATCCGTTGAAGGAGGAGCGATGCTTCTTCAGGCTGCTCAACGAGTCGTCGACCCTGCGCGTCAACGCAGACGGTATCATCACCAGCTTCATGCCTTGCATCAAGTCGTTGTTCGCGTTCCTGAAGCCATCAGGAGCTGCATTACGATCTGATCCACCAGGCTGCCGCCATGCGCAGTGTGATGCAGCATGCCAACCTTGAAGCCACCGGTGTTAGCCCAAGATGGAGCGATGCCAGAGGCACAGACATGGCCGTCATTGCAGCGGGCTGCACTCTTCTAGCCTAGCTTTGATCAGCTGCTTGTGCCTTGGGAGCTTGACCTGACGAAGAGCTTTCGAACCCAGCCCAGCAAAGGTTGGAGAAGCCAGGGGGGTTGGAAATGCTAGGCGAGCAAGGGAGACCGAGTGAGGCAGGTCGTAAGCATAGAAATGTGGCTCCAAGAACGGCTTACAGTAGCCAGCCAGCGAAGGCGGCCAGACCATAGTTTGCAATGGTACGCTATGATCTCGGCTTGGTATGAGCGCAGAGCTTGCAGCGGGCCTGGCTGACCGAGATTGAGAAGGGACCGGTCCCTCCTTCTGCAGCATGCGGTCCGGCTGTGGTGTTCCCATGGTGGCCGTGGCGTCCTCCGCTTTTCTCTCCCTTCGTCCCATCTGACTGAGAGAGCGAGACCCCGTTGGAGGAAGCGGCGATGCAGAGCTCGAAAAAGGGATGGTGGAAGCTCGCGGTATGCATTCGCTTCGGCGATGCGCTCCAGTGATGCGTCGCCGAGTGCCCAACTGGACTGCGACTCGGGCACTTTGACTGTCACCTGCATCACCTGCAGATTTGACGTGAGTCGGCCTGCGTCTATGAAATTTGCAAAATGAAGTGTTGGTCTCGCAAAGAGCCAGAGGACTGGACGCGTCTGACGTGACTTGAACCAAAAACAGTCACGAGCTGAGTTATGCACCTCGCAGCTGTTCCGTGATGGCAAGCCTTCATTCCTCTGAACACAGGCTCGCGCTCCTCGCATCTGGCTCTTTATGCTGTGCGGCCGACGCGCTTCGGCAGGATTCTGTCGTCGTTCGATCAAAGAGCCTCGGTGGAGGAGGAGTGGATGGAAGAGGCCCGTCTGAGCAGAGCGAAGAGGCACTGACTGTCTCGTTCATCGTCAAGGGCGAGAGGTGTCAGACGACACTTTGCGCACTATGATGGTGTTCGGCATGCTCACTTCGTTTGGCTAGGATCAAGGGCTCGACCCTGTTTGTTCTTCGGTCGAACATTCTTTGTCGTTCAAGCAAAGCTTACAGGCTGTGGTCCTGTGAAGGAATCGTTGGGAGCTCTTCCGGCCGACCGGTCCAGGCGCACTGCGTCGTGAGGCGACGCACTTTGACCCTGAAAAGGTTTCGAGCTGCGTTCGCAGGTCAACGAGGGATTGAACGAAAGATTATGAGTCTGCCTGCGCCAGATGCGCCTCGGAGATGCTTCCATTTCAGCTCCGCAAGGCTCTATACCCGAGCCTTGAGCCTTGGTCAAGGACTCTGGCTGCGGCTTCAACAACGACCTGCAAGGGAGGATGCCACTCTGCTTCACAGAGTCGTGCTTCATCTTCACTGCTGCTTCGGCTCACAGGCCCGTCGGAAGCGTACTCGTGCCGATCCGTGAAGCCGATCCGATTAGCCCCCGATCCAGTTGAACAGATCCGCCTCAAGGCATTCCGCAGCGGTGTCAGCCACTTCTACACATTCGGCATAAGCGGCATTGCGACGAATGCTGACAGTGTTACCGTGTCTTCTGCGATGTATCGCGCTCGTCGTCGATGGGAAAGAGGATCGACGGCATGTCTTTTTCATAGTCCTTTTCGCAGCCTCCATTTTCCTTGTCTAGTTATTTCTCAACGCCAAACAAATTTCCGAAGCAGGCTGAGCCACACTTTGGCTTCTGGGCCTCGGTTCAAGTCGCGTCGCGTCAAGAAATCGCAGATCAGCACAAAGACATCGTCACCATCTCTTCCACCACCATCTTCTTGCACTGCAGAGGTCGCATTCACCCTCCGAGCTCTTATTCAAGGCCTGTTCGGTGCTTCCACCGACATGAGCTCGAGCAACGTAGCTCCGGCCTCAGCTGATGAGCTACGCTCGAAACTCGCGCAGCTTCGAGCCGACAAAGCCCTCCTCACGTCCCAGCTGGCTTCCCTTCGCGCTCTTCCCGACCTCGCACCCGAAGCAGGCAGCACGGCATCCGCACAGAACCAGGAACTTGGCAGTCTACTTCGTTCGCTCGAGGAAAAGTCGATCCTCTACCGCTCCTCCGCCTGGACATGTTTCGAACTGGATCTTGACGTCGGCCGTCGCGCGCGCCTCGCTCGAGACAGCGCTGCTGCCGACAAGGACGGCGATCTCGCCCTCGGCATTCGACTCGACACGTTCTGGCGAGGACGCTTCCACGAACCCTACTATTTGGTCTTTGCGCGTCCCAGCCAGCTGCTTGACTCGATGCCACAGCTCGCGGGGACCACCGTCGGCGATGTGGAAGCAAATTCCCTCGCAGACGGGCTCAGGTTGATCAGGCACACCGTGCCGCACTTTGTACCACTGGGCAAGCTCGTCGAAAAGTACCTTCCGAGTGTCGTGGGCGGAGAAGTATCTGGAGGATCAGGAAGCAAAGGCAGAGACAACGAGGCGGGTGGATTGACCATGCTGAGCCAATTCAGCGACTTGCCCGGCGTGCATGCGTTCCTCTCGGATCTGCACTGCCACTTGCAAGCCTACGTCTCGAGGAGGCAGCAAGCGATGGCGTTGCAGCAGCTCAAGCTTCCTGGGCAGAGCGAAGAGACCGAGGCCGCATTGGAGGCGCTGGGCACCGAAGCTTTCGATCTCGTCAAGGTGACATGGCGCGTGCCCTTCTCGTCTGCAAGAGCGGCCGATCCGCCAGCAGAGGACGACGACGAGGAGTCGACGAATCCGACCGTGCAAGCGCTCAAGGCAGCTGCCAAGCGAAAGCGAGAAAACCCAGACGACGAACCCACCCAGCACCTCGAAGTCGTCGTTCAATACGACGATCTCCAAAGCGACCGCCTCGTCGACGAAACACGACCCAGCGGCGTCCTTGCTCAGTCTTCGTCCTCTTCCCGAGACGCTGACGACGTCGAAGGTGCGCTCCAAGGCCTGCGCATGCCCTACGGTCAAGTCCGAGTGCAGCTTCTCGAATACGCACCCGAGCTCGAAACACGCCAACGTCGAGCCCCCGGCATCTCCAAAGCCGACCTCAAGGCTCTCCAGCCCAAAGTAATGCGCCGGGAAGATCTGGAGGAGACGTACGCACGCGAACACGACGGCGAGTCGCTCGACATGGACGAGGCGTTCGAACGCATTGCCCAGAGAGTGTGGACGCAGCTCAGGGGGAAGTCAAGTGTGCGTTGATTCTCATCCCATCCTTGTTGTGTCAAGTAGGATTGTACTTGTTTCTGACGTGTCTGTAATACTATCGTATACCCTTTGCGCATGGAAACAGGTTTCTGAAAGCGATCGAGATTGGATATGGCGTACGAAAGGGCTGAGAAGCTTGCGAAAGATGCTTCGACCCGAGATCGGTGAGTCGCGAGTAGGCCTATTGCAATCGTTGAGTTGAGAGCTGATCGCCGCCTTATCGACTCCCAGATCCGCGATTGTACCGTCTCAAGACGCCCGACTTTCGTGCCCTCGGGGCCAAGTATCCGACGACGTTCGGTCCATTGTGAGTGCAATCTCGGCCAGGACTTCGGGGCAAACATCGTACTGACCACGCCTTGATCTGCAACAGCGTCAAAGACGACGGCGGCTACGAAGCCAAGATCGACTTTCAGGATGCACAAGCTGTCAGATGCCTGGCTCAGACCTTGCTGCTCGACGACTTCGGAGTGCATGCTTCCTTTTCGCCTAGCAATCTGTGTCCGATGGTGAGTGCATGGTTTTTCGCGCAGGCTTTGATACTGTCGAATAGCAGCTGACAGTCATCTGTGGTTACTCGTTGAGCAGATACCGAACAGGTAAGTCCATCCCGCAACGCTATTCTGTCGTACCCAGACGGCGATGATACTCATCCTTGCGGTTTCATGACCACCAAACAGACTCGCATACATCGCCCTCCTGAACGAGCTGCTTTCATGGTCATTACCAACATGGCGCCTGCTCCGACACTTCCAGCATCAACCTCTCGACTCCACCGTCCGAGGCCTCGATATTGGCACTGGTGCGTCTGTCATCTATCCAGCACTAGGCGTGCGATGTTTCCCCTCATGGCGCTTTGTTGCGACCGATATCGACCGGAGCAGTCTCGAATATGCGGGCAAGCACGTGATAAATCATGTGGATAACGGCGGGCGGCTCAGCGAGAGCATTGCGTTGGTGCATGTCGACGCAGAGGATGCTTTCGTGCCGAAGCTCGGAGGAGCAAAGGTGATCGGAGGCGACGCAGGTGTGCTGAGTGAAAGCGGGTTCGACTTCATCATGTGCAATCCGCCCTTCTACTTGAGCGCAGAGGAGATGGACCGTTCGGCGCAGTTCAAGAAGCAGCCTGCTAACGCGGTACGTTCCTCCCCATCGCGAAAGACATCACCAGACACGACGCTGACACCCGCCTTCTCCTCTGATACGACACGAACAGGTCTGCCACGGCACCCGATCCGAAATGGTAACGACCGGCGGAGAAGTCGCGTTCGTCCGACGCATGATCGCCGAAAGCCTCACCACCTACAACGTGCTCTGGTGGACATGCATGCTGGGCAAGCTGTCGAGCGTCATCAAGCTCAGTAGCGAACTCAAGCAGCTGTCGAAAGAGGGCAAGATGTCTGGATGGGGCGTGCATGAGCTGCCAACCGGAGGGGGAAAGACGAAGCGTTGGGTGGTGATGTGGTGCTCTGCTGCGATCGGGATGCGCGTTCCTGATGTAAGTGCCTTGCTCTTTTACGTCGCAAGCTAACGAGTACACTGACACGATGATCTGATCGGATGCGACAGAGCCTCAGCAGGGAAGGCCTGCCGAGCTCGCTGGACCGGCACAGACCGAGCTCGACACAGAGGCGCAGCAAGGTGCTCCGACCAGGATCAGCATCGACACGCAAGGAGCTGCACGACTTGATCACCAAGATCCTAGACGATCTAGAAGGATGTTCCGTATATCCATCGGCATACATGCAGCTCAGAGATGGCGACGAGACGGCATCCAGAGCACCGCCAAAGACAACACCACACCCGGGTACGATCGACGTCGTGATCACACAAGAGAGCTGGACACGCAAAGCTCGACGTGCCAAGCTGCAGCCCACGCGTACAGCCATCGTAATCTCTGACGACGCGACTCAGGAGGTCAGTCGGCCTCTGCTGATGGCACGAATCGCAGTGACTGAGGCACAGACGAATGGCGACACCGGCTTGGTGCTTACGGTCAGCTGGACGTACGGCATGGACGCGGTCAAGTTTGAGTCGTTTGCCATGTTCCTGCTGGCCGCCGTAGAAAGAGACATCACGCTGCCCGATCAAGCCGACTAAGTTCAATCCATCTGTCCACATTCTCGCACCATCTGCGCAACACTTTCCTGTCTGTGATGGTGAGCAAGCGAGTCGCGTCTGATGGCGACACGCCATGCTTTTAAGGATCAAGAAACGCGGTTGCAGATCCACTATGTGCTCCAAAATGTGGGGTTGCTCTGTCTGCATTTAGCGAGGCGCTCGAGCCGGAGTGCCAAACCCGTAAGCCGGATTTTTGCATCAAATGAAGCCTTCATGATCCGCGTCTTGCTCCTCTTTCAGCATCATCATTCCGTCTCTCAACCTGCTTCATCTCCTTTTCGCGCGCAACGGAGCCTGGTCCTACGACTGGATGGCCAAAGCATGACGCCACCATCACCCGGCAAGAGCACGGCTGCGGCGCAGTTCGATCCGCGTAGCCTCTACTCGTCCGCCTCGCCATCCACCGCCCACGCCAAGTCGCCCGCCGCCGCCTCCGCATCCAACAGCAAGCGCGAGCCGAGCAGCAGCGCTGCAGGCGACGATGCAGACAGCTCTCCTGGCGCCACCAGCTCCGGCAAGAAGAAGCCGTCCAAGAGGCGCAAAGTCAACCTTGCGTGCATCTACTGTCGACGATCGCACATGACATGCGATGAAGGTAGACCTTGCCAGAGATGTATCAAGCGGGATATTGGGCATCTGTGCCACGATGAGGCTACACCGGCCAAGGCGCATACCGATGTGAAGGAGGAAGGGGGGAGCCCGTCGAAGGTGAAGGAGAAGGTCAAGGCGGAAAGTCCAGCGACCACACCGCCTGTGCCATCCGCTAGTGAGCCGCAACGGTCGGATTCGACATCAGCGGCTGCAGCAGCTTCAGCGAGCTTCTTCCCGACACTAGGGCTTGGCGCCTCGGGAGATGCGAACGCAGCGACGAACAGTAGCAACGTCTTTGGCGGCGGTTCAGCAGGTCCTTACTCGTCGATATCGGGACTCAACCAGTCCAACAACAGCAACAATAACGCAGCCGGCTTCGATGCGAGCAACATCTTCAAGCCCCAAGCGATGGGCGTGGAGGATGCAGGACCTACTTCGTCCGGCAGCAGCGCCAACGGCGGCATATCAGCAGCAGGCATGCTCTCCCTTGCATCGCTCTTTCAGAACAGCATCAACAACAGTAGCGACGCCAACGCAAACACCAACACCAATCAGGCGCCATCAGCACAGGCTGTCAATGCGGGCAACAACCAGCAGCAGAGTGGTGAGATGTCTGGGCTGGGCGGTGCTGGATGGCTCGGGCTTGGCGGTGGACCGGGAGGATACGAGGGTGGAGGCAGTGGCTTCGGCGGCGACTCGGCGGGCGGGAACGAGTTTACGCTGCTCAGCGAATTCCTCGAGAGTCTGGATGGACCAGGCTTCGGCGCGGGTGCGACACCAGGCATGACAGGCACCTCTGCGACCATGGCGGGTACAGGCTCAGGATCCGGCTTTACTCCGTCGCAGAGTCGGAGGAATACCATCTCCGGTCTGGGTGGCGGGACCTTTGACGGGTTGACAGCGTTGACCCCCATCCACAACAACGCCGACAGTACGAGTCGAACCAGCTTGCCCGCTCTATCGCCCACCACGGGTGCCAATACGGTGTACAACTCGGGCTCATCCACCGCTGCCGCTGGCAATAGCACTTTTGGCTCTGGCAACATCAACAACAACACCAGCAGCAGCGAGAATGGGACGGGCAAGCGATCCCGTGGGTCCTCCCTCTCCGCCGCCCCGTCGAACTCCAACACGGGCGTCGCATCCGGATCGTACCTCCCTTCTCTGCAAGGCGGCTCGTCCAAAACGGAACGCTTCTTCCTCACCGCCGCGGACCAGAAGGATGGCACGCGCGACGAGCGTCTCGCACGCGTCATCCAGGCCAAGTACGAAGCCGGTCTCCTCCGTCCCTACAACCACGTCAACGGCTACGCACGGCTCAATCGGTGGATGGAGCGCAACGTCTCCACCGCTTCCAAACGACGCATTCTCAAGCCTCTCTCCGTCTTCCGTCCTGCCTTCCGTGCCGTCGCCCAGTCGTTGACCAACATCGACCTGGTCTTCATCGAAGAAGCCTTCGAACGGCTGCTGTTGGACTACGATCGGGTGTTCTCCACCCAAGGCATCCCCGCGTGCCTCTGGAGACGGACGGGAGAGATCTACAAGGGCAACAAGGAGTTTGCTGAGCTCGTGGGGGTTCCTATCGAATCCCTCCGCGAAGGTCGGTTGTGCATCTACGAGCTCATGGCGGAAGAAAGCGCGGTCAACTACTGGGAAAAGTACGGCGCTGTCTCGTTCGACCCGGGGCAGAAAGCCGTTTTGACCAGTTGCGTGTTGCGGACGAAGAACAAGAGCATTGTGGCCACCTCAGGCGCCTCAAAGGCAAGGGACAGCATTCAAGCCCAATTGCCGAGGAGCGCTACGGCAAGTGGACAAATTACACCTCGTGAGGAGGCGAAAGAGGACGAAGGGAAAGTGGCTGCTGGAACGGGGGCTACTAGCACCAGCGGCGTGCTCAAGGACCCGAATAACCCGAAGGCTGCCTTCATCCATTGTTGCTTCAGCTTTACGATTCGGAGGGACCAGTGGAACATTCCGCACATGATCGTGGGCAATTTTTTGCCGACCAACCCGCCGTAGCCAAGCAATGCAAGGCCTTTCCATGCGTGGACAACCCCACCTCACAGCGTTGGACGTGTGCTTGCAGATGATGAGATGCGTGATTCGGGGATGGGGCGCAAGTGACTGAAAGAAGTTTGAATCACGTCTGCATCGAGCAATTGGTAGCGAGAATCGCGCCACCAGCCTCCTCGATCTTATAGACAGACAATCATCGTGCCAACGAGAGAATATGTACAACGACAGCAGCTCACAGCTCGCATCCACAATCACAAATCAGAGAAGAAAGAGAGTGTGGAATTCGAGCCCAAGGGACGGTGAAATGAGACGAAGATCTAGCCAGATGCGGGGGGGAAAAGTGTCCAGAAGAAGAAGCAACGAGGGAAGGGGGGTGAAGACGAAGCGGCGCAAGGTGTCTACGATCGCAAAAGCGCTGATCAACCGGGAAAAACCAAGTCAAGAAGATGGCGGAGGAGATGTGACCCCTGTCACCGAGCCATTTGAGGCGGGACAAAGGGGCGGTTCGCCCAAGGCTGACGCTTTAGAGGATATCGACGCCGACGTTGAGGCCCGAGGCGTCGATACCGGCGTTCTTGTTGGTCACCTGCGTGTTGTGCCCACCGTTGTAGTAGTAGGCCGATTTGGGAACGCAGCATCCCTTCTTACCACCGCAGGTCGAGGTGGCCGAGACCTCCTTCTTGGTCTGCTTGGCGCCGAAGAGACCGTCGAGGATGCCAATGTGGATCGTCATGTTGCTCAGGTCGATCAGCTCGTTCTTGTTCGAGACGCAGACGTTGTGGCCCTGGTTGACGTAGACTTCGTCGGGACCGCACTGGTTGGAGCTGGGAGGCGGCTGGGTCGCTGTGTCCTTGGGAGTGGGAGGGTTGCCAGATGGACATGCGCCGTTGCCGCCAGAGCCTCCGTTGCCGCCAGAGCCTCCGTTGCCACCGGGGCCGCCAGGGCTGCCACCGTTGCCACCCTGACCGCCGTTGCCTCCATTGCCACCTGCGCCACCGTGGCCACCGGGGCTACCACTGCCTCCGTTGCTACCGGTACCGCCGTTGCCACCGCTACCACCGTTGCCACCATTGCCACCCGAGCCACCGTTGCCACCGGGGCTGCCACTACCTCCATTGCCACCGCTGCCGCCATTACCACCGTTGCCACCGCTACCACCGTTGCCGCCACCAGGAGGGTTCTTGATGCACGTGCAGTGCTCGTCCGGGCTGGTGCGGCGGTAGAGCGACTCAGGAATGTCGCGGGCGTTGAGCTGGGTGCCGTACCCGCGCACGCTTCGCTGGCTCAGTACGTTAACGAGCGCACTAAGATCGCTTAGATCCACCACCTTGTTCTCGTTGATCGCCTCGACGTTGTTGCCACCGTCATCGTAGTCGCGCTTGGTGAGCGCCTCGATGAGCGCAGAGAGGTGCGAGGCGTCAATGATCTCGTTCGTGTTCGAAGCAACGTCGTCGCGCTTTCCCAGAGTGGGGTGGGAGAACGATGGTGCACTACGACGCAAAATGTTCACATCCGCCAACAGATCCGATACGTCAATCACCTCGTTTCGGTTGGAAGCGTACGTGTTGTACCCGCCATCGTCCTCATCGCGCTTGAGAATGTCGACTCCAAAGTTGAGGTTGGACAGATCGATCACCTTGTTCTGGTTGTCGACCACGAGGTTGTGTCCCCCGTTGTACTGCTTGATGTACTTGAGACAGTAGCGGGGGACGTTGTCCCAGGACTTGTGCGTCTGACCATCGAGGCTGAGGAGGTTGAGGCCGATGTTGGCGCCGCTGGCATCGATACCCTTGTTCTCGTTGACAGCGTAGACGTTGTGGCCGCCGTTGTACGAGGCGACGTACTTGCGGCAGACGGCGTAGTTGGCGCGCTTGAATTCGTGATGAGGGACGGCGTTGACCATGCCGATGGCGGCAGCCAAGAGGCCGATGGAGAGGGCGATCTGAGAGGGCATCTCGAAGTTCGCTGTCGATGAAGGGTAAAGAAGAGGGTGTGAGAGCGGTGAAGACCGAGTGTGTTGGAGATAGTAAGGGGGGGAAAGACTTGACGTCTGGTTGGGTGGGTAACCGGAGAAGAGGAGAGATGGGGAGCTGAGGGTTGATGAGAAAGGAAAGGAGGAAGAGGGACAAAGAGGGCGGCTCTTTTATCTATTGTCGGAGACCGAGAGCAGCGGCTGACACCGTAGCATGGAAGCGACCGACCAATCGACGGTGACGGCAGGCCTTTGTGAAGCAGCGCAGACCCATCGTGCCGACATGGAGTGGCGTCGACCTCGTAGAGCCAGCGAGTGGCTCAGGTCCCGGGCCAGGTCCACGGATCCCAGGCAGAGAAGAAGAGCATCTTGCAGCCGGCTGACTGGACTGAGAACGACTGTGAGTCACGGCGCATTGTCCTTGAACCGCTCGGTATACGGATCTCGTCTGCGAACGAGATGTAGCGGCGTGACCACCAACCAGGTGCGAGCGAGGAAATGTTCCGAAGAACAAGCACAATGCTGGTCGGAGATGCAAGGCCGATACAATGTGTGTATGCCGGTGCTTGAAGGAGTGCGAAAGGATCTGCAAGAGTCTGAAGCGTCTATGATAAGCAGAGCGAGGGACACAAAAGAGCGGCTGTGCAACGCGTCCCTCGCAAGCACCCGTCTATGGATCGCTTTTGGCTGGCGAGGTACAGATTGGCCGGACATGGACAGACAGAATCTGTTGGGGGACCGTTCGATGGGAATGAAGGACAAGCTGCAAGTGAGAGACCGTCAGGGCGTAGTTAGCGCGCTAGTCGAAAGCGTGGGAAATGAAGGACGAAGGATCAAGCAGGGGCCCTCTTGCAGCATATTCTTGAGACACAAAGCCACCCGTTCATGCTCTCGACGTGCAAGAGGTGATTTGTATGTTGTCTGTCATTGTCCCAAGCCTACTCGAACGAGGCAATTGTATCCCCAAGCTTGGACCGCCTCCCATTTGGGCGAATCCATGCGAAGGCGGTGATTGTTTGACGGGCTACGAGCATGCAGCGACAAAGCGTAGGGTCAGAGCCAAGGTCCGGGTCCGGCTCCGGCTCCGCGTGGAACGGGCGGTGGTGAGCAAGAAGCAGCCTTGTGCTCAGCAAAGCAATCAAGGGAGTGGCTGAGGCACACGCTCAAATACGGGTGTCGGGGATCGACGGCAAGGTTAGGTAGAAGGAGGAAGCATTCTGTGCTGCGATCCTTCGGCGAGGGGGTCCCATCTGCAAGCCCCTGGCGCAGGGTCTACGTTTGGACCTTGCAGAACGTGTTTGCAGGCTTCAGGGTCCAAGTGCGGCTGGCGAACACCAGACGCCTGCCAGAAGACGCGAAATCCTCATCGGCCGAAGCTCGCTTACCGTTTGGCATGTTCAGTAGTGCAGTGCAGCAAGCAGCGTTGTACAGGTCGCTCACAGAGACGGCAATTGCGCCCTTGCTTTGTGACCTCGCCTGTATGCGTTTCAGAGATCCAGAGTCCGCGGGCACCATATCATGGATCGGCACAGTGGCGCTGAGATCCGAAGCGACCCGTTGATCCGCGATGCAGCCGGCGATTTGTGCCGTCACTTGAGTAACTTCGAGGCGATGATCAGCAGGGACGATCCAGTTTCTCCTTGCATCGGAATGTGGGCGAAACCTTCTTTTCCTGTCTGCATGCAGCTGAGAAGCAATCAGGACGTCGTATCACAGCGTTCTGGGTAACGAGGGCCCCGGCGTGGGTACATGACTTGGCTGTGCTGGGACCATTGTTCGTCTTATCATTGTGCGACGGATCGACGAGTGTCGCCGCCGGTGTGCACATCCCGCGGAGGGAGCCCCTGCTGAACTCTTGGCGTCCGATCGGACGGCTTTGAAAGTCGCCTTGGTCGTCCATCTGGGAGCTGTGAGGTGCTCTCTTTGCGAGGAAGCGCCTCGCTAGGCCGGCAAGTAAGAGACTAGCAGTCTCTCACCGCCGTTGCGTTTCACGGGTTGTCTCTCATACCCGCTTCTGTGAAGCCGTTCCTGCCGAGAAGACCATGCTGTGAGGGCTCGAGAAGATGTCACGAGCCCAACAGCAAGATAATGGGAACGATCCGGTTCCACGGCAAGCTCTGCCGACGTTCTGACCTCGCCTCTTTGCGAAGCATCACCTTGCGCATCAAGGCGAGAGGCACAAACGATCGCCGCGTGGTTCCGCAACAAAGCGTGTCACAGGGGCTGATTGTTCGGACTTGAAACTCCGCTCAAGTTGCGCAGGCCCAGATCCTGCCGGGAGCAAGGGGCTGAGTGTTCAATGATGCAAGCGACCGAGACAGTAGATGAACGCAGCTACGATGCTCTTCAGCGCTTGCGCGAGCACAGTTGACAAGTTCGAAAGACGCAAGAAGAGGTGGTGGAAGCTTCTTCTCCAAAACGGCACACGCAAGGGGTCAAAGAGTGGCAGAGAGGAGAATCCCCAAGCGTCTTCTTGTTCCTGCAGCCGTGAAAGGTAGGGAGGTGATTCGAAGGTAAGGGGTTCCTTGCCTCTGAGGTGCACAGGTCAACGCTCAGTCAGTTGTAGAACGCGTTCGGTGTCCGTCGGCTTGCAATCCGAGGCCAGACCGAGCCGCATTCTGACATTGCCGCCATCTGGTGATTTCAGCTCAGACCAGCCTGCGCAAACGTTGGACATGAAGCAAAGACCGCCATCGCATTGTCCCTGCTCTTTGATGCATCTTGTATGTTGAGTACCGCCGGTGTACCGATGCACAAGGAGCGGAAGAGACAGGGGTCAGTGTAACTTTGTTGTTTGGCACGAATTATGGATCAACAATGGTCTCGAGCGTCTTGTCTCTTCTCAAACTGCAACACGTTTACGCCCCGACGCATACGAGATCATGTCTGCTTCCTTTCGACAGACCGCTCTGACAAAAGCCGCTCATTCTTCAGTAGAAGGCGAATGCTGACCCACTCAGACGAAGGTGGTTATCCGCCATTGGTGTCAGGATGGTCTTGGCATAGTCTGCAGGGTCCGCCAATGGCAGACTGGTTTCGAACATCCAATCGTGGAAGAGATGGTTTGGTTGTCGCAGCTCGCCAGGATCATGCTCGCAAAGAGACCGTTGGACGTCTTTCTCACATGCGCCAGGTGTGGTAAACAACAGATCGAGCCGTGCGGGCCTTCAAGTACTTCCAAAGCTGTCGTCGGGCCCTCGAGCCTTCGCCTACGCAATGACTGAGCAATGGCCGCATTCACATGTCCGGGTCAAACCTCGTCGTCCAGCTCAAATGAAAAGGGTCGTCCGCCTAGCTCAAATGAAAAGTGTCGAAGCGACTTAGTAGGATCGAAGGCTCCGGCTGCGGGCGATCAGAGCGGATGAGGTGCTTGTAGTAGAGGAGCAAAGTTTATCATCAGCTAGAATGAGCGGGATACTCACCGTGTTCTATCGCCCGACAGTCGGGAGAGCACCGCCGGGTCGGTTGCTCCGCCATTGCAGGGGCTGATGACTGATGACGATGGAGCCGATGACAAGGCCGACCCCGATCGATCGCCCATCGATGCCGCCGATCGCAACCTCTCACAGCTTTTCTCGCGTTGCAGCATGGGGTCGAGACACGCACGAGAAGCTTAGGCGGGTTGACAGCATCGAGGATCCCACCAGCACGTTGTTCTGCTCGGCGTCGATGTTCCGATTCCATGACTCGCTCACCCGCCTGGCCTGCCCCAACTCGTGGTCGACACGACCCATCATGGTCCATGGGTCATTCGGAGAGAACGAGCCAAGCGAGGCTCGCTAAGGGCACGTTTGACAGCTGTTCGCCTTCGACTCCGATGCCAAGCTCTGCTTGCCCGTTGGTCAGCGGTCTTGACCGACCCGCTTCATCGGACAAGCCATGACTTAAGTCAATCGGTACTTGCTCACGGTGACAACCGTCGAGCGCGGTGAGCTCCACATGACGAGATAGCCTTGCAGCCGAACCGACGCCGACTTGCTTCTCTGACAACGCTTTAAGCGACTCGCTTCTGGCGCTAGCTTTGGTGTCGGTTCCAAGCTTGTCTGACACGGAAATGCACTTCCGCGAGCTTCGCGGCTACAAGTCAACCACTGCGACAGCTTGAGCATGTTGGTACACCACAAGGGCTCGGTCGATTACATCCGATGAATGGATAAGCGATATGGAAAGCTTAGTGTTGGTGAGCTCACTCTCGTCGGTGTTGCGCGGTCGAGGGTCTGCGCTGCCGCTTTTGTGCGCTATAAGCCTCGCACACTGTTGACTTACGAAAATGCGGCGTGCTCCCTTCTGAGCAAGAGGGCTCGAGCGCAGCCGTGAGATAGCTTTAAACGGCAGTCGGAAGCCACAGGATGGGTTTGAGCCTAAAGAGTCTTGACAGCCACACACAAGCGGGAAGTTGGCAGAATCTGCTCTTGCTATCTGCAGAAGAGGTTAGACGCAAGCCACACACGACAACCAACATCTGCTGTCCTTCCCCCGCATTTTCGCAGACGAGCGAGTTGAACGAAATATGCGGGCGCTTCATGCCAACCGATTGAATGCGGTCCACATAGGCGCACAATGGACATGCCTCTTTAAGCTCTCCTTGCTCGTTCAAGCGCACACACACGTAGGTAGTGTCATTCCAGAAGCCTCTCGCAGCCAAGCTTATGGGCTTAGAGTGCAAGTACCGAGCGTACGCTAGCCCAGTTTTCGTGGTACTGCGGGGACGAGTGTGGAGACTCGTTGTCCTTTCTGACGTGGCCCACCCTCACAGCTGTGAGCCGGTGGGCTCAATGACCTGCGGAGCAGCATTGCCGGTCACGAGTTGTCAGATGCAGCAGTGCGCCCCTGACGTAGGCTCGCTGTCACCTTCGCTCGACCCTGCTCATGTCTGGATCCCCTTAAAGCCTGAGCTCGTTTCATATATATCCCGCCTCTTGCGACCCACGCAGTCTCTTGCGACCATCTACGACCATCTACGACCGTCCACGACCCCCTCCTCCCCCACACACATTGCATCCACGACCATCCTCACGCGAAACGAGCACCTCTGTTCTCCGCCTCGCAGCCAATCTCACGATGCAGCTCTCCTCGCTCGTCCTTGCAGCGTCGCTGCTGATCTCGTCGGTTGTGTCCGCACCGGCTTTCGCCAACTTTGACGTCTCTTCACCGGCCTCACTGATGCTCAGACGCCAAGTGGAGTCGACCAACTGGGACACCATGCTGGGTCGGGACGCTCCTTCTCTTGAAAAACGCATCGTGTACAACCCGCACATCACCCGGCCGCGCGCCGAGACCGTGTGGACCGCCGGCAAGACGCACACGGTCAAATGGGACACCTCGGATATGCCGCCCGAAGCCGAAAACTACAAGGGCGTCATCAAACTCGGTTACCTCCCCGCTGACGGAAGTGGCGGCGAAAACCTCCATTGGACCCTCGCGGATGGGTTCGCCATCAAGGACGGAAAAACAAAGGTGACGCTGCCAGCGGATTTGGAGGAACGAAACGACTACATTGTCGTGGTCATGGGTGATTCGGGGAATGCGAGTGAGAAGTTCACGATTAGGAAGGCAGAGGCGGTGAGCTTGGGCGACACCATTCAGCAGCAGATCCAAGAGGGACTATCCAATGCTGGTCTTTAAGATTCGCTTTTCGTCCCAGCCTCAAGTACGCCCGTGCTCCCCCCTCTCATCCTTATCCTTTGCATCTTGTAATGTCGTTATCACGCATACCAATGAACAATGTTTCCCAAGTCTGCCAGTCGAACGAGGTGTTGCATTGCAGAAGAATCATACGGCACTGTAATCGATCTTGGACTCGTGTCTCTTGGCCTCTTGCAACTTTCGCACTGCCTTCATAAAGTCTTCCTGGACGCAATAATCCCTATCATCCCTGATAGCAAACATGCCCGCCTCTGTCGCAACGTTCCTCAGATCGGCGCCGTTGAAGCCGTCGCTGAGCTTGACGATGGCCTCGTAATCCAGCTCCTCTTTCTTGGCCACTGGTTTGGTGTGAATCTTCAAGATCTCCAATCGCGACTGTTCGTTGGGGAGGGGGATTTCGATCTTGCGATCGATTCGACCGGGTCGCATGAGCGCTGGATCGAGCGTATCGGGTCGGTTGGTGGCCATGATGACCTTGGTCTTGCCGAGGTAGTCGAAGCCGTCCATTTGGTTGAGCAGCTCCATGAGCGTTCGCTGGATCTCGCGATCCGCCGACGTGCCTTCGCTAAACCTTCGACCTCCGATCGCATCGATCTCGTCCATAAAGATGATACATGGCTCGTGTTCCTTGGCGTAACCGAACATTTCGCGGATCAACCGAGCCGATTCGCCGATGTACTTGTCGACGATGGCCGACGAGACGACTTTGAGGAAGTTGGTTTCGAGCGTGCTGGCGACGGCACGGGCGAGGAGGGTTTTGCCAGTTCCTGGGGGACCGTAGAGCAAAACACCTTTGGGTGGCTTGATACCGACTCGCATGAAGAGTTCCGGGTTGAGCAAGGGCAGTTCGATCACTTCTCGCAACTCGCGGATCTGATCCCCCAGACCACCGATTCCAGCAAAGCTCGCCGCGCCCGGATCCTCCATGCTCATGTTGTACACCAGCGGGTCGACCTCGCGTGGGAGAATACGCATAATGGTGAGCGTGGTCATGTCGAGCGAAACACGCACACCCTGCTTGAGCTTGTGCTTGGGTACGCTGGCTCGGATCCCGACAACGTAGCGTGGCCCCGAGGAGGCCTTGACAATGTAGCGCTCCTCATCGAGCTGCTTGAGCACTTCGCCGATGATCTGACCGACGGACTGGAGAGCTTTGATGTCATCTTCGGTCTTGTCGTACGCCTTTTCGAGGTCTTTGAGGCCGAAGCGGAGCTTCTTGAGGTTTTCCGAGAGCTCGTTGTGCTGCTTGAGCGCCTTTTTGTAGGCTTTGAGTGCTTTGTCCTTGGCAGGGTCGGAGGAGAGCACGGGCTCGGCGGGCGGTTGTGTCGACGAGGAGGGTGTTGGGTCGGCCATGTTGGTTCGAGTGTGCAACAGCAAAGGGGCAAGTCAGTGGTTGGTGTCGAGATATCAAGAGGGTCGAGTGGTCAGAGCTGAGCGGATTCTAAAGTGGAGCAGAGTGACGCGCGTCGCTGAGAAGCACACAGCTGCTCGCTCTTCCCCTCTCGGCCCAAATGGCCTCAGCTGGATCTCTTTGATCGAGACCCTCTCTTTGACAGCATTCGATCAAACATTCGCGGAAATTGCTCAAAGGCTGAGACAGGACGCGTCGATTTTCAATACAAACTTGGCTTAGGCAAAGCGGCTGTGAAGGAGCACTTGGGGGAACTGAATACAAATTTGGGCGCTTTTCCCTTTGACAGGTTGAATTGACAGGAAGATTGTGCTTGGACATCAGAGCCAACGCAAGGCCAAGCTCAGCCAGCCAGCAAGCACAGGAAGAAACGCGTTGGGTGTCCTGTGCGCAACCAACCCTCAGGGCCGAGACTGAAGCGAGCCAGAGACACAGAGCTGTGCTGTGCTGTGCTGTTCCATCTGGCAGTGCTGCTGGTGCAAAGGCGCTCCCGTGCTTGCTGCTGCGTTGCAAGCTTGATCCTATCCGAGCTCGACATCCACCACGGCCCGACTCCCTTCTCTTCTCGATCATCATCCTCATCGTGTATATTGTCCTCTCCTTTTCTCTACTCATACGATCCAACCTTGACGACCGGCTCATACACCTCGATCACGACCTCGCAGCTAGCCTCGCGCGCTTGCGCTTCCATTCCTCTCATCGCATCGGCATCCAAAACGTAGCACGGTCCGCCGAGCTACATCACATCCCCGCTCATCATGGCGGACAAGCCCATCAACTTCTCCGAGCATGTCCAGCTCACCAACGTTGGCATCGCCCCCGAGAGCATCTCGTTCGCCAATGTCACGCTCGAATCCGAGAACTTTGTCTGCGTTCGTGAAAGCGTCAACGGTCAGAACTCGGTCGTCATTGTCAACCTCAACGATATCAGCGATGTGTAAGTGGGCTTTTCCAAGCACTTGATGCCTGGATCGATCAGAGCGCGCGATACTGATACCAACCCTCCTCTCTTTCGTCTTGACAGCATGAGGAGACCCATCACCGCCGACTCGGCCATCATGAACCCCATCCAAAAGATCATCGCTCTCAAATCGGCGCGGCAGCTTCAGATCTTCAACATCGAGGCCAAGTCCAAGGTCAAGTCGCATCTCATGCAGGAGGATGTCACCTTCTGGAAGTGGATCAGCAACACCATCCTCGGCATTGTCACCGAAAATGCAGTCTACCATTGGTCCATGGAGGGCGAGGCAGCACCAGCAAAGGTCTTTGATCGACACGTGAGCTTGCAGGGAACTCAGATCATCAACTACCGTGCGAGCCAAGACGAAAAGTGGCTCGTCCTCGTCGGTATCTCTGGCAACACTTCGGGCGCACCCAACGCATTCCGTGTCAAGGGTTCCATGCAGCTCTACTCGCGCGATCGCGGCGTCTCGCAGCCCATCGAGGGCCACGCCGCCGCCTTTGCAGAGCTCAAGTCCGACGCAGCACCCAGTCCGTTCAAGCTCTTCACCTTCGCCAACCGCACTGCCACCGGCGCCAAGCTGCACGTGGTTGAGATCGACCACCAGAACGGCCAGCCCGCCTTCACCAAGAAAGCCGTCGACGTCTTCTTCCCGCCAGAGGCCACCAACGACTTCCCCGTCGCCATGCAGGTCAGCAAGCGATACGGTATCGTCTACCTGGTCACCAAGTACGGTTTCATCCACCTGTACGACCTCGAGAGCGGTGCTTGCATCTACATGAACCGTATTTCGGGCGACACGATCTTCGTCACTGCAGAGCACGAGTCCACCAGCGGCATCATCGGCATCAACCGCAAGGGTCAAGTGCTGTCAGTGTCGGTCGACGAGGAAACCGTCATTCCCTACATCCTGCGCACGCTCAACAACTCCGAACTTGCCTTCAAGCTCGCCTCGCGCGGCGATTTGCCAGGTGCCGACGACCTCTACCTCCAGCAGTTCCACTCGCTCTTCTCCACAGGGCAGTACGGTGAGGCCGCCAAGATCGCCGCCAATTCGCCACGCGGCATCTTGCGAACTTCGCAGACCATCGAGCAGTTCAAGCAGGTCCCCAATCAGCCCGGCACTCTCTCCCCCATCCTGCAGTACTTCGGCATCCTCCTTGAGAAGGGCTCGCTCAACAAGTTTGAGTCGCTCGAGCTCGCTCGTCCCGTACTCAACCAGGGCCGAAAGCACCTCCTCGAAAAGTGGCTCAAGGAGAGCAAAATCGAATGCAGCGAGGAGCTCGGTGACATTGTGCGCCAGCACGACATGAATCTCGCCCTCAGCGTCTACCTCCGCGCCAACGTGCCCAACAAGGTCGTCGCCTGCTTTGCCGAGACCGGCCAGTTCGACAAGATCGTCCTTTACGCCAAGAAGGTCGGCTACACTCCCGACTATGCCACTCTCCTCCAGCACATCGTCCGCACCAACCCAGAAAAGGGTGCCGAATTCGCTAGCAGCCTGGTCGGCGACGAGTCCGGTCCTCTGGTCGATATTGAGCGGGTCACCGACATCTTCATGTCCCAGAACATGATCCAGCAGGCGACCAGCTTCCTCCTCGACGCACTTAAGGACAACAAGCCCGAGCAGGCGCACCTTCAGACGCGTCTCCTCGAGATGAACCTCGTCAACGCTCCTCAGGTCGCAGATGCCATCCTCGGCAACGAGATGTTCACGCATTACGACCGCCCTCGCATCGCCAACCTTTGCGAGAAGGCCGGTCTGCTGCAGCGTGCGCTCGAGCACTACGAGGACAACGCCGACATCAAGCGCGTCGTCGTTCACACCAACCTCCTCCAACCAGAGTGGCTCGTCAACTACTTTGGCAAGCTCACCGTCGAGCAGTCGCTCGAGTGCCTCCGCGAGATGCTCAAGGTCAACATCCGACAGAACTTGCAGGTGGTTGTGCAGATCGCCACTAAGTACTCGGATCTCCTTGGCCCCGTCAAGATCATCGAGATGTTCGAGTCGTTCAAGTCGTTCGAGGGTCTCTACTACTACCTTGGCTCCGTCGTCAACCTTTCGACCGACCCCGAGGTGCACTTCAAGTACATCCAGGCGGCCACCCGCACCGGTCAGATCCGAGAGGTCGAGCGCATCTGCCGCGAGTCCAACTCGTACAACCCCGAGAAGGTCAAGAACTTCCTCAAGGAGGCCAAGCTTTCGGACCAGCTGCCGCTCATCATTGTCTGCGACCGATTCGACTTCGTCCACGACCTGGTGCTCTACCTCTACCAGAACATGCTCATTAACTTTATCGAGGTCTACGTGCAGCGCGTCAACTCGTCGCGCACGCCCCAGGTCATCGGTGGTTTGCTGGATGTCGACTGCGATGAAGGTGTCATCAAGAACCTGCTCGCTTCCGTCACGGGCCCCATTCCCGTCGACGAGCTCGTCGAGGAGGTGGAGAAGCGCAACCGCCTCAAGCTGATCATGCCATGGCTGCAGTCCAAGATCGAGGCCGGCTCTCAGGACCAGCCCCTCTACAACGCCATGGCCAAGATCGCCATCGACAGCAACAACAACCCCGAGGCCTTCCTCAAGGAGAACAACCTCTACGACCCTCGCGTTGTCGGCAAGTACTGCGAGAAGCGCGACCCCTACCTCGCCTACATCGCGTACGCCAAGGGCTTCTGCGACGAGGAGCTCATCTCCATCACCAACGACAACTCGATGTTCAAGCACCAGGCTCGTTACCTCGTCAAGCGCCGTCAGCTCGACCTCTGGGCGCAGGTCCTCACCTCGGACAACGTTCACCGCCGCCAGCTTGTGGAGCAGGTCACCTCGACCGCCGTCCCCGAGTCGACCAACCCGGACGACGTCTCGGCCACGGTCAAGGCGTTCATGGCTGCCGATCTGCCGCATGAGCTCATCGAGCTGCTCGAGAAGATCATCCTCGAGGAGTCGGCGTTCAGCGACAACCGCAGTCTCAAGAACCTGCTCATGCTCACCGCCGTCCGCACCGACAAGGGCAAGGTGATGAACTACATCGACCGTCTCGACGGCTACGACGTCGAGGAGATTGCCAAGATCGCCATCGACCACGGTCTCTACGAGGAAGCCTTCCGCATCTTCTCCAAGGCCGAGCAGCACGAGGATGCCATGAACGTCCTCGTCGAGCACGTCGTCTCGATCGACCGCGGCCAGCAGTACGCCGCCAAGCTCAACCAGCCCGCCATCTGGTCGCGTCTCGGTAAGGCCCAGCTCGACGGTCTGCGTGTCAAGGACGCCATCGACTCGTACGTCAAGGCCGAGGACCCGTCCAACTACGAGGAGGTCATCGAGATTGCCGAGCACGCTGGCCGCGAGGAGGAGCTCATCCGCTACTTGCAGATGGCTCGCAAGAAGGCCCGTGAGCCCAAGATCGACACCGAGTACGCCTACTGCCTCGCCAAGGCCCACCGTCTCGGCGACATGGAGGAGTTCCTCGGCATGACCAACGTTGCCGATATCCTGGTTGTTGGTGAGAAGTGCTTCAACGACGAGCTGTACGAGGCTGCCAAGCTTTTGTTCACTAGCGTCTCGAACTACGCCCGTCTCGCCACCACCCTCGTCTACCTCAGCGACTACCAGGGTGCCGTCGAGGCGGCTCGCAAGGCCGGGAACACGTCTGTGTGGAAGCAGGTCCACGCCGCGTGTCTCAGCAAGCGCGAGTTCAAGCTGGCTCAGATCGCCGGTCTCGCCATCATCCCGCACGCCGAGGAGCTGCCTGCCCTGTTCCGGTCGTACGAGGCCGAGGGCTTCTTTGACGAGTTGCTCCACCTTCTCGAGCAGGCTCTCGGTCTCGAGCGCGCGCACATGGGTGTCTTTACCCAGACCGGTGTCGCGCTCGCCAAGTACCGCCCCGAGCGTCTCATGGAGCACCTCAAGCTGTACTGGTCGCGCTCCAACCTGCCCCAGCTCATCAAGGTCACCGAGCAGTGCCACCTGTGGTCGGAGCTGGTCTACCTGTACACCAAGTACGACGAGATGGACAATGCTGCGCTCGCCACCATGGAGCACGCCGCCGATGCATGGGACCACGACCAGTTCAAGTCGGTTCTGCCCAAGGTTGCCAACGTCGAGATCTACTACCGTGCGTTGACGTTCTACCTCGAGCAGCACCCGTTGCTGCTCACCGACCTGTTGACCGTGCTCGCCAAGCGCATCGACCACGGCCGCGTCGTGCGCATGTTCAAGAAGAAGGACAACGACAACGTGCCGCTCATCCGCAGCTACCTCATGTCGGTGCAGCACCACAACCTCGAAGCGGTCAACGACGCGTACAACGACCTTTTGATCGAGGAGGAGGACTACGAGACGCTGCGCTCATCCATCGACGGCTTTGACAACTTTGACACGATCTCGCTGGCGTCTCGGCTGCAGAAGCACGATCTGCTCGAGTTCCGCCGTCTCGCGGCGCACCTGTACAAGAAGAAGGAGCGCTGGGACGAGTCGATCGCGCTGTCCAAGGCGGACAAGCTGTTCAAGGACGCCATTGAGACGGCGGCCATCTCGGGCGAGGAGAGCGTCGCCGAGGAGTTGCTCGAGTACTTTGTCGAGATCGGCAACAAGGAGTGCTACGCCGCGACGCTGTTTGCGTGCTACGACCTGGTGCGACCGGATGTGGTGCTCGAGCTCTCGTGGCGTCACGGCTTGGGCGACTTTACCATGCCGTACCAGCTCCAGAGCATGCGCGACCAGAGCGAGAAGCTCAAGAAGCTCGAAAAGGAGGTGCGCGAGCGCGCAAAGAAGGACAGCGACAAGGAGAGGCTCGAGGAGGACGCACCGATCATCGGGCCCGGCGGAATCGGCGCCCCCAAGCTCATCACCGCCGGTGTCACGGGGTTGGGCGGCATGGCCGGCGGGTATCCTAATAATCTCAATGGCGGCATGTACATGCAGCCCACTGGCATGTTCTGAGCGAGATTACACATCTGTATATAGACTTTTCCCCTGCGCTACGTTCATTGAAGAATCGAGAATCTGTTTTTCAAACCTATGCTGTACAAGCTGACTTGCAATGTGTGAGATGATCAAGGGGTTTGACGTTCTGCGTGGGCGTCGATCCAGCGATGCCACTGGAGCAGCTGGTCCCAGCTCGGCTCGTCCTGCTCGAACCGCTCGGCGCTACTCTCTCTTTCGTACAGCAAACCAGCTCTGGTGTGGATAGGAACAGCCGCGACGTTGCGGAGGATGACCAGATGGCCGGGTCGAAACCTGCCGCGGGGACCTCCGTCCCAAAACAGGTCGCTATCCTGCACCACCCTTAGCGGCGTCTCCTTGCCATCGCCCGTGTCGACGTGCACGATGCGGTAGCTCGGGAAAGGGTTACCGCGCGCGGCGTTGTTTCGGAGGATGCGCACCACGAGGTTGACGTGCATCGCACTGCGTTGAGCGCAGATAAAGCCCGAGACGAGCCGGCGTGATGAAGTCGATGCTGTAGAGGTTGGTGGTGCCCAACCGAGCGCCCCGGTCGACGTCAATGCTGAGCGCCGTGGGTGGGTCAGGCGTGGCTGATGGTAGACGGAGACGGGCTGAAGTGCGGCGGCCGGAGCGCCGCAGTGGCGGAGACGCAGATCTTGTCGACCGGTCAGAACGCGTTGCTGTGCGGACACGTGTGGTCGATGGCGTCCTCGTTGGTGTTGTGGGTGGCTGCATCGTAGGAGAAGACGGAGCTGCATTGAAAAGGGGGGGCGTCTCGGCTACCCCATCCCAACCAGAAGCAACGAGATAGCTCCGCATCGTGTGGCCAGGGTTGCCCGTGGCTCGTGCACCGATGTTGTACACTTCGAGCGCACTCACAAGGCTTCTGACCGCCTCAGCTCGGTGCGGCAGCGATACGAGGAGGTTGAGCGCCGTGACATCGCCATTGTCGATGGCGCGAGCCAGAGCCGCCTTTTCCGTGTTGGTGAGAACGTCCATGGGAACGAGGCAGACAGGATCGCTGCAATCGATGCAATCGCTGCATTAATGGTACAGATCAATTGTCAACAAGTGCCACAAAGTGCCGTACAGACGATTCTTATATGACATTGAGTCGAAGGCACGGCTGCGCTGTCTGCAGCGAGACTCAAATCGAAAGGGCAGGTCATTGAGCAAAAGCTGCGCAAAAGATGTGCAGATTGCAGGAAGTATCGACAGCAAGGTTAGAATTCTGCACAGTGTCTGTCGTCAAAACGTCGCCAAACCCATGTCTGCGCTGAGCTTGAGTTTATCTCTCGCGTGACGACAGTGATTCACTCCTTGATCAGCTTGCTGACACTTCCGGCTGTGGCGTCGCTCTTTGTGCGGGTTCTTTGTTCCGCACTTCCCCGCCTCGACGCTCCTTGCTGTAGGGTGTGCAGCGGAAAGCAGGATGCGGATCGAAGGTATATCACCGCCCCCTTCTCGAGCCCCGACTCCTTTCCTTCTGCCACCAGCAACGCCCTCACTCTCCTCCCACCCCTGCTTCTCACCTGCCTTCTCCCCCTCCGCGACCCATCTAATCACACCCTCTTCGTTCGTCCGCCTTCTTTAGCCGCTTCTGCATCATCACAAGCAGGCGGGCTTCTACATCACCGTCGGATCACATCCTCCGTGATACAGTATATGCCTCGACAACGTCTGCCTGAATCGCATTTGTCGCAGCAGTCGCATCGAAAGTCACCATCCTCGCCGTCTTCCGTCGCCACTGAAGCGTCAGCTTGTGCGGGTGAGTCGGCCCTCTTCACCCGCATCCGCACGCCCTCCCTGCCAACTGTGTCACTGACAACCCCCCTTCTCCCTGTCAGCTATGCCGGTCCTTACGCGCTCGGAGCAGGAAGCCCTTGTCGACGCCATCGACAGCAACGACGCCATCAAGCTGGCTCGACTTGCTACGACCCCTGAGCTGGCTTGCACGATCCTCGACCTCGTCCGCTCGCTAGCCGTGCTTCAGGACGATGCGCGCTACGATCCACCTGGACCCAAGATGCGAGACTTTCTCACGACGTGCAATGGTTGGCCGCCTGCGCCTGCCGCCAGTCGCCCTTCGAAGGCGACCAAGATGGCTGCGGCGACCAGCATCCTTCGTGCGCTAGATGGGTTGTTTGATCACGACCAGAGGCGCGATTCGCCATCGGAGGGTGGGTCTGCACCATCAGCGGGGGAAGTTCGAGCGATGCTATCCAAGGTCGAACAGCCGCGGGATGACGATGAGCGACCTCGTCAGAAACGTCGACTCACCCTCACAGCCGCATCCTCCTCGTCTCTGCTGGTTCGCTCCCCGTCTCCCACACCTCCCGCTACCTCCACCCCGACTGAAATGCACATCGACCCAAAATTCGGCGCTCGACTAGGTACAACCCTCTGCTACTCTGCCGACTACATCACTCCGACACAGTTCCACCAGCAGTCCTTCGTCAAAATACACAATGCTCTCACAATCGGCAATGCACAGCGCACCAACATGGTGGTGAAAATCCTCAAGACGAGCACCTCTTCTGCCGCATCCGCCACGCAGTACCGCGTGATCCACGTCGATGTTGGTGACGGCGAAACCACCACCCTCCGCGCCTACCGCGGCAGCTCGCTCTTCCAGCACAAGCTGCACCCGGGTGACATCGTCGAGCTCCGACGCGTCGGCGTGCTGGTGGTCAACAAAAGGGACGCGGTTCGGTGCGATGAGCATTCGTCCCACTGTCGGTTCCCCGAGGAGATCAGGCCGCGTTGGGAACAGGTAGGGCAGTGGCACGACTGGATGGACGCCCATCGCAGGTAGACGTCCCTCCTCACACACTACCCCACCCAAAGTCATACACCACCCCACACAATGTCGCAAGTTCGTCAATGTCACGAAATCCTCACACATCGTTTTCATGAAAGGCAAGTCGCTTCCATTCCTTCATGCGACTCGAATGCGCTCCAACTGCGGAATGAGCTGGTCGAACATGCCCACCAGCCCCTCGTACAACTCGATCTGGCCCTCGGCATGTGTCGCCAGGATGTCCTTCATCTCCTGCTCCTTGGCGAGGTGGAAGATGCGATGTTCGGTCATGACCTCTGTGTTGAATGCTTGCGAGGTGTCGTGTGCGCTAGTGACGGCGTCTTGGAGCTCCTTGATCTTGCCATCTAGTCGCTGCATGCGGCCGACACGGGTGCGTTCCTCGTCAACCCCGCGCAGATGGTCGACCTTGTCCTTGAGATAGCCCGAGAGACCGGCGCCGCGGACACCGCCGTGGCCGTGACCTGCGCCGTAGGGACTGGAGAGCGAGGCGAGTCGATCGCGTTCGGAGACAACACCCGAGAGGTAGTCCGTTAGCTCCTCGAAGTCTACCTGCTTGGTATCGCGGAGCTTGAGCACCGATTTGTGCGACCGCGCGTACGAGAGTAGCGCTTGCATCTGGGACAGCATGGCGTCTGTCGATTTCGCCGACTGTGCGTCGTGCCACAGATAGGGTCAAGAAAGACGAGATCAGTTCTCTGACCGACAGGAGGTAAACAACAAGGAGGAGGTGTGACTTACAGTAACCCTCTCGAGCCGGGCAAGCTCGAGCATGGCCGAGGCAAACTTGTTCAACGGCTCGGTAATGCCACTCTCGAGATAACCTAGACCTTCGACGCTCGTCGCAAAGTCCTCGTAATCCGTCGAGAGGTCTTCGAGACCCGTTCCGAGTTGGGGGGCATAGACGTCGCCAAACGGCAGAGCTAGGAGCCAGGTCAGCGTGCGCCCGCATCAATCAATGTTGTCAGATTGCGGTGTTCCACAGACAAGAGCGAAGAGAGAGAGAGAGAGAGAGGGCACGAGGTCGAGAGATGCCAAAACACAGGAAGGGGAAAAGGAAGATGGAGGAGAAGGGGTGGGGGAAGAAGATGCTTACCAGCGATGCGATTGCGATTGCGGGAGAGAACGCGTTCGGTTCCCGCGAGACCCTCTTCGAGCTTGTCGATGCTCTCCTTGATCTCCTCGAAGCGTTCGTCGGGTTTCCGGACTTTGGAAAAGGCGTTGAGAAAGTGGTCGCTGAGGCTATCGAGTAAGCTGGGGGGACCGGCGTTTTCCACCTGCGAACCGGAGATGAGCGTCGAGGCGCCCGCAGCGGTGGTGCCGCTGTGCGATGAGTTGTGCGCGTGCATGTCGACCTGCCACTCGGTGCTCTCGAGAAAATTGCGCAGCAGCTGACTCCGTTGCAGCGTGGGATGACGACAGATGCGTTCGAGGAAGAGCTGAAGATCTTGGGTGCGTCGATCGATGAAATCTTGGCTGAAACGATCGCCAGTGAGGTATTCGAGCCGGTGTTTGTCGGGTAACGGCGCAACGACGCACGCCGGGAAGTCCCGTTTGAGACCCTCGCGCAGGAAGGTGAAGTCCTTGAAGCGTCGACGAGTGGCCATGTAGGTGCGAGAGAAGTGCGGAAGGTTGGTCTCGGCTCGAATGCCGTAGCTGATGAAAGCATCTTTTTGGCCTTCTTGCTCCTTGCGTGGTTCTGTGACCTGGACCATCAGATAGCCCGCCCACGAGAGTTGTGTTGGGTCGTCCGAGGCGTGCAGATCGCGAGCGAGACCGCCGGCCGACAAAGAGGTGCCCAGGTGCGATGGTCCTGCGATGGCATTGTTGTTGGAGAACGAGGGCGTGGACGAAAAGGTGGGTTGGGAGCCGGAGGAGGTGTCGCGGTTCTCCCAGGTGACCGAGGTGAAGGTGTCCTCCTCAGTGTCCATAATGGCGAAGTTGGACCGGCGAGCACGATGAGAAGAGAATGGTTGTGGATGAGCAGACGATTCGATGGAGTTGTCGCTCCACTTGCTGGCTTTGGAAGTGTGCTGAGCCATCCCATCCGCCTTTGGGTTGACACAGGCTGTGCCGCGTGGAGTTCTGCCAGATGCGCACGGTTCCTTCGCTGTCAAGGGCTCAAGTTCACTCTAACAATCGGCGACATTTTTTTGGCTCAGCTTCGCGGGCTGAAAGCTGTGCCGAAGCTCCACTTTGGCGCTTTCTCGTATCCAATCTCGCCGCCACCATCCTCCTTCTAGGTCCTCTCGTTTGATCCTGGGCATCCATATCATCATTCTGCATCTCTGACAAGGCATTCGTACCTATCCACCCATCCAAATAGTCTCTGGATCTCAACAGAGCCGTCGAGCGCTTCATCAAGCCAGTCGAGACAGCAAAGCACCCATAGGCGTGCCCTCCTCGCCTCCACCCCTCGCACACAATGTCGCTCCCCTACGCAGCAGACGCAGAGACGTCGCTCTCCCCCTCCGAGCTCCAAGTGCTCAAATCACAATATGAAACCGAACTCTCCGCAGGCCACGTCACAACGCAAACCAAATTCAACTACGCATGGGGGCTGGTCAAGAGTAAGCAGCGGGCGGACATGTCCATCGGCGTTGGGCTTTTGACCGAGATCTACCGCTCGGATCCACCAAGACGGCGCGAGTGCCTCTACTACCTCTCGCTGGGTCACTACAAGATGGGCAACTACGACGAGGCCAGGCGGTTCAATGCGCTGTTGATCGAGAGGGAACCGAACAATCTGCAGGCGCAGAGCTTGAATCAGCTCATCGAGAAGGGTGTTGCCAGGGAGGGGTATATTGGGATGGCGTTGATCGGAGGTGCGGCTGCCGTGGCCAGTATCGCTGTTGCGGGACTGATGCGCCGCGGACGCCGTTAGAGCGGTTTGCCCAGTCACACATTCGCCCCGACCTCCTTGCACGTATCTGTACTTTACACTCTTTCTCACTTGTTCAGCATTCATATCCACTCAGACCAGCACATTTGCCTGACTCATATGCTCCTCTGTTAGCGACTCCTTGCTCCTTCAGACACGTTCGCAGCTGTCGCATCTCTGTGAAAGGCGATGCCATTCCTGCTGCACTCCTGTTGCATTGAAGTACCGCTTCACGAGCGGCTGCATCACTCGTCATCGACATCCATCCCATCCTCCGCGCCCTTATTCGACTTTCGCGAGCGCAACGACTTCCTCCTATCCTCGCTGGCGCCATCCGTCTTGCTATCGATCGAGACGGGCTCCTTCTCCTGCATCTCCTGCAGCGTCGCGACCGGCGGCTTATCCTCGTCGTCGTCGCTCTCGTCAGCACGCAACTTCAGCTTGCTTCCCCTCTCCGTCTTGCTTGGCTTTGAAGGTGTCGTATCGACACTCTGGTCCGGGACCCTCGTTCGCGCACCCGCGCTGCTGTTGAAAGGAGACGAAACGGGGGCCGAGCTGGGTCGTCGCGAGTTGAAGTGGCCACAGTGCGGACAGGCGTACTGCACCTCGTTGAACTCGTCTTTCAGCGCGAGGCCGTTATGCGCGTGACAGCGGGCGCAGATCAGGGCGTACTTCTGCTCGGGGCCGAGTGCTGAGGGGTCCGAGCCAAGGATGGCATCCGCCACCTTGTCCATCCACGTCTTTGGCAGCGGCGCAGCGGGAGCGGCGGATCGTGGCGGTTGGATCACACCGCCCTGTTGGCGCATGAGAGCCATTCGTTGCGCTTGCAGTGCTTGCGCTTCTGGTGTGGTGAGAGCGGGTCCGGGGGCTCCGCCGCGTTGAGGTGTGCTAGCGGCGCTTCCAGCCGATGCAGGCGATTGAGTCGCATTCTTGGACGAGGGCGAGGCAGATTTAGATCCAGGCTTTCCTTTGGTCGGGGTCGAGGGTGCGTTGGCAGAAGCACCTTTCGGTCCAGCCTCGTCGTACTTTTCAAGCAGCATCTTGAGGTGATCGTACTTGGTAGCACGTTTGAGCTCGTCGATCTTTTCGCGCTTCTGCCTCTTGAGATCGATCAAATGCTTGTCCTCCGCCGCACCGATGCGTCTGTACCACCATCTCACGATTCGCCGTGTTGAGATGATCAGCACGGGACTGCCCACCACGGGCACCCACACACCGTACATCCTCGCGTTCTTCCATCCCGAGTCGGGATCCAGAGGTCGCGTTCGCCGCAAGGTCAGCAGACCAAAGAACCAGCATACGAAGGTGTAGATCGCCCAGAGCAGAAATGCTTGCAATGTGAGGGTCACCGATGCACGTCGTTCGCGAAGACGGATCTGCGTCAGTCGAGACTGAACGTCCTGGATCTCGGTTTCGAGCCGAGAGAGCACGGTCTCATAGTCGGTCTCGCGGTTGGTGCGCTTCCACGGCAGGAAGGAGCCGCTGACCAGCGCATTGAAGACGCCCATCGTGCTGAGCCAGTCCGGTGCAGGTCTTGTATGGTGGAAAGGGACGATGGAGGAAGGCTGGTGTTGAATGGAAGAAACGCTTTGACCCATGACAACTTGTGTCGCGTGTGTGCGTGCGCTTGGGCTATTTTTACAGTGTGACGCAACTCGACTTTTTCGCTTTTTCAGAAACTCCACAGCAGACCGTAGTCCCGCCTGACCCTGACTGAGCTTCGCCACGACTCAGCCCGCCCACTCAATGAGACCAACACCTAAGACTTGAAAACACACGCAGTCAAACGATGAGGAGGAAAGAGACAAATACTATCAGATTGCCGGAGCAAGACCAGGAGTATGAGAGGTATACAAGGCGCTCAAGCGTCAAAATCTCAACGCACCAATGGCAATCAAGGGAGCGACGAGATCGAGCGAACGAGCGATGCGAAATAGAGGGACATTGCGAGACATGGAGAACTGACAACGGACAAGAGACAACGACGATCGACTAATGGTACATCTTTACGAAAGAGCGGAACGACGGAGCAGAGGACATCTGCGGACCGTCAGTCAGACGCTAGCGCAAAGCGATGGTGCAATTAGGATCGCTCGCCGCGGAGACGGCGGGCAAGGGCGATGTCCTTGGGCTGGATGGTGACACGCTTGGCGTGGATGGCAGCCAGGTTGGTGTCCTCGAAGAGCGAGACGAGGTAAGCCTCGGCGGCCTCCTGGAGAGCGCCGATGGCGGACGACTGGAATCGCAGGTCGGTCTTGAAGTCCTGGGCGATCTCACGGACGAGACGCTGGAAGGGGAGCTTTCGGATGAGGAGCTCGGTCGACTTCTGGTAGCGACGAATCTCACGAAGAGCAACGGTACCGGGCTTGTATCGGTGAGGCTTCTTGACACCACCGGCAGCGGGGGCGGACTTGCGAGCTGCCTTGGTGGCGAGCTGCTTACGGGGGGCCTTGCCACCCGTGGACTTTCGGGCTGTCTGCTTGGTACGAGCCATCTTGCTGTGGAGACGAGTTGATGGTGGTGACGACGAGCAGTGGTGCGGGTGAAGTGGTGATGACGGTGTCGATGATGATGGTGATGACGATGTGAGGAGACGGTGTCAACGACGATTGGTGATGGTGTCGACGGTGATGGCGATCCCAGATGGTGGTGATGAGGAGGAGGGGTCAAGTGCGGAGTGCGGAATGAACAATGCGCAGCAGCAGCGGATGGATCACCAAAATGGCGGGTCAGGGTCAAGGTCGGATCCGAAAATAGGGAAAAGCCAGTGACACCAAGGGCAGATGATGATGACGATACGAGGAGGGGTCGCGAACGGTGGCGGGGCACATGAGCAGAGGAAGGGAAGGCAGGCAAGCGGGCACGAGAGGAGTACGGGAAATTCGAGGAAAATGGTCGAGAAAGGGCGGGCGGGCGAGATTAGAAAATAGAACGCGGGCCGAGGCGAGGCAGGGCGGAGAGGGCGAGAGGCGGTGTCAGGTCGGAGGGCGAGGGCGAGTCAGCGACGAAAAGCGCAGCAGCAGAGCCCAAGATCAAAACAAGGACCATCGAAGCACCATATCAACAGCATATCAAGACATAGTCAAGGAGAAGGCATAAGGAGAGAGAGAAAGAGAGACGAATACGAGTCAGAAGCTGAGTCTAGCAAGAGAGAGCTGGTCTCTCTGGATTGCGCTGAACAAGCCAATCGCAGGATGAGAAGATGCGATGAATGGCGGATACATACGTTCAGTTTGACTTGAGGTGATGGTTGGGAAGAGAAAAGGGGGATCGCGGGAGGAATTGAGGGAGGGGGTGTCTTTATACGTGATTTCGAGGTCAAAGACGGTGGAAGCAGGGTTCTGTGAGGGGTGAAACCGAAGCGGAGAATGCGCAGCAAGACAAGAGGGAAAAGGAGAGGTGGCGCGGCGTGTCAAGAGGCGAACGGGGCAGCGGATGAGGTGCGAAAAGGGTGGTTTATTGTCATGCGATGGCGATTCCAAAGTTGAATCGACGAGGCAAGGAGAAAGGGGGGGACGGTCGGGATCGATGTTGAGTGTGTTGTTGATTTGGGTTGATGCGTGAGCGTGTGTGCGCTTGTGTGGTCGGATGATGCGATGGCGGGTGAGACTCGAGGCTGAGGGCGTGATTGAGCATCATGACCGATTTCGGAAAGAGGCGAGGGAGAGGAAAATGGGCTAGATTCGACTTTGGCCAAGCGTGTGAGGCGGGGCGTGGGTCCGATTTGAGGTTGTAAGGCGAGCAGATTGGCCGAGCGAGGCGGGCGCATGGATCGTTGGCGTGGAAACCAAAGCGAAGTCTCTTTGTCAAGAGGAAAAAGACCCTCTAATGTCGCGCCAGCTGGCTTGTTCGAATTCGGTTTCGGTGGGTGATGCTCGATAGTAGAGGCTCTCCTCGTCGACCGTCTCGATAGCCTCGCTGCCATTCATGGTGCGAGGGTCTCTTCTGGATCGTTCAGTACAGGTGGTCAGAGACTGCAGAGACTGAAAGGAGTTGTTTGATGGAGGGGCGCTATCAAAGAGCGGGCATCGAGACCGCCTTCGATTTAGCACAATGACATGGCGGTTGCCGGCCGAAAGCAACAGCAGGAAGCGCAGCGCTCGCCACTGGATGCCATATAGTCAGTCTAAGGACTGGCCTTCTGCACTGTGAGGGCACTTGTAAGACGCTTTGAGGTCGGCTGGCAGTGAGCAGCTAGAATGATCATTCGCACGTCAACGCGTATCTCAATCTAAAGTATCGTCCTCAGAACTTCGCCACATCAAATGCCCGTCATGGGGCTCCTACATCACCATCTCCATGCTCCTACTTGCGACGATGGAGCATAGATTGTGATGCAACCTTAGTGTAAGTAAGGTAAGTCCGCACATCAGCAAGGACGGAGCAAAGATGGAGGAGCGTGAGGTGTTGGCGGAGACGGATGAGATAGGAATATCCGGACAGTAGCGAGGGAGGGCACTGGAGCAGTGTATGTCGATCGAGATGCAGGGACCCCCATCCATCCATGTCATCGCTCCGCAAAAAAAGGTGCGCCACGCCGCCAGACCAGCCAAAGATCGGCGGCAGTCATTGAAACTCACCTTTCTATGCGAGGTGAGCGAGAAGCCACGCCGGCCAGCTGACAGCCAAGCGCGTCCGCCCCTGCCGAGTCAATAAAATTGGCTTTCAGGCGTCTGAGCAGTCTCCATTTCAAAAATAAAATTCAACCGGAAATTCCAGAAAGCGGGCGGGCTTCTGGGCCAAGGCGCTGGCCGGCTGGCTGACTGACTGGCAAACAGCGAGAAACTCCGTGACAGATCAGAAAAGGCCGCGCCCGTCGGCGTGCCTGCGGAGTGATAAGAAGGTCTAACAAATCGAAGCCAACCGTTTCGAGCATATCATAGAGCCAGGACCCAATCTCGACCATGACACCTCGGCCGATAGCGGCTGAAGTGCGTTCGGTTTGCTTTCGACTTCAGACTGGATGCGGCTCACCTTTGACAATCGCATTCCAGGCTCGTCCAGGACAAGCTCGTAAAGCAACCTGTAGCGACAGTGCTCTGTTCGTGTGCTGTGTAGTCCCCAGTGGCCTCCTTCACGCTCCGCGACTTGAACTCGCAGGCATGTGCGACACTAACCACGACAGGAGCTTGCTACTTGATACAGATGCAGTCATATGGACAGTTGTGAAACACTCAATGGTACGACAACCAAGTGATGGCCGTCTAGGGATGGATGCGACCAGCGGCGAGCGCAGGGCCAGTCTATGAAATCGGCTGATCTTGACGTGAAGGCATTCTGCTCCAAATCTGATTTCTGGCGCCCTCCTGCAGGGTTTTTCTCTCCTCGCGAGCCGCCGTGGGCAGAATTTCCAGGGAAATTCCACCAGGCACGCATGAAGCTCTCGCTGGCTGAGCCCGCTTCCGTGCTTCTGTGCTGTTTGCATCTGCGAAATTCAGAAACAAAGCTTTCGCGGGTCCTTTGCCTCGCCTCTGCTCAAGTGCCTCGCCGCTGCGCACTTGGGGTTGATCTGTTTGCTGTCACTACCGCAGTATATCACCTGAACTCTATGTACCGCTGGTGCAAGCAGCGAGTGTTCAGCGAGAAACCGTGCAAGTGATCAACAAGTGGGAAGACTCCTGGCTGGTCGTGGCATATGCCGGGCTCGGGGTAGACTGAATCGATGCCTGTCGAGCTCAAGATGTGAGCAGAAAGGGAACAGGCGCGCGAAAAAGCACAACCAAAATTGAGGTCACGAAAATGGACAGCCCGCTCATGGACTGAATGATTCAATGCAAAGCCTGACTCAAGCCAGCAAATCAGCCCCGAGCAAGACTATTCTCGAAGACAGCAAACCAGGCAAGCCAGACCGAGGCCAAACGTGCGTCTCTAGCCCATCAGAAGGACCACTCCGAGCGGCTGTGTTTGTTCGACGGATCAAAGATGTTAGGGCGAGCCTTGGATTTGTTTGCAATTTATGAGAAATTGGCTCGATTTCATTTGAATTTTGTCGACCAAAACAAGGCGAGTCGCGCGCGTCCACAGCCTGATGCCCAGACGGACGCAGCGAGGGCTTCAGCAGGCAGCTTGGTCCATCTATCCATCCGCCCTGGCTCGCCTCCCTAAGCGATCCATCCATGGGATCAGGGAGCTCAGCTCTCATCGAGGCCCCGATGGCTGATTCAGGGCACCGTCTCCCGGACAAATGACCAGCAGCAGCTCCACTAACCAGCAACCGCATACCCAAATTCTCATCGCCAAATCACCTCCATCGCCATCTTCATCCACCTATCATCTTCCGTTCTCATCTATATACCCGACCGTCCCAGCGACGTCCATCTGCATCCAGCGTCGTAGCAGCCATCTCGCCTCGGTCTTCGCTTGGCCTTGCTCAATCGCAAACGTGCGAGTCGTGCGACTCTCCTCCACTTGATCGTATCGCTGACCAGAGCGAGCATCAGCATCCCACACAGCCATACAGCACCAGCACCATCCCCCAGTATCGTCTCCGTATTATCGCCGCTAGCTGCTGGATGAATCCCGCATGCACCGCCCCAGAACATTCATAGTATCTGTCCGGGACTAGCATCAGGACCTTCGAGGGCCGTGTGCGGCCTACCTAAACAAGAGTGGACAACCCGATTAGAGAAGCGTCCAGCGTCCATCAAAGTACGATAAAGGTTCAACAGAGACGACCCAGGTCGTACCAGGCCACGGCCCGTCATGTACAACACCGAGTTCGGGCGACGGCTACGCAGCCAGAGCTCCGGTGGCTCTACCCCGAATTCCTCGAAACGAGAAAGCAGAACAACAGACGCTCTGATCGGCTCTGCTACCGATCGACTTCTGGCAGGATCTCCTTCCAGCTTTTCAACCTCTCCCATCTCCATTCCCGGCTCATCCAGGGATGGCGCACGAAAGTCGAGCTCACATCGATCTTCAAGTTTGACCAACCTGGCAGGCACATCTCGGGGCGACTCTGCCCGTTCAGGGTTGTCTGCCTCGTCCAGCATCAAGTCGTCCTCACCATCCAAGAAGCTCCTCGCCAGCAGCTATGTCGACAGATACATCCCACAAAGAGACGGCACGGATCTACATACCGCATATCAGCTCATAGGCGACGATCCACCTACACCACATCGGCACAAGCGTAAGATCGCTGTCGACACAGATGCACAGAAGGAAGAGGCAAATCAAGCCTTCTCGTCTTTGCTATCATCCGAGCTCTTCGGAGCTGAAGCAGGACTGAGCACGTCACCAAGTCGAGGCCAGCGTGCCAACGGCTTCTCCAACTTTGCATCCAGCTCGTCTTCCTCCATCCACACCAGCGGCGGCTCCTCAGCGACGCGTCATTCCAGTCACTCCGGCCTTGCATCCCCAGCGACACCCACCAAGAGGAACCTTTTCAGCTACAGTCCGTCCCACAGTCGCACACCTGGTCGTAGCGGCTCGGGCATGGGCAGAGTGGTGGATTTCGGAATCGCCGACGACGAGTTGGGCGGGACAGGAGCTCGCACCGGCGGTCTCTTTGGTGGGCTAGCATCACATTCAGTCGAAACGCTCGACTCGCCAAACCACCGCGCTTACAGTCTATCGCCCGTCAAACCCGAGAGTCGCAGCCTCCTGCTCAGCCCTCGAAAGCCTGCACGCGTCCTCAGCAAGGTTCCATACAAGGTCCTCGACGCTCCCGATCTCGCCAACGACTTCTACCTCAATCTCGTCGACTGGTCCAGCAAGAACGTCCTTGGCGTGGGGCTCGGCACCTGTGTCTATCTGTGGTCCGCCGACAACTCTTCCGTGACCAAGCTGTGCGACCTGAAGGAGAACGGTAACGACGTGGTCACGGGACTCAACTGGGCCAACTCGGGCAATCATCTCGCCATCGGCACGCAGAAGGGCTTGGTTCAGATCTGGGATGTGGAGAAGCAAAAGCTGCTGCGCACCATGCGTGGACACACTCAACGTGTCGGCTCGTTGGCGTGGAACGAGGTGATCCTCACCTCCGGCTCGCGCGACCGAGTCATCTATCATCGCGACGTCCGCGCACCAGACCAGCACATCCGTACATTGCGAGCACATCGACAGGAGGTGTGCGGTCTCAAGTGGAACACCGAGACGAATCAGCTGGCGAGTGGCGGCAACGACAACCGTCTGATCGTCTGGGATGCGCTCAACGAAGCTCCCCTTCACCGCTTCACCGAGCACACCGCAGCCGTCAAGGCCATCGCTTGGAACCCGCATCAGCAGGGCATCCTAGCCTCCGGCGGAGGTACCGTCGACATGAAGATCCGCTTCTGGAACGCTTCCACGGGCCAGATGCTCAACGAAGTCGACACCGGTAGCCAGGTGTGCAACCTCATGTGGAGCAAGACGGCCAACGAGCTGATTAGCACGCACGGCTACTCGGGTGGCACCATCCAGAACCAGATCCAGGTGTGGAAGTATCCCTCAATGCAGCAGGTGGCCACCCTGACAGGCCATACCATGCGAGTGCTCTATCTGTCGATGAGCCCAACCGGCGATACCATCGTCACCGGCGCCGGTGACGAGACGCTCCGCTTCTGGGACCTCAACACCTCCCACAGAGCCCAGAGCGATAAGCGACGCGAGGCAAATGCTTTCAATCCCTTCGCAAAGCTGCGTTGAGAGGGCCACCACTGTATCATGAAAGATGTTTCGCTCTATCTATTTCGCATGTACTTGTATACCAATGATACCTTTCTTCAGATCCTGCATTTCCCCGGTGATGGTCGTTTGCATTGGTCTCTATGTAGCCTTGTGATTCATTCTGCACATCAAAGTCGATGCGAATGCCCGTGAGTTGTCGAGACGCCATTGTGCAGTATCTGAGCTCTTGACCTGCTGTACAGATGCTCTGCTTGGTCTCCCTCGTGACCTCGACCGGCCGCTGACGATTGATGAGTCCTGCAGCCAACATCTTCCAAAACCCCTGATCCTGAGAGAGGTCGTTTGATGGAGGTCTTGCGAGCAAAGGGGTAGCATCGAAAGGCGGGTCTTGATCGCCGTATCTGGCCGGGAGGTAGATCTCCGACACGAAGAGCTCTAGGAAGGCTCGATCTTTTTCTTGCTTAACTCGATAGACGTCTGATATCTGCGGCTGGTGATTGGTGCTGACGAGGTCATTGTGCACCCCTCGATTGCGGAGAGCCAGCAGGACCGGATGGGTCCTGACATGGGTCGCTACCTACTCCCTCTGAGCGTTGATCTCCTGCTGGGTGACGCCGCTGTTGAGGATGACTATGCCGCTGGCTGCGTCAGACGGATGACCGCTACCAGATGCTTGCGACATTGTGTTTGCTCATGGACACAGTCGAAGAGTTCGCTCTTCGATACAGGCACCTCAATTCTTTTCTTGAGCCTGTGGCCAGAGGATGGCGACGAAGGCAGAGAGGATAGCACCGGCGGTCCCCAGCCGCAATTCGTCTTCATTGCGATGTCCACCTGGACCACGTCAAGGGAAGTACTGCAAGCAGGAAGAAGGACCGCGTGCAGCACGGCGAGCAGGCTTGTCTCATTACAGACAACAGGCGCCTCGTACTTCCTCGACCACGACTTCCTCCCGATCCCGATGCTCTCTGAGGCCAAAGACAAGTTTGTCTTCCGCACCTTCGAGCGCAGCGCATCTTCAAGCGGTATGACTGTCTGGACGGCGTCGCCTGAAAAGCCCCTCAATACCAACGCTGCCCACTATGCCACAGTCAAGGCTGCCAGGGCGGCAGGTCTTCTGGACTTCAGGCCTTACTCCGTTCGAAGGCTCACAATCAACGCTCTGAATCGTCCTGATGTGCCCAACGCCACTCGCAACATGGCCGTGGGGCACCTACCGCACAACGACGCGGCACAGCATGTCTACCTCTCTCGTAGAATCACAGTCGACATTGTCAATGAATCCAGTGGTCTAACTGGAACGAATTGAAGGCGACGATGAGCGCGCACGAGAGGACCATCTCGCCAGCACGCCGAACAGCGTTCACTGATGAGGCTCGAAAGGCTATTACGACTCAGCTCACAGACGTTTAGCGTCACAAGCAGAGCCAGCAAAAGCGATTTGGCTGAGCTTGCCAAAAGGGTTTCCCGCATGCTGAGTAGCGCTCAACGACGAGGCTTGATCTCACATGAGTGACACCGCGTAGCGTCTTTGCACGGCCAGCAAAATCAATTTGGCAGAGCCAGCCAAAGGCGGTCGTCCGTTGCTCGACAGCAGCAGCAAAACGAGGAAAAAAAGTGTTCCCGGCCGGGGAATCGAACCCCGATCTCAGCTGTTTTCTATAAGCTTAGATAACGCTTATGTAATGAAAAAGCCGTATACTGACCGTTGTACTAACTGGGACAGGAATGCTCCCTTTTTTATGTGTAACGGGTTGCAACGCAATATATACAGCAAATTTGTGCAAAATACTAGCCGCATCGCTTGTTAGTACAACGGTTAGGATACCGAAAGTTGCTGAACAGCCAGATCCCCACTCGCCGACAGTACTTGTCTTTGCACCGCTTTCACACAGACTACGACAAGATGAACGAGAGCTTTTCCTTCATTGGGCGCTGGTGAATGCGGAGACTCGCAATGTATATGACGATGATGTGCTTCTGGCTGTGTCGGCTTGGAACGTCAGCCGGGAAAGCGATGTGGAGCGCTGACAAGCGCATGAGCCACCTCTACCCGGGCGCTTAACCCCGCGTGGAAGACACTTGTCCCTTCGGCCGTCTTGTACCGGCTGACTGAAGCCTGATTCCCTCGACTTGACAATCATCCTTCTAAGCTCAAAGTGTATCCTCCGAGCATTGGCCCTATTCTCTCCTTCAAGGCTGTATACTACAATCGCAGCGGGTCAGCAACCATGGCAGCAGCGTCAGCAGCCGGTGTGTACCGGAACACCCTCCTCCAATCGGTCTACTTTGGCCCTGGCAGCATCGCCTCCTCTCTCCCCGCCGCTATCGAAGCGCTCAACCTCAAGAACAAGAAAGCCTTCATCCTGACCGGCAAGTCGCTCGCCACCAAGACCAAGGTCATCGAGCGCATCCAGTCCATCTTGTCCGACAAGGGGTACTACAGTGGTGAAACCTATTTCGACATCGGCGAGCATGCGCCGGTAGCCGGCATCCGCGAAGCCGTCGAGCGCATCAAGCGTTCCAACGCGGACGTCATTGTTGCCGTTGGTGGTGGCTCACCCATCGACGCGGCTAAGGCGATCTCCTACTACCGGCATTCAGAGGAGCACGGTGAGGCGAGCGCTAAGAACCCGCTCACGCATCCCGATCTGTTTTTGCCAACTATCGCCGTGCCTACGACGCTCAGTGTGGCGGAAACTACCCAGAATGCAGGCTTCAAGAGCGATGAGGGGCACAAGATTGGCGTTTCGACGAAAAACATCGTGCCTCGAACCATCATCTACGACGCCGAACTCACGCTTGACACCCCGGAGCGGCTGTGGCTGTCAACGGGAATCCGAGCGCTCGATCATGCGGTGGAATACCTCTACCGTCCCGACACGCACCCGCTTGTCCGCCCCTCTGCTCAATCAGCGGTGAGGGAGATCTTCACTTACCTCCCCCTCTCCAAGAAGGACCCCAAGGACGTGCAAGTGAGGCAGGCGTTGCAGTTGGCGTGCTTCAACTCGCTCTGGCCCGAAGCGCGGATGGGCGCGCTAGGCCTGTCTCACGGTTTGGGACACAAGCTCGGTGCGACATACGGCATCGGTCACGGCATCACAAGCTGCATCACGCTTGGTGCAACGGTGCGATTTGTGGCCAACTGGAAGGATACCCCGCTACTGCATCTGCAGAATCTGGCTGATACGCTGCCCTTCATCCCTGCTCCGTACAATTCGAGTCCTGCGCCACTGGGCACGCCGGTGGGCGCAAATGGAGATGCGACGGATGAACAGCTCAAGGAGCTGCGCGAGAAAGCCACTCTGGTTGGAGACGCGGTGCAGAAGCTTGTGGACGACTTGGGGCTGCATTCGACCCTGAAAAGCTGCGGGCTGGGTCCTGAGGAGCCAGAGATCGTGGCTACTAAGGTGACGGGCGAGGACAAGAAGGGAGGCGAGTACTGGCAAGGCGTCAAGGGCATCTTGGACAGCGTGTACCAGTGACTCCCTCAGGGGCGGCTGTAATCAACCTCCGCCCGTTAGCAATGTTCGCTCAACTCACGCCATCATCATTTGTGGATAGAGTTCGCTCGTTACGCAGACTGGCACTTGACGAGACCTAGCTTGGGTGCTTCGCAGACTCATCGCTGGCATGTCGCAGAGCACTGCAGAGTGAATGATTACAAGTACCAGACGTAACAGCGACAAAGCTTGAGGCCGATCTGAAGCTGCGGGTCACCTATCGAAGCCGGCGAATTGGATTTCGAACAGCGATGCCGATGCTGCATCAACGGGCTATCAGCTTCCGCTGCCGGTAGGCTGTCTCATCCAAATGAAAAATCCCCGTCGTTGGAAATCCACAGGGATCGAAAAAGTGAGCCGCACAATGACGAAGCGACGTCAGCCTTTGAGCCAGCCATCCTTTACCAAACGGGAGGGGTGGTCGTGATCTCATAGTTGGCGTCTGCAGCGAATGGCTTGCGCCATGCCGTAGTGTCGTGTTCGTCCTGTCTGGCCTGATGCATTTGGACGCCGCTGCCGGATGTCGTATGCTGCAAAGCAATGCAGCATGATGCCGGCCCTTGCAGACCATTACCCGGCTCTGCAATTTTCAATTGTACCACAGCAGCTCTTGCACTCTCAGACTTCTTCCCAGCCCACTTACGATTGTGAAGCTGAGGCCGTTTAGATGCCGTCCTCTGGTGCCGGCTCGCGTGCGCTTGAATGGGCCTCGGCTACACACCAAAAGAAAAAGTCAGCCCTTGTCCCGCTCGACGCAGTTCCACAGATACGGAGCTTGAAGAGAGGAGATAGTCGCCGCTGACCAGTGAGCTCAGGACCGAATGAGAAGGGTCCATGAATGCGGTCCCGCTGAGATCGCCCGACGAAGGTGCTCGAAGCATGGAAGCGCGAGGGCCTCCTTCATCTCGCTCACCCTCCACCCACGACATCCTAGTCAGACAGCCTCTCGCCCGGGCCGACACCTTTCCACCACGTCCGTAGATTGCTCTTTGCCAGCATAGAGGCTGCACGCAGCGCGAACGTGGTACAGCTTTCCGATAGAGGAGCCGGCTCGACCGCAAAACTCCTCGACACCCTAAGCCCTCGTTGCCAGTCGGTCCACCATGACGGAGCCAACCATAGCTAGAGACTCGGTCGAGGCGCTGTCCACGCATGCACCGACGACAATACCAGAAGAGCCGACACCAAGCACGCCCGCCTCGCCTGCCATACCTCGAGATTCGGCCTCGTCTGAACCAGGCCCTTCGTCAGAAATCGCACATATAGAGCCGCCTCAATCGTCGCAGAGCAGACCGCCAGCAGGTCGATTCATCGAGAACATCTCATCAGACGGATCGCGTGCGTCCGCCGAGGACGAAGAGGGACAGCCAATGAGCGCCAGTACAGCGACCCACGACGTGCCGGAGATGGAGATGCGCGATGCGCGATCCACCAGGACCGGGTCGATCCTTCGTCGAGGGTCACAGAAGAAGGTCCAGCCAAGTAGGCTGGTTGCTGCAGGATCGACGTCGCAACACGGTCACGAGTACATCTCGCCGAGCACAGAGGGGAGTACGCAGCGCGACAGTCCGCATTTGAACCACCTCAGCTCGCCCTCGGATGAAGGGCAAACCTCCAGGGCATTCAAGAAGATCAAGGGCGAGCGATTCGACGGACACACGCCTAGCCCTCCTACCAGCAACACTGACAACGATCACGACAACGACGGCGAGGAAGAGCGGCACCCGGTGCTGGATGCGCTCTACCCGCTGACCAACTTTATCGGCTACCGACCGCTGTCGCATCCGCACACGCCGGCCGATCGACGATTATCCCGCCATGATCCGGGATTCAGTCGGTTTCATCATATCTGCGGCCAGATCCTCACCTTTGGCCTTCCCGTGTCCGGCTCAACAGGCGAGACCGCACGGTACCGCGATCCTCACACGGGCAGAATCGAGTTCGTTCACATGTATCGCGACCAGGTTGGGGCGAAAGTGGTCAACTCGATCCACTCGGTCATTGCAGCTTGGGTCATCATCGCTCTGCTATCTTTGCTGAGCCGATCGCCGTTCCACCGTGCGCACAATGCGCCGCTCATCATCGGTGCCTTCGCCACCGAAGCCGTCGTCTCGTTCTACGCCTTCCGCACGCCTCTCGCTCAGCCCAAAAACATCCTCTTCGGCAACACCATCTCGGCCATCATCGGCGTGGCCATGACGAAAGCTTTCCAGAGTACGAACTACACCGTCACGGGCGTCTATGGGATCGACTGGGCGGTGGCAGCTACGACGGTGGCAGCAGCGCTGTTTGGCATGCAGATCCTCGGCTTTACGCATCCACCAGGTGCAGCAATAGCAATCCTGGCGGTGACGAATCAAGAAACGCACGACCTCGCCTGGTGGTTGGTGCCAATCGTCATCTTTGGCTCGCTCATCGTCATTGGTTGGGCGATGATCATTAACAATGTCGGGGGCAGGAGGTACCCGGAGAACTGGTTGTACGCGAACGCGTTCCTCGAGCCGCCCATCATTGGGCCGGAAAGGCTGCCGTTCAACAACTCGCCCTGGCACCCGCCAAGGTCGCGGCACGGGCAGAAGAGGAAGAGGGAAAGAGCGGCGGCGGAGCAGGAGAAGGGTTTCTACAGGGTGCCGGATTCGGGGGCGAGGGTCACACATGGATTCGGGTCGTCTGCAAAGACGGCGACTGAAGCTCCGCCCAAGACAGGGGCTGCCGCAGGAGCGACGTCACAGAACACTACAGAAGCGGCAACGGAGAACGAGAAGGTGTCGTTGGGAACGCAAGTCGTTGGTGGATCTAAGCAGTCGCTAGGCGCAGGAACGAATAGCAATGGGGACGATGGCAGGACGACGAGGGCTTCGCAAGTCACCAAGGTCGAATCGATTGATGCGTCCGCTGTGCCACCGGTCCCGTCAAACAGTACCACGGCGAACGCCGGTAGCAGAGCTGCCCAGCACGCCTTCCCAATTCACGGACCAACATCATCGACAGGCCACTCTGCGACTGCACCGTCAGCAAGCGGCTCCAAAATGATCGAACAGGACGCCTCGTTGGTCTCACGAAACAACTCCAAGAGCAGCAAGAAGAGCCGTCGATCCGTTATCATTCACGTCAACGAGAACAGGCGGGCTTCCGCTAGCTCGGCCAGCAAGATTCCGCCGGTGCCTGCCGTGCAGTGGCGAGGCTCTCAGACCGGTCATGGAGACGTGTAGACGCATAGAGGAAAGGAACAATTGCATTGCCATGATGACACCAAAGGCCGAGTCTGACCTAGTCTACACAATGAGCTTATCGAGGTCTTTGACACGCAGCTTGTCTATAGAGCTCGTTTCCGAGCTCTGAGTTCTGAGCTTGTTCGGGCTCGTTGCCGAGCTCTGCGATATTCTCGGCCAACGCTACTATGCCTTTAAGTTACTTGCGGGTAATTCAAATCGTGAGAAGGATGACGTGACGAGACATCCAGGTGTCAGGCGATTCTCGCTTGAACTTGATCCACGATCAGCTCACTGACAGCTCGCGACCTTGCTTATGATCAGCTCGCCTCACAGCCTTCAAATCGGACCTGCACCGAGAAGCGAGCGTGTAACCTTGAATCAAGATGTGATGGGATGGAAAAGCTGGGAAAACTGCGACGAAGGCGACTCTGGCGACGGCAGGCCCGCATCACTTTCCAAACTGATCCTGCTGAATCACAGCGCCTTCGCTTGGTCTGAAGTGATTCAAGTGCGCGGCCGTGCTTAGTGTTGAGGCGGCTGAGCCAACGGATGTCCTGAGTGTGAGAATCAAGGTTCAAGGCGATTTCTCCTCTCATCAGAGCAGCGAACCTTTCCCCCGTCTTGCTTCATCCATGGGCTGAGCTGCAGATGGAATAGAAAAGGCACGAGAACGGCAATAAGACTGTTTGTAGGAGCGGCAAGGCTCAACCGCCTGTGATGGTTCCAGCACAAGGAAGCGAACATGTAGATAGAGGCCTGCCCCTCAGCATGAATTGAATGGCCAACTTGGACAGTCGATTCACACATTTGCCCGACCATACTTTCCTTCTCGAAGCGATCTCGCCTCGTCTGCACCATCGCGTACTTCTACAAACGAATCCAGCCTCATCTGCACCACCCTTGCCGCGTCTGCACCGACCTGCGCTTCTTCAAGCAATTTAAGCATCTTCTTCACCATCTCTCGCAGCTTTGGCTCTGCTCGTCTCCATCAGCTCTCACAATGACGTCGCAAGCATCTGGCAGCACTTAACCCATGGACGAGACAAGGCGAATGGTCATGCTTGGCAGCCGAGTCACCCAGCAAAAGATCGATGCTCGGAATCAGAGAGTTATGCAACACATACAGTCAAACTCAGCTATGCTCGCGCTGCGCGATCAAGGAATGTACTAAGACCTTCTCGACACAGATCACCGCAAGCAAGTCTCAGATTTCTATCTCTTGAAGCAAGAAAAAGCTCGAGATTTATGGGGCTCTTTCTCTAGAGATCCATCTGCCCCTCAAGTACGGCGACCAAGCCCCGCCTTTCGACGCTGAGAAGCATATCTGTCTGAGCCGTGTCGCCTGACAAGCCGCTCAGCACAAATGGCGTGTACGATGCAACAAGAAAGGCTGCCAGGGCGGCCAGACTTCTCGATTACTCGCCCTACGCGCTTCGGAGACTCACAATCAACTCGTTGAACCGTGCCGACCTGCCCAGTGCTTCTCGCAATATGGCAGTCGGGCACCTCCCACACAACGAGAGCGCGCAGCACGTCTACCTCTCTCGCCACATGACGATCGACATTCAAGGCCTCGTAATGACAGGCAGAGAATCGAGGTCTCTCATCGTTGCCCATGGTGTTCGACGTGTACCAGCCGGATCTCTCATGCGTCCCAGCAAGCAGAGATCGTCCCATCTGGCGGTAGCGCAGACGGTCGAGAGCTCGCCCATCCTGCAAGAGCTTTGTCACCGAGCAGAAAATGCTGACAACGCCTACAAAGCTGCTCTGGCGTCAGGCTCTGCTACCGAGCAGAACCTCACACAGCTTGCTGCGGAAAATAAGGCCACCCTCGACCGGCTTTTCAACATTCGTCGCAGAATCTTGGCGGCAGAGCTAGACAGACTAGTTCTCGAGGACGTTGAGCGGGGCGAGCTTAGGGCGCTGGTCGGGGCCGGACCATCTCAGGCGATCCAGGAGCTGCGAGACGAGCTGGCCGAACACATGGAGGAAGAAGATGCGGAGTGGAACGCAGAAGATGATGTCGAAGCGCCTTCGGACACCGGCGCGATCATCGAGGCGCACGCAGCAGACCGCCTTGCAACCGCCCCTCAGCACGATCGAGTCCAAGACGGCCAGGGACCCCAGCTCTCCCAGCACCTGCGTCGCTTGTTGGACGAGATCAGAGAAGAGTCCAACGAGCTCGCTGACGAGCTGGGCAGTCTCGTGGTTCAGCCGAGGGAAGAATTACGACACCGCAATGGGGGGTGGGCAGCAAAAACATATCTGCACTCAGCACTTTGGGCCGTTTCGCGAGCCAGTCACCCTTTGCCCCATCTGCGAGAGCGAAGAAAACAACTTCGACTTCCCCGAGCATCTCCACTCCGCACACGGGCTCAACTTCTTTGGCGATACGAAAGGAGCGACTATCGATCACTCGCTGGACGCATCTGGGCGATCCTTTGGGGCCATCTACGAGAACAAAAATAAGGAGTGGCTGGACTTTGTGAAGGGCTCAAGGCGCGGAACGATGCGTCGACGGGTGGAAGATCTGCAGGCACGGCTGAAGCGGTCGATAGCAGCAATGTCAATAGCGCCAACACGTTCATGGCTGCCGAACCCGACCGATGTAGCCGATGGATCTCTGCAGCGCGACAACGCAGCCCAGACTGGCGGCGACACGAGGATTTGCATCCATGCGGATATTGTCTCCAGCGACTGCGAGGCCGAAGCTTTGTCAGACCCCGTGTCCGCAACGCAGCCCTCAGCAGTCGGCTTGGGAAACAGGCGCAGACTGCACCACTCCCGCAACGTCAGCTCGACACCAACCACATCCGCACAACAGCTGATCCCGCACACACATCTTGCACACACAAAGGGGAAGGAGGATCAATGCAATTTACTCGACGCCTTTACTCGTCGTGACCGTGTTCGAGGTGGCCGGCTTTGGAGTTGTAGTAGGCGTTCTTGCCCTTAGCCCAGGCGATCAAGCCGTAACCGACGCCGAAGGGCAAGGCAAAGTAGGGGGCCTGCTGCATGATGCGCTTGAAGCCGTAGAAGAGGTACGAGTGGAGCGCGCCGCGCATCGCGTTCTGCTGGAAGGGCGAGACCGAGTAGCTGACGATGCCGCGTTGGGTTGGACCGCCCATGTCGCCCCACCAGCCCATCTGTTCGTGGTGTCAAGAATCGCCGAGTGAGAATGCGGAGTGGTGACGATTGGCGTGCGGCAGCGGGCGATGAAGACGAGGTCGCAGTGAGAGCAAGTCGAGCCATTGCGTGTGTGTGCGAGTTGTCGGCGAGGCATCGCAAACAGATCGAGCAAAGCCGGTTGCGAGAGGGCGAAGTTGGTCCAAAGGCGCATGAGTTGAGTCGAGCGGAAGTGTTGCATCCACAGCCAGGTTGACGGTGAAGAGGGTGTAGGAGAAAAGAAGATGATCAAGTCGTCAGTCATCATTGCTCGTACGTCAGATGCGATCCTCTTAATAGGGCACCAGCCTGACCGCTTCCTGTCAACACAAGCAGATCCGACCCAACCTTGCCATTTGATGATCCACATTGCACCCTCTTACGTCCGTGTAGATCAGCTTCCTCCTCGCCTCGCAAATGAGCGAGCCATATGCGTCCACCATCGACGATCTCCCTGCGATCCCTTCCTGATCCAAGCTTCCTAATCCTGCATGTCTTCCCCTGCTCGTCCAACACTTACGTATTTCTTGCCCGTGGGCATGCCCGAGTAGGAGACCTGAGAAGCGCGCATGGTTGCTTGTCGTTACTACCGTGTGGATGTGGGTCGGTGTAGTGTAAGATGGTGTTGTCAACGATGATAGCCAAACCGCGATTGCGCTTTCTTCGCAGCTCTCACAGACGGAACCGAGTGTCCGCCCCAGCCCCAGCTGCATTTTTCCGAACGAATCCGACAACCGCCAGAGGCTGCCATTTGTAAGCGTGGAAATTTGGCGTCGGCTCACGTACGAAAGAAATTCATAGAAGTCGGTCTGGCTAAGGTCTAACAGCTTCAGGCCGGCGATCCGTCCTAACAAGCAAACGCGATGCTAGCTCACGCTGAACACCTCACCAACACAGCGAAAGGGGAGAATAGACATTTGCATGCATGATGTACAAGTGAGAAAAAACAAAGTGGTGCCCGCACGGCACAGTCGACGAAGGCAAGCGAGAGCCAATCAGCCCTTGATCGAGCTCGACGGCGAGACAGTGCCGCTGCTCGAGTCCTTGTCCGTATGCAGGCGGACGCAGAAGACGGTTGTGTCGCCGATGAAGACGATCTGGTTGCGGCTGGCAGCGACCGACTCCCACACGGGGTTGCGTTGCACCGGTGGAGGTCGGGGTGTTGGTGGCTGTTGGAAGGCGTACGGCATCTGTGGTCGGACGGCGGGCGGGAAGGGGACCGCTCCTGGTGCTGCCGCTGCTGGGTGACCCATGGGTGCGCCAGGTGCGCCTGGGAAGGGTGCTGCTCCCGGCCGCATCGGCGGCGCGCCAGGTCGAACACCAGCACCGAAGCCCGGCATGCCGGGTGCACCGGCAACCATAGCGCCGTTGACGGCATGTTGAGGCACAAAGCCCGGTCGCGCGCCCGGGAAGGGCACCATTGGGGGACCCATGCTGTTCTGCAAAGGCGCCATCGGGGGGCGACCGTATTGACCCGCCATAGCCGCGTTGAACGAGTTGGCTCGCATCGCCGCCACCGCCTGCGCGTTCTGCTGGTGCACGCTCGGCGTGGGCGGGGGCACATCGGCAAACAGACATCGGAGGTTGACGCCAGTGATGACCTGGTGCAGCGCGCCCGTCTCGACGTGTCGCACTTCGACAAAGCTCGGCTCGAAGGCAAGCACGTACGGATGGTGGTAGGCGAACGAGGTCGGGTTTCCTTCCCAGTGGATGATCCAGTTGCCCTTGGCGCGCCAGCCGTTCTTGTTGACGTAGAAGGCGAACTCGTCGTAGCACAGCAGGAACTCGCCCGAGATGCGGTAGATGGCGATCGGCTTGACGTTCTCGCGGCGGTGGACAAAGTCGAGCGAGTTGTCCGCAGGATCGAGCAATCCCTGCGTGTCGAGCGTCTCGAGATCGACAATCTCGAAGCCCTTGGTGCAGCCGACGCACAGCTTGGTCTTGAGAAAGTGGATCGAGCTCGACTCGGTCGGGATGTAGAACTCTTTGAACACGCGCAGCGAGTCCTGCCCTCCCTGCAGCAGCTTCTTGAATGTGGGCTGCTTCTTGCCTCGCACGTTCTGCTCGATCGGCTCCAACGTCTTGATCGTGGAAGAGAGCGAGCTCGACTTGACAACGCAGACCAGCGTGCGACCCAAGCAGATACCTGCACGGAAGAAGGACGTGTGCGAGGAGATGCGACGGCCACGCTTGAGCGAGCCCATGGGATCCGACGGGTCCAGAGCGTCGAGCGTGAACGTGTGCACCGACTTCTCCGCCAGCACGATGAGAATCTGGTATTCCTCGAGCACGTCGACTTGCGTGACGCCAGGCAGCGGCAGCACCTTGGTGGGCGGTCGCGCCTTCTCTCGCAGATCCGAGAGGTAGACACCGTCGTCCGTGCCATAGATGATCCTGCGGCCAAAGTCGAACGGAACGGAGCAGTTGACGCGGTTCAGTCCAAGGAAGAAGTTCTCCGAAACCGTGATGGTGTCAAAGATGTTGCTGCGCTGTCGGAGGATCTCTTGCCTGGACTCGATGTTCTCGAACCACTTCTTGCGACCGACGAACGTGCTGGCCCACAGCGTCATCGAGTAGCCCTTCTTGCCCAGGTAGGTGAAGGTGAGCGCATAGCCTGTCTTGGCGTCCTGCTTGGGAGCTGTGCCAGGCGTGCCACTGTAGCGCGTACCCGTGGAAGTGCGCGACATGACCGACTTGGGCCGCGTCGAGGTGCCTTTGCCTGTCGGAACCTCATCGTACACAGTGACGATGAGCAGCTCGAGAGGAATAGGCTTGCGGTACACCTTGTACAGCTCGTGCTTGTTGACCATCTTGGGCTTGACCATGAGGAGGGCGTGGTCGAAGAGGAAGACCTGCAGCTCTGCGCTTTCGCTCTGCGTGCCACCTCGCTTCTTGAGCGGTCCCTTGAAGACAAGTTCTCGTTGCTCGTCGCGCAAGCGCAGATCGACGGCTTCTCCTTGCTTGAACACCAATTGCTGGTCGAGCTGTGCGAGCGTGAAGCGGTTCTCGCTCTTTCCCGTCTCAACATTGACCTTGGTGAGGAACTCCTTGACAATCTTGATGACCTTGGGGATGGTCTGCTTGTCCGGGTGGTCGTCCGGGGTATATTTCTCGACTTGCTGGAGCAGCAAGGGGTATCGTGCAAGTCGGGTGGTGGGTTTGGTGAGGTAGCCGTTCAGCTCGAGCTTACGTGACTGTGGCAATCGTTCCGTCTCGTCGACAAACTTGGCAAAGACGGTGTTGGCCGCCTTCTCCTTTTCAAACTCGTACTTGCCGTACAGCTGGTGCGCACCGTACTTGACGAACGGCTGAAAGTGCGGCACCATCTCGAGCAGAATGTCACCGATCCGGTCGACGACATCGCCTTGCTTCTGGCGCTTGGTGAGGAGTTCGGAGAGCTTGGCGTTGACCGCATGGATCTCGAGGACGTTCCAGAACACCTGCGTCACAAAGTCTTCGCGATGGTCTTCTGGAATCACGTCCGAGGTTCGAAGCGGCTTGACCCACTGATCGCGCAGGTACTCCATGTCGGCGACAAAGTCACGTTCCGTGTAGACGACCTCATTGATGGCCTCTTGTCGCTTGCGTTCCGTGTCCGAGAGACTGTCAAAGACCTCTTTGGAAACGGAATCGGCCCACAAGGCGCCTCGCTCTTTGGTGTCGTTGAGCGACTCCTTGCTGACGCTGCGCTGCAGGACGGGCTGAGGCTTCATGTTGAGTCGAGCCTGCTGCTCGAGACGCCTGGGACAGGCGATACTGTAGCACAGACGGTCTCGAGAGCAGGTCGGCGAGTAGCAATCGGTCAAGAGCGTAAAGACACCCGTGGGGAGCGCATCATCGTCGTCGTCATCATCGATTGCAGAGCCGGAGTGCATGCCGTTGTAGATCGAGGTGGCGGGTGTAGTAGCAGCTGGCGAGCGCGATGTCGATGCGGGTTGTTTGCTCGAAGTCATGGACGAGACGGACGAATTGGGACCCACACTTGACCCCGAATTGCCGCGCGAAGGGGCCGGTGGACCACCAGACGAAGGTCTGCGTTCGTCGTCAAAGCCGGCGTCTACGCCAAACCCGGTGGTGGGAACGCGCGTCTTGAACTGATACACCTCCAAGGCCGAGTCGCGAAGTCGATGGTCGTAGGTGACATCGTGGAAGAACTTTTGCGCATCAAGTGCACGCCCGAGCAGCAGCGCGAGGTTGCGATCGGTGGTCTTGATGATGTAGGCAATCTTGTCGACGGCTTCGCGACCATCAAAGGCATCGCTGTAGGTGAGACCGTCCTTGGTGCGCTCGGAGAGGTTGACGCGGGCACGGAAAGCCTCTGCGACCTTGGAGAGCATCGCTGGGTAGACGAGAGGCCCTCTGCGACTTGTAGCGGCTGCGGATGGCGTTCCTGCGATGCTGCCATGAGGAGATGTGGTGGTGGCAAAAGAGGGCCGTGACGCGGTTTGCCCGAACGAGAGGGAACGGGCGTCCCCTCTGCCAATGGTGGAAGCTTCGCTAGCGTCGTACGCTGCATGCTGACTCGAGAACCCAGGCGCATAGGCGGCTTGCGCTGCTTGCGTCGCTGAAGAGGCGGTGCGTGAACGCGGCGGTCGATCCCAGCCAGCGTTGGGACCGATGTTGATGGCGGCGCCGGAGAGGTTGTATGGCGTCATGGTGCTGAGGGCTGACCCGCCAGCCAAATAGCCGCTGGCGTTGGGCGGCAGGGTGGTGGTGGATCCATAGAAAGCGCGCGAGCCATTCTGAGCGCCTTGCATGTTGTAGATCGAGTTGACGATCGACTGTGTATCCGATTCGACGGAGCCCCTTCTACGTCCATCGCCGTAGATGGAAGACGCAGGCGAGCGTGTCCCAAGCAGGTTTTCGAAGAAGGCGTTGGAGTAGACGTCCTGATCGTGGGAAGCGCGCGCATCTCTGCTGACGGCGGTGGAGTCGGTGGACGTGACATTGCTTGCATCGATGCGTGGTGAAGCCGCGGCGGAGGTGGGCGTGATGGCAAACTGAGCGGCCGTCTGCCCCTGCGAGCCGAAGCTGCTGAGTCGACGACTGGGTCCAGACGCGGGGCTGATGGGAACTCGTGCAGTATCGGACTCGCCAAACCAAAAGCTGCTCTGCTCGATGGGCACGGTGCTCTCGATGCTTGGCAAACGCGGTGGCCTGTCGCTCGAGTCGAGCGTCACTTTGTCAAGGCTTTGCCTCAGATCGGTGCCGACGGCATCCGTTCCCGTCGGTGGAGGAGACGAGTTGGAGATGATCGAAGCGCGAGGAGAGATGGCGCTGGAAGCCGGGTAGCTGAGATGCGCCTGTTGCTGCTGTTGGTAATAGGATGCAGCGTTGGTACTGCCATTGGCGCCATTGGTCGTCGAATTCAAGCCATTGGATTGCTGCTGTTGATCGAGGTAATGACTGGCGTAAGCGCTGGCGGGCGAAGCGACGGATGGACCGCGATAGGCGTCTGCTGCGCTGGCTGCGAGTCCGCTGTACTGCGAGTAGCCCGAGATGGAAGTTCTGGGATCGGAGCTCGCGATCGAGGGGACGGTGCTGATTCTTCGGTCGGCGTGCTGGTCATAGGCATCCTGCGGTGCTGCTGTGTAGGGCGAGGGATAGTACGATGACGGTCCCGCATGGGCTGCTGCATCCCCGTACACATTCGGATAGGGAGCGGCGGCATAGCCGGCGGGAGGCGCGCCGTTCCAGCGCTGATTGACGGCGTACGAGTTGGGAGGAGCTCGAAATGCGCCGGCGCCAGGATTGTGAGGCGGCTGGTTGAAAGCATGTGGCTGTGGACCCTTTGGTTTGGCGGAAGGCCGACCGAAGATGTTTTCGTAGGCTGTTGTCCTCTTGTCGAGAGGGACGCCTGGGCCTGCTCCTGACGGCATGATGTGGTGGGATCAACTGAGAGCGATAGGAGCAGTGGCGCGTGTGTGAAGCTCTGCTACCACAGGGAAGGGAAGCGGGCTCGCGAGGCGGGTGTCGTTCAAGGCTGAGCGTGAATTCAGGCAAGCATCAGAGCTTCGAAACACGTGTGTTTGACGTCAGTGTGTCGAGTTTGCGGCGAACAGAGCGGGCTCGTACAGAGATGTCGTGATGAGGATCGTTATGCTTGAAGTTGGAACACGGTGCAGTAGGAGAAGCTGGACGCTCAGCGTGGTCGCGACATGGAGCCCGGTACGAAAAGAGCGAGATCAAGGTGACAGCCAAGACGGATGCGATTCGGGCGTCGTTTGAATTGGTGCTGGTGCTGATCTTCGAGGCGGGCTCGAAGATTTGCTGCCTGGGGTGCGAGAGTGTGCTGAATCTATGGCGCGTACGAGATACGGTCTAGACGGGAGTAGGCTACCTTTTCGCGGAAAATAAGTAGCGAAGATGTTGCCTTGATGGAGACTGACGAGGCGCTGGAGGAAGCTGTATGGTGATGAATGGATCGGGATGAAGAGCTCTATGATTTCCTCTGTGGGAGTTTGAGCGACGCAGGGTTAAGCGATCAAGGATAGAGTAGCGAGCTTGCCCAATCGAGACAGCAAAGGCGGTGCGATGAAGACGTCGCCTGCAGCGAAATGGAAGCTTGCTAGGTTGACAACGGAAGAGGAGATGGTGAGGATGATGATCAGCAGCCTGAGGCGAGTGAGTAAGACGTGGGAATGAGTGTTGGTGGGTTGTGTGATTTGTGAAGAAGGATCCAAGCTCAAAAGAGACAAGAGAGAGGTGTGTGGGATGTGTGATGGACGTGGAGTTGCGGCGCGAGAGAGAGCCCTTTGGATTTAGCATGCAGCAAGCAAGCGCACAGAGTCAGAGTGTGGGTCAGAGACTCAGATTCACAAAGACACGCTTCACAGAGCCACTTTTGACCTTTTCATGATTCAACACGGCGAGCCAAAGCGGCGCGCTCCCCGCTTGTCACACCAGCCTTTTTGTGCCTCGTTGGGTTTTCTATTTTGGCGCTTCCGGCTCAAGATCCCGATTCTGAATCGCGCGGCTGCACCACCTTGCATGTCAAACCGTCACAACTAAAGAGGATCATGGTCGGACCCTGGTCTCCGCTCCAGCACGCTGGTCCAATGGCATCAGACATGGCCACCTCAAAACCAGACTCGCAGAAGCCCCCTGGATGCTTTGCACGTGGGCTCTGATTGTGATCGTGTGGTTCACAAAGACCGAAAAGGTTTGCATGATATCGAAGTGCGGCTTTGCGGCTGCAGCGAGCACAGTCGAAGATAGCTTTCAGAGCTCTCGCTTTGACGCTCAGCAGGGAGAGCCAGAGCGGTACCGACCGATGCTTCTGCCCAAGGCTCACACAGTGATGGCTTTGACTCGATCATTTCACTCGACATGTCCGGCCCATCCGCCTTCCAGATGAGACCAAGAGCGGCAGTTCCGCACAGAAACCACTGCTTGGAGTAACTCGCACTCTTTCGGCAAGTAACCGACAAGCAAAGTCATCAGTCCTCGGCCATGCCACTGCTTCATCTTGAATTTAATTCGGTTCTATCCGCACCTCAAGATGATGAAGACGAGGCAGATGATCAAGCCTAAAAGGGGTCAGGGTTGGGTCACGACGAGTAGCGAGAAGCAGCTGATCCATGCTTTGACAGCTGAGATTGAGACACGAAACGGTCATCTTGAATTCCATTATAATTTTAGGGAAAAAAAAAGGTGGCTGTGGGAGCACTGCTGCACGCCGCTGCTCGACGACGTTATTTCGCTGGTCGCGCCGTGACCCGTGATACCGAGCCCTGCTCAGCTGTGATACTACCTCGTGCACGTTTAGAACGAGGGTGTCGACTTCGGCAAAGATCGCATGTAGCATAGTCAGCCTTGCAATGAGGTCGGTGGAGCATGACAAGTGTCAACAGCTGTCTCTGGATCTTTGTCGGATGCCGGTGCGATCCGATGCTCCAGACGCCGGTCGAGCGAGCGCTTGACATCCCGGCCTCGCTTAGTCGCTCTTACGCACGGTCAACTTCGCTCGCTCGCTTCCCTGTCTTACTCGCAGTCGAGCACGTGTAGCAAGGCAATGAGAAGCAATGAGCGCTTCGAGCAGAACCGTCGCTCCGGAAGCTGCTCCGAAGCTTGAGTCAAGAGCTGCTGGGTTTGCCGCAAAGGAGGGCGTGGAAAGCATTAGTCACGCTGAGTAATGCAGGGCTAAGTCAAACCTCCACGTTCAGAAAGTCTGCGCAAAAAATCCTAAAAAAAGTCTTCCGCATACTCAGCTTCGCCAGTTGGCTCATCATACACCATCTCGGAAGCATCCCGTCAACCATCAAGGAGCCACACTCGACATCGCATCAGCAACTTCGGCAGGACTCCGATAGACTGCAGCTGCGCCTGACTCAGCTACGCGCGGCATCTTCTCGCGGTATCCATACTGTCGGACGGGCTCCGATAGGCTTCAACCGCACAGCACTCTCAACGCATCTGTGAGGAGGAGGGCGACTCAGCTTCACTCTTTGCAATCATGCCTTATCCAGCGACCGTGACGCCGGGCGAAGGCGAAACAGAAACCATCTCTCCCATCCTACCCTCCGCCACCGTCCAATCCTCGCGTCAACTCTCAGTCCCACAACTTCAGCAGCTCGCCTCCCGAGGTGACGCCGGCGCCCAAGTCGACCTGCGAACGCTCGAATCGCAACAGGCCTCCTCCTCCTCCTCGCGCTCCACTCTCTCCGATGGTCCGCGACCAAAGAAGCTCATCCCGCCCAAAGGGTGGTTGCATTTCGTAGCCGGTGGTGCGGGCGGCATGTGCGGGGCCATCATCACCTCTCCCCTCGACGTAGTCAAGACACGGCTTCAGTCGGATCTGTATCGACAACGACCAGCGAAAACACCAGCAGCAGCAACGGGGGTCTTGGCAAATGCGAGACGGCTAGCGTACCATTTTGTGGAAACAGGTTATCTGCTCAAGGAGATTAGCACCACGGAGGGGCCTCGGGCGTTGTTTCGCGGGCTTGGGCCAACGTTGGTCGGCGTCATCCCGGCTAGGTCCATCAACTTTTACACGTATGGCAACGGCAAATCCCTCATCGCAGATCGATTCAATCACGGGAAAGAGACCTCGCTGGTGCATCTCTCTGCAGCGGCGCTCGCGGGAGTGGTCACCGCAACAGCAACCAACCCCATCTGGGTCGTCAAGACACGTCTCCAACTAGACTCACGACAAGCCAACCCACCTGCGAGATCAACTCCGGCGATAGCACGACCAGGAACAGCCCACTTCTCGACCACCGCAATAGCGAAAAGCAAAAAGACCCTCGGTGCGTTTGGCGAACCAGCCTTTTTCCACGCCGCCAAAACCACCGGTTCCAGCATGAACAGTCTCCAGATGACCCTACACATTGTTCGCTCCGAGGGCGTGAAGGGCTTGTACAAGGGGATGAGCGCGAGTTATCTCGGTGTGGCGGAGGGGACGATTCAGTGGGTCTTGTACGAGCGATTGAAGAAGTGGGGTGCGGATACACCGGAAGGCAGCCCGAAGGTGGGTGGCAAGTTGTCGAGTATGGTCGGTGCAGCAGGGGTTGCCAAGTTGGTAGCGAGCCTGATTACGTACCCGCACGAGGTGGTGCGGACGCGGTTGAGACAGCAACCTGCGCCGGGAGAGAGGGCAAAGTATACGGGTCTGGTGCAGACCGTCAAGCTGGTGTATCGGGAGGAAGGTTTGGCAGCGCTCTACGGTGGATTGAGCGCCCATCTGTTAAGAGTCGTGCCCAATGCCGTCGTCATGTTCTCCATCTACGAGTTGACGTTGCGGCTGGCAACTAAGGTCGAGTAGGTGGGAATGCTTGATTAGCAGCGAACATTTGTATTTGTAGGACAGGGCACTCTCATCGCACTTCAGACATCCACACCCCTCATCCTGAACCGTGCAGTTCGTGCGACGGCTATTCTGCGCCATCCCCAGATCTGCCTGCTGACAACTTTGAAAAGTGCTACAACCGCAAAGGGCATGGTATTTCAAAAGCGAAGCAGGCGCATATGTTTGCTGCAGAATGGATCTTGTGCAAGGGTTTTCGCACGACGGATCCTCGCTCTTCGACTTTCTCTTGGCCGAAGCGCTGGGTCTGTCGTTCTTTCCGGGACAACGTGAATCATATTTACTTGCTCAGCATCATCTGTCGTTGCAAGAGTTCGAACAAAGGCAACAGTCAGCAGCGGTCCTTCCATGCATAGTGTAGGTCTGATGCGCAGAACCAGGTGCGGAACTCACCTTGACAAACTCGTCGTAGTTGATCTGGCCATCGCCGTCGACGTCGGCCTCGCGGATCATCTCGTCCACCTCGTTGTCTGAGAGCTTCTCGCCGAGGTTTGTCATGCTGTTCGAGTCCGATGAAACAAATGCATGTAGAGGTCGTGTCAGCTTCTTTCTCGTGCGGTCGATGTGGACCTCCTGCCTGCTCCGTGCAGGAAGCGTCTGCAATGCTGCCATGCAGAGAAGGCGAAAAGCTGCTTCTGTCGTACGTACACATGTCGAAGCTCAGCAGCGCTGATGAACCCATTTCCGTCTTTATCAAACACCTTGAAGGCCTCTTTGATCTCCTCTTCCGAGTCGGTGTCCTTCATCTTGCGCGCCATCATGGTCAGGAATTCGGGGAAATCGATGGTGCCGTTGCCGTCGGCGTCGACCTCGTTGACCATGTCCTGCAGCTCCGCCTCGGTGGGGTTCTGACCCAGGCTGCGCATCACCGTGCCCAGCTCCTTGGTGGTAATGGTTCCATCGCCGTCCTTGTCGAACAGGGAGAAGGCCTCCTTGAACTCGGCGATCTGGTCTTCGGTCAGCTGGTCGGCCATCGTGGAAACGTGTTCTGTGGGGTGGAGAAGAGTCGATGCGTGTGTACCAAGCGAGGGTGATGCGAATCAGGGCGGGTGTGAGAGTCAGTTCGATTGTTCCATCTACGAAGCGATCTGAAGTCGATATTCTTGCATCTTCGCCCTGCACCATCGGCTCAGACCAGCTGACTTCCAGCTCTCTTTCCCCACCTCACATCCGCAACCGCTACACTATGCGATTGATGCGGCTCGCTGCGTAGTCGCAGACGTGTCCATCCGTCCTTCGATCCTTGCAAACCCGCCAGAGTTGACTCCGAGAAGCGAAGAAGTGCCATCAAGCCAGGTCGACCAGTCTCGTTTGCGCGTGGTTCGACCATGATAATGCGTCCGTCGTCGACGCATCTCCAGCTTGCGTACCTACCAAATGTTGTAATATACGACGTGTATAAGTTGAGGATGAGGGTGAGGAAGAAAGAGATAAGATCGCGTCTGTGAGCGAATGAAAGCACCGGCCACCCTTGCTTTCGAAGGCACAGCAGGCTCGGGTTTCAGTTTTGGCCAATTTTGAGCGTTTTGCTGTGCTGTGTTTGTCTGTGACGTTGGCAAGCTGTGCTGCTGCGCTTTTCTCCACTCTCCGCCCTTCACGGAGAGCCGTCCGAGACACGCTTCTCCCAACGCAACACCCTCTGTGACGCGAATTTAGCCGCACATGTGCTGGGAAACCCAGTCAAAGCGCAGGGGCCCTGTCGTCATAGCAGCCCTCGAAATAACACAGCACCGAGGCTGTCAGTGCGCAGACGCTCAAATTTGAGCTTGCTCAGCTGCTTCCGCTTGCCTTCGCCTCTCTGCCATCTGTGGGCATTGCAAGAGGCATAACCCCGCTCCTGCCGCCGGAATCAAGCCGAGTCCGCTAGCGAGGTCCTTGCTTGTCAACAGCAGTGTTTGTGAAGGCAGCCTGACGTATCCACTCACTCACGCTTGCCCGCCCTTGCCGCTCCACTCAGAGACGCGTGAGTGCCTCCAGTGACAGGCCGGCGGAATGCAGACAGCTCTATACCTCAGCTTCATCTTGAACACTCGAGCCTAATACATTCAGACATGACATGTATGCAAATGCAACGTCGTAAGTGACTGCCGAGATCGGAAGAGTTTCTATGGAGTCTTCATGAAGGCAAAGGGATTCCAGGGCAAATGGGGTATCGCAAAAGGTGGGCCAGAGATTGCCTACCTGGACCACGTCCAAGTCACAGGCGTGGTGACACCGCTATTCGACAAGGCCTCCTGGAACTTGTCTGATTCCAGTTCTTCCGACCATTCCTGAGCCAACCGGTACGCGCCACGTCCAAACTTGTCGCCGCCCGTCCAACCCGCTCGATCCGATGGGGTTGTATTGGCGGTCGCTGAGTCGGACGACTCTTCCTCGCCAGCGGGCGGAGGTGTAGACGGGCGCGAAGGCATGCGTTCAGCTCGCAGCAACTTGGCCTGGAATGTGGCGCGGGGCGCGCTGCTGCCACCGGCTCGACTGCCGTTGCCTGCTCGTGATTTGGTTCCGTAAGAGGACGCCGTGCCTACACTGCCACCGCCTTGCCTCGAAGGTGCCACCGAGTTGAACCGAGACGGCATCATCGACGGCGCAAGGAAGGTGGGCGCGGAGGCGGGTTGGTCCGGTGTTTTGAAGCCCTCATTCTCGTCAGCTGAGTCGTCGTCGTCATCCTTGGCCGCCTCCTTGCCTTTCAATGGAGAGCTCCCGCTAGCGAGCCGCGAGGTGGACGAACCTCTGTGAGCTTCCTTGCTAAGAGCATTCTGCATCGCACGACGTCGCGGATCGGTAGCCGCCGTCATGCGCGATGGAGGCGGGCTTGCCATTTCCAACGGGGTCGCATATCCGGATCCTGCTACAGAGCCAGCCGCCGACGGGTTCAGGCTCGACAGGCCTGATCTCCTTGCCGACTTCTTGCCCTTCTTGAGCTTGCGAGTGAGCTGAGCAACCACGTCGCGCGCATCAGCTGCAGCGGCAGCCGCTTCGAGCCTTCGCACTAGCTGATTGGCACGCGCCGAGCGGCGCACGAAGAATTCCATGCCAAGGAGGAGATCGAGCGACATGTACTCGTGACCTTCGTCGCTCCAGATCATCTGAGCTGGCGAGAAGCCTTCGTCCTCGTCGTCGTCGACCACATCGTGCATACGTCTCTCGACGGCCGAGTGCAAACGGCTGCTTCGCGACCTTCGTGTCAATGGCGTCGACTGGAGCATTGCAGGCGAAGCAGTCCCTGAAGGTGCGGCCGAAGGTGCGCTCGACGTCGTCGCCGAGCTCACCGTGTCAAAATTGGAGCAATAGAAACGACTCAACCAGCCGTTCTCGGGGTCGGGCTGTCCCCAAGATTCGGCATCGCCTTTCTTGATCTGGTAGACATCCGCATCTTGACCGTCATCTGGGAAGCGCCACACGAGACCGAAATCGAGTTCCAGCCTGGCAGACTCGGCTCTGGCGCGTGCACGAGCGGCGGCGGCGCCGAAGTCCTCGCGTCGCTGGCGTCCGGCGTTGGCGGGACTAGGAGCACCGCCGTTCGCGGCTTGCGTCTCCGTCTCGTCTTCTTCGTCGCTGCTACCGGAATCGTCGGAGCCATCGTCGTTCCCAGCGGCCGGTGCGGCATTGTTCTGCGCAGCTCCTTCTTCGTCGGATTCAGGCGGCGATACTTGGAAGAGCGAGTGCCAGGTAGAATCAGTATCGAAGCGCAGCGATACATTGTCTTCGTCGTAGCCTTTGAAAGCAAGCGGAATGACGTGCGTCACGGTGCGAGGCTTCGCATTGATGTTGAACGGCTCCCTGGCGCCGGCACGATTGAGGACGTTTAGACGGTACAGGTCCTCGTCCGTCTGCTGTCGCTGAGCGTCGGCAACCTCTTCCTCGGTCAGGGTGCTGGGAAGCTTGCGAGTGACGCGGAGACCAACTCGCCAGTCTCGGTTGGCAAAGTGGATGCCGATGAGGTCGTGTTCGACGGTGTGCTTCCAAGACTTGTTGAGCGCGCGCACTCCGGTGTAGAGAGTGGCAGGATCGCAATACAGGAAAATGTGGCGGAGAAGCTCGTTGGGAAGATCCACATTGACGTGACTGGAAGCTGAGGAGGGATGAGAAGAGGCCGGTGTGGAGACAGAGGTGGAAGCAGAGGCTAAGGAATGACCCGCCGATGCGGAGCGGGCCATGGATAGCGCACTCATCTTGACTGTTGGTGAAGTTGAAGGTGCGAAATGGATAGAGGGCCGGGAGGACTGCTCCGAGTGTGGACGTAGACGAGATTCTGTCTGCTGTGCTGGGGTAGAAGCAAGGATGATATTGCCTTGTCAGATCGGCGGTGGAAGAGACGCCGGCCGTGTCAAGGTGAAGAGTGAATTCCTTGCTGATTGATAGGACAGGCGTGCGTAGACGTTCCTGTCAGCGGGAGAATGGCCGGTGGGTGTGGTCAACCGTCGGGCGATATCGTACAACGAGCTATCGATCGCGATATCGTACGCTGTTCCAGTAGCAAGAAGCGTGGTTGATGGTGGATAGGACACAGGCGTCGACAATCTAGATTGGGAATGCGACAGATTCGGCCAAGCTCAGCCTTGAGTGGCTTGCAGAAGCAGAGATAGCAGCAGAAGCAGCTTGAGCGACTGCAGGAGCACCTCATCTGTCTGGGCGCCGAGGGCAAAAAAAGCGGGAGAGGTCTCAAGCCTGCATGCAAAAGACGCGCCCCTTTCTTTACCCCACACTCGCAAAACGAGAGCTGTGCTCAAGTGCCGAACCATCCACACTTGCTCTCGACTTTTTTTGCGACCAGCTGAGCGCAGCAACGCATTGAGCACCCTTTCTTGACTCTCTGTCTTCATGACAGTTGCAGAGAGCTGGCTTTCTTTGCAGCTCCCTGACAAAATGCTCCTGTCTGACGAATGTCTCATTGCGGACACGTCCTCGGGTCGCATGTTCATACTTAGGCATTGGCAGCCGCACTCCACAATTGGCAGGCTGCATTACCAAGCAGGCTACGCTAGGCCAGGCCAGGCCAATGGTGGAACCTGTCCTGAGGAGGAGCCAGCAATTGGCAGCAGGCGTGTCGAGACTCAGAGAGGCTGGTTGAGGAGGCGAAATTGCCTTGTCTGCAATGTCAGCTGAGCCTCGCAGACGCGACCATTCGGTTGCAGACTCGCCTCTTTGGTCGTGGCCTAATCCGCCTGACGCTCAGCTGCCTGGCTTTGGAGCAGAGGCGGCGAAGGCGTGACTGGCCTTATCATCATCCTGCAGGGTTCATGCAGTCTACCCCGCATTTTGAGCTCTTTCGCCCACAAGCTCACAAGCCAAAAAAAAAACCCCAACTCCAACGTTCTCGGCCGAAAGAGATTCCAACCATCCAAGCACCGTCGTCCTCTGGCCTCGCGGACCTTCACCCTTCACCGACAGCAGATGAAGCTCACATGACGAAGAAGATAATTTACTGAGCTGGGTGCCGACAATCGATGCAGAATCATTACAGAGGCAGAACGTAGAGCTCAACGGCTCGGATCACGATGGTCACCTGACGATCGAGTCAGCTCTTGCGAGGCGCGACCTCGCGAAGTGCTCGGATCGAAATCGTTAAGAAGCTCGAAGATCGTGCGGAAGGGAGCTTCGACGCCTTGTCCCATTACAGCACCTCGGCGCTCGAGCCACCACGTGATCCTCGTGACCCGTCTGAGATACTTCGAGGGTATCAGGCCTGCACTCAGCAGGAGGGAAGCGAGTTATGAGGTTGTCGGAGTGCGCGCCGACGGGGGCGCTGTCGAGTCCATGCTGACCTTCCGACGGGCCGACTTTCTTATGCTCTCTTAGACATACGCAATCACAAGTCTCGTGGGCCCGTTGGATGAGTCGAAATTGGCATTTGCATGCATCTCGCCGTGGCAGAACCCTCAAAAGTTGAGCCGTATCGCAGGTCAACACGGTTGGTCTCGGAAGAGCAGAACCGGCTGGCTGGGTGATTTCGGCAAGCGCGCGCTTGTTTTTCGGAAATGCCAAGGCATGACGTGAAGCTCGAAACAGCGAAGTTCGACCGATGCCGCGCTGCCTCTCGCGATAACAAGGTTCGTTTCGAGCCCTGCAAGTGCCCGTGTGCAGACAAGAGTCGGCAGATCCGCCGAATCGACTGACAGCGCTGCACATTGCATCTTGCGGTTGTGGCTTTCGTTCAGTCAATGGCTGAGTCGCTGTAAACGACCCCGATCACAGTGTTCGGAGTCATGCCGACTCAGGTTCCAAGGCCATCGAGACGGATGGTCGCGACATCCGAGCGGCCCATCCAAGCCGGCTTCATCATCGGGACCACGGAGATGCTCAAAAACAATACGGACACTGACTGGCTCGCCTATATGAAAATATCTTGTCTCTTCCGTCATGAAGGCTCGAGACAATGAAACGCTGCAGCATTGTGACGTTTGCGACCGGTAGATCTTCCACATGCAGATCGTGAAAAATTCTCCGAAAAGCGGCGAATTTTTTCCCTCACTGTTCGAATTCCGCCTGCATGATCCCTCTTCTGACGTTTGCACCCTGTCCAAGACTCCTCGCCTAAACGCAAGCTTGGGCGACGAGCAGCGCACTCTTTCTAGGAAGCGCTCGCAAGTCTCTTATTTTGCGCTGACGATGTTCAGAACGGGCCCACCGAGCAAAGAAGTTTGCATAGGCTTTCGGCGTCGCTCTGACTTTCTTGCTTTCGGACGTTGCGCTGGCTTTGACTTGAGCCCACCTCGCAGAAAAAAGATCGAAGCTCATTGGCCATGTTCTGCGCTCGGACTTAGCCAGCGGAAGGGCCGATACAAGCTTTGGCGCAGCGCTTGCTTTGACCAAGCATCTTGCATTCGACTTGGCGTGGACTTCAATCCTCCGGTCACCCTTGCCGCGTTGTCACAAGATCGCCCTTGCGCAAGTCAGACCGCCAGGGTCCGAGAAAGTGGATGATGTGACAGAGGAAAAAGTCTTTCGGCTAGTTGGCGCCACACCTTCAGAGCGGCGAAAGCTCGGTCTGAAGATGAAACCCACTTAGCCGAATTGTTTCTTCATTCCTCCTGATAAGTTGTCTCTGACGTCTTGGTCAGCTCTTGCAATAGGCTGTCATTTCATCCAGCTGCGTCAACTTAAGTTCATCAGACTCTTCTTCTTTGATCGTCACTTGACGATGGCCGTTTGACCGAGGTCGCTGCGCAGGCCGTTGTGAAGACCTGCGTGGCTCTGCGCACGTCTAATTCGAGCGGTGCTTCTCGTTCTGCAGCCAGTCAGGAGTGAGCCCCCCTTTCATTGCCCCTCAGCATGAAAGGCCCACACTACACTGCGCCAGCAATACCGGCCAATTCCATCTTTGATTGGCCCATCCCCGTGGGCTTCCGTGGCAAATGGTTTCGTCGATGGCTGCGCGACGCACACTTGACTTATGAAGGCGGGAGCCTCCGGGGCATGGCTCAAGCGAATCAATCAACACACATTTTGGCCCCACAGTGACACCGATGAGAAGAAAGGAGGGGAAAGGAGAAGAGATGCAAATGGGCCGGAGAAGAAGCGCAGAGTCAGCGGCGTTCGAGTGTGTCAAGGCAAGCAAGCGCGGCGCCGCTGCCTCTGTTCCGCCTGCCCATCTACCGGCCCGTCCGAATGGGTCATGAGATCGCCTTTGTCTCGTCATTGACTACATAAACAAGCCAGACCCCTCTGACTCCTTCTTGCCTCCCCCCTCCATCCGACACGCCTGGTCTTGATCGAAAACTCCATCAATTGCGTCCGCGCCACGCTTCCAGCCTGACTTGGCTCCCGTCGTCCCCTCCTCCCCACTACTATTCGGGCGTAGCCCAACATCTTCGGCAAGATGGTCCTCAAGGCTACTTCTATCCACACCAACTTCCTTTCGAGCGGCGAGCAGTACACCACCGACGACGCCTCCTCCTCTGCAACACCAGCGCAGACCCAGGACGATGCTCAGGTTGCTCCTTCTCGCCCAACTCAGTCCCGCAAGAACAGCCTTTGGAGCCGCAAGAGCAGAGAGCAGCCTCGCAAGGAAGCAGCTGTACCCGAGGGCGCCAAGGATGACAACATCATTCTCGTCGTTTGGGATGGTGACCAGGACCCCGAGAACCCCATGAACTGGTCCATCGGTCGCAAATGGCTCACTACCGCCTTGCTCTGCTCCATGTGCCTCTTCATCGGTCTCGCCACCGCCGCCTTCTCGGTCGGTATCGGTCCCATGGCTCAGGAGCTTGGTGTCTCCAACGAGGTCGGCCAAGTCGGCATGCTCCTTTTCAACGGTGCTTTCTCCATCGTCCCGCTCTTCCTTGGCCCTCTTTCCGAGTTCGTCGGCCGCAACCCTATCTACCTGGGATGCTACGCGCTCTTCACCGTCTGGTTCATCCCTCTCGCTTTGGCCAAGAACATCCAGACCGTTCTCGTAGCTCGATTCCTCAGTGGCGCATTCGGTGCTGCGGGCACCACCATCATCCCTGGAACCCTCGCCGACATCTGGAAGACTAGGGACCGCGGTCTTCCTGTCGCTCTCTTCTCCCTCGTCGCTGTGGCCGGTACCGTCGGTGCTCCTCTCTACTGTGGCTACATTCTGCAGGAGAAGGGATGGCGATGGATTCAGTGGGTTCAGCTCATCGTCAACGGTGCCGTCGTGATCCTCGAGTTCCTGCTCCTTCGTGAGACTCGTGGCTCGGTCATCCTCGCTCGTAGGGCTCAGAGGCTGCGAAAGGAGACCGGCGACCAGCGGTACCGTGCTCCGTCCGAGCTTGAGGCTCCTTCGCTCAAGGCGCTGCTACACGCTTCGACCACGCGAGCTGCTCTCTTGCTCGTCTCGGAACCTGTCGTCTTCTGCTTCTCGCTGTACATCGCCTACGCCTGGGCGCTGATCTTTGCCTTTTTCGCCGCCATCCCCATCGTCTTCCAGGAGATCCACGGCTGGGGTGTTGGCAACGGTGGCCTCGCCTACATCGGTCCTCTGATCGCCTGCTTCCTCGCCTTCGGTCTCTCTTTCCACGGCAAGTACCTTTACGACCGCGCCCAGGCACGCAACGGCGGCGTCGCTGTCCCCGAAGCTCGTCTCTACTATGCCGCAGTCGGTGGCATCTTGGCCACCATCGGCATGTTCATCTTCGCCTTCACTTCGTACCAGCACGTTCACTGGATCGCCCCCGAGATCGCCCTCGTGCCCCTCGTCATGGGTATCTACCAGATCTTTGAGGCCATCCAGAACTATCTCGCCGATGCGTACGGTTCCGAATACGGCGCTTCCGCGATCTCGGCGCAGGGCTTCGTGCGCAACGCGCTCGCTGCATCGTTCCCGCTCTTCTCGACCCAGATGTTCCACAACCTCACCGTGCCTTACGCAGGATTGCTACTGGCTTGTCTGCTTGCGCTGGCGGTGCCCCTGCCGTTCGTGCTTATCAAGTACGGTGCTCAGATCCGCGCTAGGTCGAAGTACGCCGCTTCGGACGACACGGAGGATGGTGGACCCGTGATCGGCGCTCGACGGGGTGATGTCGAGAACAAGGTGGGGATGAGCAACTCGATGTCTTCGGTGGACACGACGCGCGTGCACACGCCGATCAAGGGCATGGAGGATGCCGAAAAGGCCGGCGCGAAGGGTGAGAAGGTCGAGACTGCGGATGGTCAGGCTTAGAGTCCTGCCCTCTTCAGAGCATCAAGGTGACCTCCATTGAGATTCCCTTCACACTTGCATCTTTCCAACAACCAGAATGATACCTCGCGCAGCCCTTGCTGTCGCCACCTCATCCCATGTCACTTTCATTATGCTTCGTCTTTGCACTCTGCGTCGCGTGGCTCTCAAACGCATCACTTTTGTCTTGTACTATAACTCAATCTCCCGAAGGTAATCCTTCGTTCACAGTCTTCTCGTCTCCCGGCTAAGCACTCGACTGCATGAGATATTTGAAGTCATTACTGTGCAAGTCGTCAAAGGCTACTTGATCCTCCAAGTGAACAAGAAGCCTGTAAACGCGGCGAGCCCGACGAACCAGAAGCCCAAATGGTAATTGAACGGCCAATCGTGGCTCTCCACTCCGCCCTCGATGCCCTTCGCCCAGACCAGACCACCCACGATCGGACCGACGAACCTGGCAGCACTACTCGTTGTCTGGGCCAACCCGTTCGCCAGTGGCGTGAGATGCGGCGGTGTCATCGCATTGATCAGCACGCTTACCGCCGTAAACGCACATACGTTCGCTAACCACCTCATGCTAGCAAACAGAATCATCCCGCCCATAACAAACCCGTCCGTCTGCGGATGCAGCATCCCGCGCAACAACGGAAAGAGCGTATAGCAAGGCAGGTAGATCGCCGTTCCCAAGCGCAACATGGCCAAATGCGAAAGGGGTCCTTGAGGAGGCCCCACGCGGGGGTAGAAGACGAACTGAAAGATCAACTGGCAGAATGCCATAGCTGAGATGAGCTGTGCGTAGTGCGATGCGGTGAGTCCCAACCCACCGGAGGGTTCAGGGGTGACCAGGAAGGCCATGAACACTTGATCGAAGGTGGAGGAGTGGAAGGCCATGAGACCGTAGTGCGCGATGATGGCCGTGGGGAGGAGGGTGAAGAGCGATGGTGTGGGGGTGGGGAATGCCATGGATTGACGTTGGGAGGCGGGAGACCCGGCGGTGGAGCGACGTGGGGTGGGAACGGAGAGAGAGGCCCGGTTGGAGGAGGATTCCGGAATCCCGGCGAGGGTTGGATCCCACGCACTGTCCGATCGTCCCCCACCCCCGCCCCCGAGGGGACCGTCGATGGAGGGAGAGAGCGGGTTGTACGCCGGATTCTGCAGAGGACTCTCGATGCCCGTGTTGGCGTACAGACTCGGCACGCGCGCCGTCGCACTCGACCTCCTCATCGACCGCGGCCGCGATGACGCATACGACCGCGCAGCAGTCGACAGTTTACGCTGGGCAAAGTTCAACGGTGGCAAATGCCTCGGCGATAGGAGGGAGGATCGTTCGTGCGGATCCTGCTCCTCCTCCTCCTCGTCTTCTTCATCAATCGAGTTCTCCGCTAGCGAATCTTCAGCACTCTCCCCCGCATACGAGTCGTTCTCCAAATCATCATCGTCTTCGAAGACATCCTCGTACGCCTCGTCCCCATTGATCGCAGCCGCAACCCACAGATCCGAGATGGTAAACACCGAATCGTCCTGCGCGAGCAAGAAGCGTTGGGCAAAGCTCAACCCGGGTCGCTGACCGATCTGCTCGAAATCCGGCGCGTACTGGTTGGTCGACGAGAACGAGTTTCGGCCCGCCGTCCTGCTCTGCGCGAACGACTCTGCTCTCACCGCTGAGCCGTGCCGATCCGTCGCGGTGGTGCCCGTTTGCGCCTGCGATCGGGACAGATGCCCATCGTAGCCGTACGCAGAACCAACACCGAGGATCGCACGCTGTCGTTCTTCGGTGCGCGAAAAGAGGCGGTTTCGGCGAGGAGCGTGGTCAGCGCGGGAGAAGCCCGAGTCGTTGATGGTGGTGTTGTTGTGCGTGATGATGGTTCCACCCTCGGAGGGGACGGGTGAAGGTGGGCCACCGGTCTCGTAGTCGACCTGCTGTGTGAAGGTGCGTTGGAGTCGACCGGGTGTTCCGCCTTGGCTGGCACGGCTGATGTCTGGGGTCGAGGTGCCGCTCGTGCTGGCTTGGGTGGCGTTGCCGAAGTTGCGCGAGAGGCTTAGATCGGATTCTCCGGCAGTGGTGCTGCGTGCGCCGCCAAAGTAGCCAGAGATGCGTTGGCCTGCGGAACGACCGAAGCTGCCAACTTGGTTCGCAGCGCGTTCGATGTCGCCCTTCTCCGGGAGCGCGATGGCGCCTGTGCGCGGACCGCCATCGTGGCCGATGAAGAGGGTGAGGAACGAGCCGACCAGCGTGAATGATGCAGCGACCAGACAGGGCAGCAAATAGGGATAATTGGAGAAGAGCTCACTGCTGCCAAAGATGCCAGGGAGCTTCTGGACGGGATGCTCGAGGACACCGCCCAAGATGGGACCGATGATACCGCCCATTCCCCAGCAGAAGCCCATGAGCGCGTAGGCGCGACCCTCGTTGGTCTCATCGGTGATGTCACGGATGGCACCTTTTGCGACCCCGACGGCGCCATTGAAGAAACCCTGAGCGAGACGGATGAAGATGGCCGTCCCGAGGTTCTGCGAGGTGCCGAAGAGCATCATGGTGATGGCGTTGCCGAGGAGGGAGATGGCGAGCACGAAGCGACGCCCACGCTTGTCGGCCACCGAGGCCCACATGAGCGAGGTGAGGAACTGAGCGAAGAAGAAGCTGGCAGAGACAATACCCGCCCAAAAACCCACGTCCGCTTCGCCGCCGACGCCAAAGTCTTCGATCATGAAGAAGAGGAAAGGACCGGCGACACCGGCCGAGCTGAACTCGCCAAAGCAGACGAGGCAGAGCACGATGAAGGGCAGCGCTGGGATGGGGTTGGAGAACGGATCCGACTTGCCGGTGGGCAGCATGCGAGGGATGGAAGGTGCTTCCGCTGAGGCAATGAGCGCGTCGATGTCGATAGTGCCGTCGTCGTCACCGTCGGCGCCACCCGCTGGGCCACCGGTGGTGTGAACTCGACGCAAATTTCTGCCACCAGCATCGCTGCCTGCGACGGATAGCTTGCGCGGAAAGACGCCCATAGAAGCGCGTTGGAGGAAGTTTTGCCTCTGCTGGACGCTGGGCGCTCGTCGCTTGAACGACATTCCTCTAGGCTGGCCTTGGCGCTGGGAGGAGGCAGCGACGCTAGGACTCATGCTGGGAGCTCTTGCACGAGCAGCGTTGGATGCATCGTCTCGATTTGGTGTGAGTAGATCGGTGCTGGTGCCTTGATAAGGGGAGGGTGGCAGATTGATCCTGCCGGGACCCGAGGCGCGATAGCCCGCACGCGCGGTGTTCTGCGAGTCTGTCGATGACGATCCGGCACCGGATCCGGCCCCATAGTTCTTCGCCATGTCTCCGGGCGATGCAGGTCTGCGCAGAGGATCTGGCGATGCTCTCCTGTCGATGCTGGACGAGGCGGAGGCGAGCTGCCTTGGCGAGGCGCCGGGTTTTGTAGGCGAGTTGTCGCGCGATGGACGAGGAGAAGGATGGAGCTGGTCAGCGAACTGGATAGCTCGCGGACTACGAGGAGGGTCTGTGGGTGTGGGAGGGGCGCGGAGGGGGTCTTTGTCCGCCATGGTGTCGTTTCCACCAGCAACGTCACAAGACGTCGCCACTGCTAGGTGCCGCTATGAAAGCGCCAATCAAAATTGCCCTAGGCCCAGGCAGCGTGCAAAGGGATCGAGCTGCGTGACGATCTGAGCTTTTGGCGACCAATCAATGGGACGAGCTGCGTGGGCGCGTTGCCACTGACACGCTTGACAGCAATTGTGATGTGGGATGAAAGTGAAGGAAGGACGAAGGGTGTGTGCCAACGACGCTGGGTGCAAGGAAACAAGGGTTCGAGGCCTCGGCTGGGGGCCAGTTGGCAGCAAGCGACCTGTGTGACCAAAAAATGCAGCACGACGGAATGAAGTGGCTCGCAACCAAAAGCCTGCAGCTGCAACACAGATGGGATCGGCGCGCTGCTGCTCCTGCATCTGTGCTGTCATCCAGCCTGTCCTGAAATTTGTCCAGCGCGCTGGGCTTACAACCTTTTCCCACGCCTCGCGACCGAGTTAGCTTTCGGAAATTCGCCTTGGAAGCGTGTGAGGCCAGCTCGGCGACAAGCGCGCGTGTGGCTGACGGTGACGAGCAAAAGAGAGCCGAGCGGAGCTGACTTGGGATGTCGAGCGCGGAGAAGCCGAGCCGCTTCCCTGGGCCGTCAAGCTGCTGTTGTTGTTTCTGCCTTAGACCCTGTCTCGCTGTTTGCGCCCATCTCTTGCCAGACAACATGATCCGGATGCTCAGTCGTAGACCGAGAGCCAAGCACTCGACTTCAGCACTCATCACGTCACAAGCAAGTCGAAAGCCGAGTACTTCTTATCAGCTCACTCAGTCGATGGCTCGAGCCGACGCTCATTTTCGCATCTTCACGACGGCCGAGCCAATCGTGGCACTTCTCTTCTTAGTTCATAGCCATCATTCCTGAGTCTAATCTCTCTTCTCGCAATCATCTGCGGCCATAGAATCTTGAAAGCACCGCATCCCGTCCGATCTGCGAAGTTAAGCAAGAGATCGCCTAGTCAGTACTGCGGTGGGGGACCACGCGGGAATCCTAGGTGCTGCAGTTCTCTCTTTTTGGCTCGCTCCATTTTTCGTCTCTGTTAGGTTCATGCTGTCGCAGGCGCGTGTCTCGAGACGTGTCTCTTGAGAAGGTTTGGGTTGGCATGTCATGTGGAGCAAAACGCCTCTCGACGCGAGTCCACGCCCCTTTACGCGCTCGTGTGGGAGGGTTTCAAGTCGAGAGGAATTTCCACAACTTAGCCGACGCGAAGGCGATTTCACCATCTACGAGTCTGGTGCATGTCTCAAAGCTCACGACGTGTAGAGCAGTCAGCGGCTCAGTTTGCCGAGTCGCGATCGATCCAACCGCTCCTCCTTCATCCATTCCATTTTCATTCATCGTCAACAACGCTTGCTTTCCTCTACACCACCATCCACGTCCTTTGAGGCCCCGCCTTCGCCCTTTCAGTCCCGTCGCAACTCGCCTATCCATTTCGCATATCGTCATCCGCCAAAATCGCATCTGCATAGCATCTTCGATGCGATCCTCAGCTTCACCTCAACACCACTCCGAAGCTCATCCACCTTCACAGCTTGTTTTGACCCATTTCAGCACGCTTCCATCATCGCTTTGAGCGCTCTTTCCACACCCTCTCTCCGTGACCACGCGACATCCCCACTGCGCCCTTCCAGCTCATAGCCAACGCCTTTTCATTACCCTTGGCTCAGTCAGAACTGCCACATCCAAGGCATACAGTCGCTCAGTACGGCTCCTTCTCGTCTCACCTCCTCACCATCCGCCGATGAGAATACTTTGAGTTGCCTGGACCCGACACCGCTCTGCTGTCACCACGACCGGACCGACATCCATCACATCCCACGATCGACTCAACAGGCACGCAACCATCTTTGAGAGGCGTCATGTCCAGTCACGGGCCCAGCATGGATGGTAAGTGCCTATGTCCACCATCTCAGATGCGCATACAAGCTTTTGTTATAACGCCACTAACATGTTCTCATCCCCTCCTCGTCGCTCTTCACTCTCTGCAGTCAAGGTGCTCTATACCTTGGACTCGAGTCCCAACCACACCATGGTGGCTCGACTCGGGCGTCCTGTTCCCGTCGAGGTCATCATCCCAAACATGACTCCTCCTTCGCCTCTCGAACCATCAGGAAGCAACTATCACCCATCACCACCCTCGCGTCACGTACGCTTCGGCCGAATCGCCCTCAAGGCTTGTCTCGGTGCCGTCTGCATGGCCAGCCCCGAGCTCCTACCGGACGACAAGAGGGACTATATCATCTACGCTGTCGACCCAGAAGAGACAATGCGTGCGCAGCAACTCGGATCGCCCTCATCTCGTGGTCAAGTCACGCCCGTCCGCGCATCCTCTTCCATGTCGTCGCGTGATCGTCACGATGCCAGCTCCAGCAAGCACAGCTCCAGTCCGTCCCGTCCCAAGGATGCGCCCACCTCCATCCTCGTCGGCAAAGGCTTCTTCAACTGGGCATTAGATGAGGAGGGAGACGGCGAAACCACCGTCACCGGTCGCGTTCGCTCGGATGGCAGACGTCTTCGCTACGAGAATGGTCGCGAGTACGAGGAGGACATCAATGTGCTCGAGGTGGTCATCAAGCTCAAAGAGTCGCAGGCAAGGAACAAGGACAAGTACTTCAACCTCGTCCGTGGCCTTTCGTCTGGCTCGAGCTTCAGTGCTGGCTCTAGTACGGCTTCAAGCTCTGCATCTACCAGTCGCGTGTCACATCGTCTGCCCTTGCAGGACGACGCCATGTCAGCACCACGCCGTTTCCGGACAGCTCGACACATCGAAGACCAATCTCTCTCCTTGCATTCCGAGCCTGATTACCCGACCTCTTCATCATCCTCTTACGGTACCATGGAGCGTCAGATCCGCAGACCCGCAGCGCGTCCATCTTCTCGCTCTATGCCTATGGTCGACAAAGCCACAGAGCGCATTCTGTCCCCAAAGACAGCGCCTCTCGGTGCTTCACCCAGCTTGCCCGCCCTCTCCTCCTTCTCCGCGACAGCTTCCTCTCCAGCTGTGTCTGCCTTATCTCCAAACGCGGCGGCACTTTCAGCAGCAGCAGGAGCGGCTCCCAACCAGTCCACAATGCAGCTTCTTACCATCTTGCACAGCCTCCAGCAAAGATCGTCCAAATCGGCGCCAGAGCCTGCTCAGCAAGCACAGCTCGAGAATCTGCTTTCGCAGGTGGCTCAAGCCCTTGGCAACTCGTCGACGTCGTCGCCGGCCGCTGACTCGACGTCCCTTGCAGAGCCATCGGCAGCAGCAGCACAGCGTGCGTCCACCTCGCCGGCTCTCTCCGCCCGCCCCCTGGACAGCATCTCTGTACCGAATTCTCGCTCGCCTATGCCGACATCCGAATCGTCGCATCCTGGTAAGGAGAATCGCCTGACGCTGGTCGCATCGAAGGACTCACCGCAGACCGGGCACTCCAACTCTCGCCGCCAATCAGCCACGTCTCCCTCCTTTGAAGATGAGGATGCCTCCAGCCCTTCGGTCCAACGTAAAGATAGCCAGGACACAACGGACCGCATCTGCTACAACTGCGGCACAGACGTGCCGACCACATGGCGCATTCTGAAGCTTCCCGCCGGCAGCACCGTCAACAACCCCTCCGCCGAAAAGGGCTCCAGCAGCGATGGCACCAACGACGACTCGAACGAGCCAGGATGGAGGCCCCGCTATGCTGATAACGAGGGCCCGATCCAGACGGACGGCGAGACCAAGTGGTCGGCCTGCAATCCTTGCGGCCTCTACTATCTCAAGTGGAACAACTCGCGCCCAGAGTACGTCTGGAGGAAGGAGCATGCGACCAAGGTGTATCGCGACCGAAAAGAAGCCATGAAGCGTCAACGCGAGAACGAACAAGCTGGTTCGAGCAAGCGATCCAAGGTTGCCAACTCGGACGTCGATGCAGCTTCTCCCTACACCACATCTACGCCGCGAGATGCCAATACCAACAGAGCATCTTTCGCAGATGGCGGCGCTGCGGACGAGAGCATGACCTCGCCGAACTTTGACGCTGCCACGCCCGGTTCCAGCTCAGGGCGCAAATCGAGCATGCCGCGAACGCTCAGCGAGGCCTGCCACCGCGATGCGGAGAAGCTCGAGTCGCAGCGAAGCAGCAAGAAGAAGGAGAAGGAGAAGCCTGTCTGCAAGAAGCAGGCGGATCGGGAATATGTGCTGGATCCTAGCACGGGCAAATGGCGCAGCAGGAGAAGCATGCGAGAGAACCCGGCGGGGAAGCGACCCGGTCGTCCTAAAGGCTCCGTCAAGGTGCCGCAGAACGGCAAGGCGGCCTCCAAGTCGTCGCCGATCCCGGAGAGCAGAGACGACAAGGACGACGCAGCGTCCACCAAGCGACCATCGGCGTCCAAGCAGGCCGGCGCCAGCACCAGCGCTCAGGCTTCCACGTCCAAAGCAACGGCTCACGGACCACACATGGAGTTCCGCGCGCCTATGCCACCGCAGCGAGGCCGACAAATCCCTTCGTCGCGCGTGGTCAACTTTGCTCAGTCCAGCCCTGTTCGACCTTCCATGAACGCCAGCTTGATGCAGCCGGACGCGGTCAACGCTCTTCCCAGCTTCGGCTCTGGACTGCTGGCGAGTCCTTCCCGTGACGTTCGATTCCGGGTCCCCAGCTACCTGATGAACTCAAGCCCAGGAACCATGCTGGACACGCTCATGAGCGAAGCCGACTTTGACTTTGAGGAGCTGGGGCCTCTCGGACCGCTGCAGACTCCGGGCACCTTGCTTGGCAACTTGACTCGCAACGGACAGCAGACCCCCTCGATGCTGCGAAGGAGTCCACGCAAGAACCCGCACGGGACCATCTCGGGTCAGAACCCCTACGCGTCACCCAGCTCGAAGCGATCGGGCAGCCCTTCGCTCGGACGCGACTTGCGCATGAGTCGTAGCTTGGTCGACGAGAACGGCTCCCCTGGCGGACGAAATGTTGCCGCCTCGTCCTCGAACAACAACAGTCCTGTGACACGCAGTCGCACTCGATCGGGTCAGGACGTGCTGCACCCTGCGCTCTTCTCTTCGAGCGATGACCCCTCGAATGAAAACGACAAGTCGAGCAGCACCGTCACATCGCCCGCGTCGCCCTCCGAGAAGGTCAACACTGGCAAAGTCGCGCGCAGCAAGTCCAAGATCACCTCGTCCCTGCACAGCGTCGGCAAATCGCAGATCTCGTCGAGGAAGGGTCAAGTCGAGGCGAGCGCACGACGAGGTGCCTCTGCCGATGTCGAGGCGGACGACGAGGATAACGGCCCCGAGGCCCAGTTCGTCAAGGGCCCGTACCGCAAGAGCGGCACGGAAAGCCGCGAAGGATCGGCTGGCCTTCCTTCGTGCCCTGCCTCGCCGAGTCTGGGTCGTGCGACTCGCAAGCTCACCCGCAACCTCAGCGCCGCCAGCAATCAGTCTTTGATGCAGAACGGTCCGGCGAAGCTTGCGCAGCTCGACCTGCCGCCCAGCAGCCCGGTCTTCGACCACCCGACGGGCCGAAGCTCGAGCACGATCGAGGTGGATGGCTGGGGAAGGACGCCTAGCATGCGCGAGATTTTTCCCACTCCGAGCGACCTGGACTGGCCGAGCGACGCTTCGCCCGGCGGCGTGGGCTCGCAGTCACCGATCAAGAACGAGAAGGTCGATGAGACGCTCTCGACGGCGACGATGCCGGCTTCCAAGGAGACAGCGATTGTCCGACGACGACCGTTGCCAGCGACGGTGGAGGACGGGTCATCGTCTGTTTCAGGCTCTTCTCCAGCATTGTCGGACGACTCGCCCGAGGCTGGAAACGGGAACGTGTTTGACCTGCTCGAGGACCCGTACGGCATCCTGGCAGCGTCGGGCTTCGGTATCGATGCAGATGGCACGCTGACGTCGCTCGAGATTCCTGTCCCTCCCCCCTCGGGCCCTGCGAACCAGATGACGCCGACGTCGACGACCACAACCCAACCTCAGCCGGCGATCACAGCGGACAACTTCAACGAGATCCAGCTGCACCAGTCGAAAGAGTTCGGCACGCATCTGACCGACTTTAACTCCTCCGGTGGCGTTGGCATCGCTGCGCACGTCGCTGGCTCGAGTGGCACTGCGGCGGCGGTGCAGATCGCCAACGCTCCATCGTCAGGCGTGGAGGGACTGGACGCAGCGTTCCTAGCGACACTGCCGCCGGAGCTATCGAACATCTTTGCATCGCCCAAAAAGCCCATTCCGCCCCAGATCATCGAGATCCTCGCCAGCCCGCGCAGGTCGCGCACCCGAGGCAGCACGATCTCGCCCACAAAAGGGACGATGGGAGGAGAGTTGGTCCCCAGCCCATCGTTCGCGCCGGGCACGGAGGGACAGTTGAACGAGGCTGAACAGCAGGATTTCTCCGCCCTGTTCAGCAATCCGGACATCCAGGCGCTGCTGGCTGAATTCGAGGCGAGTGCGTAGACGAGGATCAAGGTTGGGTGTTGTGTTGAAATGCACATTGTCGTTCACCTCATCCAGACCGTGAATGTCTGAGCGTGTGAGAATAACATGAGACAATTCAGCTTGCTATTGGTATGGATGTGATGCGATACAAGGAAAGGGGAAAGGATTTCGACCGTGCTCTTGCAGGTCAGAGTCTCGTGCTCCGCATCAGCAGTGGGGATGAATATCACTCTTCGCACTTGATGTGGACGATTCTCGTGTCGCTTGTCCCGTGAGGAGTGATGGCGAAGCAAAGATGATCTTGGTCTTCTCTCGTGATGGCCATCTTGTGCCAGTTACCTGGCATCGTGCCATCGGGATTGCCCGCAGTGATGATCGTCAAGGACTCGCTGTTGCTGAGAGGATATTGAGTCGCATAGACGAAGGTGAAAAGAGGTGCTTCTCCAACTTTGTGGTCATCCAAGTGCTCGTAAATCCCGATGGTGGCCGCAGTAGACCATAAGGCACCAGGAAACAAGGGTGCAAGGTAGCGATTAGGGTCGGCTTGATCGTCGTGCAGCAAAAGCGATCGTATGGCTTGGACATCTGCCAGAGACATAGCGAGGAAAGGTCAATAGATCTGGAGTTGACGGTGGACGGTGACGAGACAGTGAGTCATGAGCAAAGAAGACTCAGAGTCGGACAATGGCTATGAAGCAGAACGATGCTCAAGGTCAGAGTTCGGCTGTCGCACTATCCGTCCTACTGCCTCGGGTTTGACCGGGCGTGGGACAGCCATGCATCAAGCGGTGGGAGAGTGTGCCCCACTTCACTTGCCTCAATGGAATCAATGGCCTCATCACGCGCAGATCGCTCGGTGTAAGGGGGACATGGATTGAGGATGAAAGTTAATAGAAGCGGACAATGAACTTTACAAAGGACTTGACAAAGGACTTGGCGACGTGAAAGTTGCAACGCATGGAAGATGATGAAGCCGACTATTCGTCATGGTAAACAGGACCACAGGTGACAGCAACGTCGAAGTCGCTGACGGGTGGAGCGTCGACCATCATGCGGAAATAGTCCTCCATAGACACAGGCTGCGGACAGACCCTGTCATCCCTGCCGGCATCGAGGCGTAATTGCTGGAGATCGAGGGGTGGATACGCCTTCGCGGCGGCAAGAGCTTCCTCGGGATCGCCATCCGAAGCAATGATGACAATATCACCATCACTTGCCAGAGCCTCGTAGTCTGCATCGTCATCGAGCAGATCAATATTGTCGTTGGCGCCCAGATGTCCAGCGCAGGCCAAAAGAGCCTGCGCGAGGCAAAAGAAGAGGACCGTGGCGGTGACGATCTTCATGTTGAAAAAATCCCAAAGAACTCGATACGGACAACTCGAGTGTCGCTTGACCCCCTAGTAGTGATGGCAAAGTAAATTATCCCGCAGTCTTGTCTCGAGACGACGATGTCGTGCTGACGGGACGAGTTATCCGAACACAGTTCGGTGATGGTTGTCAAGGTGTCGCCGTTGGGCAGGGGATGCTCGGTCACCGAGAGGCTGATGTGGAAAGGTCGGCCCCCTTCGCGGTACTCGGTCAATCTTCTGTGAGCATTGACAGTTGCAGCAGAAGACCACAGAGCACCAGGGAACAAGGGAGCGAGGCGCCAAGGGCTTACTTGATCGTCGTCGAGTAAGAAGGTCAGAACAGCGTCGAAATCTGCAAGAGACATGGTGGGTGATGGTGAAAAGCAGCTTTTGTGAACATTCGCAAGATGGGAGGGTTTCATCCAGGGAAGCGCAGAATCACGCAGCGACACGATCATGAAGATCAGGTGGGACGAGTGCGCAATTTTAGAGAGCACACCATCCGTCCCACCGCCCCAGCCGGGCGTGGGATGCTCATGCATCGAGCGGTGGGACACCCTAACCCACTTGCACGGCCGGAATGAATTAGCCACGGACAATGGTTGCACGCCACGACGTCCATCGAGATCAATGAAGCCGCAGAGCGTCACCACGCGTATACAAGCATTCAACGCGAATGCAACCGGCGTTCATCGACAGACGGCAGCGGAGATCTGAATCGAGTGTTGGACTCTGACTGCCTGACTTACGAGCCTTGGCATGAAATGCCTGAACGCTCAAATTTCTGTGGACCCTGGTTTGCCTGCTTTTCAACCACGACCTGCATGCTTTCGTGTGGAGCTGCGACTTTTTTTGGAAGAAACAAAAAAGCGTCCGCAGCCAAGGGCACCTTGCCACCATCTTCTTCTCATCACTTCAGCAAAGCTCTTTGTGGGCTCTTCGACATGGCTGAAGATCGCTACTCAGAAGCAGGTTCATCATCGGGTGCCGCGGGGCCATGGCTCAAGGTCGCTCCGGTCCTTAAGCTTGCATCATCATCACGGCACCATCTCACGCTGCGTCACCCAGACACTCAAGAATACCACTCGCTCCTGATCTTTTCCTTTCCATCGCCAACATCACAGCCATCGGCAGGCGAGACTGTGACATCCCCACCAAGCTCGAACGTTCCGAGTGACGACACCTACTACTGCATGGAAGCAACCTGCCCACATCTAGGTGCGCCCCTCGAGAATGCCACAATCGAAGCAAGCGATGCCGACTTCCACGGCGACATCGAGGACATGGTCGTGGTCTGTCCATGGCACGAGTACGACTTCAGCTTGCGCACTGGAGAATCTTCGCATGGTATCTCAGCTTGCGTCTATTCATGCCAAGTCAGAAACGATATCCTGTTCATTCAACCACCCAAGCCGTCCAATCTCTCGGCAGATCAGGATGTCCACAGCGCTACCGCTAGATGGGAGCTCGTTGAGCTACGGCCTGTCAGCGAAGCTTCACCTGCAGTCGCATCGCGTCAAGACGCTGCACAGTCGTTGCACCTACAAGCGTCGCAGCTGTCGATTGCCCCGAATCTTGCTGATGCGGATGTCGAGCAAGCGCCATCTTCAGGCAAGGAGCAAGACGCAGAGTCACCATTGGAACCGCCTTCGCCCGCTCCCAAGACGCTGGTCGAATGGGCTGTGCTCGTGCTCAGCACTTCGGATCCTGTCAAGAAGGTGGCGTACACACGCTTTGCAGCCAAAGCGTTTCGATCCGGTGAATGCAAGGTGATTGGTGGAGGCAGGTGGAACATATCCGATCCTTCCTCCGGACGCAGAGAGTGGATCACCAAGCCACAAGAAACAGCACCGGAGCGACCACCACGAACGAAGGAGGAGGTGCGAGTCAGGCCAGGTCAAGAAGGCAAGCGCGGACGAGGCGGGACGGAGAAGAGCCGTATCGCCATTCTGCACTCGCTCGCCAACATCGAGCAATGGGCGATCGATCTGGCATGGGACATCATTGCACGCGCTCCACAGCTGTGCGCACAATTCTTCGCCGGCGAGGACGAAGATGCGCCGACGCGAAAGATGCCTTTGCAATTCTTCAGCGACTTTGTCAAAGTGGCTGAAGACGAGGCCAAGCACTTCTCGCTGCTGACCAAGCGTCTGGAGGAGATGGGCAGCTACTTTGGAGCGCTACCTGTCCATCACGGTCTTTGGGACTCGGCTATGGAGACCGCGCACTCGCTCACCGCAAGGCTGTCGATCATCCATCTGGTTCACGAGGCTCGTGGACTCGACGTGAATCCCACCACCATCAAGAAGTTCGAGAATGCGGGCGATCCCGAGAGCGTAGATACGCTGACCGTGATCCACCTCGACGAGATCACGCACGTCTCTGCTGGTCATCGATGGATGACATGGCTCTGCAGCAATGCAGAGCCTCCTCTCGATCCGGTTCAGGTCTTCCGCCAAGAGGTGCGCAACAACTTTATCGGTCGACTCAAGGGACCTTTCAATGCTGAGGACAGACGCAAAGCTGGGCTTGACAAGGAGTGGTACGATGACCTGGTGGGCGAGAAGGAGAGGACCTACACCATGGGTGTCCGTCGCAACGAGGTGCCTGGCGGTTGAATCCAACATCGATTCATCAGAACCACGATCCGCAGACGAGATAGCGACATCTAAACTGAGCCTGACTGTGAGGCTTCCGTCGCCGAGCCAGCCGAGCTTCTGAAGAGTGAGCGCGGCTTTGAGCGGCGTCAAGGGCAGCGGAAGACAGGGTCTGGTGATCTTACATTGCCTTTGATTTTTGATTTTGTATTCTCACTTTGTATTGCCGCTGCATGCCACTTGTAAACTTTGGTATTTGGCTGCAGCGAAGCTTGGAAGCGACGCTTTTCGGCTCTTACGTTAGGAACGCCGTCCGCCGCACCCTGACTCTGTGATTTTCAGAGTTCTGGCTGAGCTTGGTGCTGAGCGCGCTTGCCGAACAAGCAGGGATTGCGAAATGTGAGCTGATGCCGCGCTGCAACGTGGGGTAAAGATAGACTCGACTCGAATCGATATCGCATCCCAGTCACATCCAGACCCTGCCTCCTTCCCCTCGACATCCATTGCATCGACACGGCTTTCCATCATCAACCTCTCGCAGCCGCGCTGCCTCATCGACTTCACATACATCGATGACCACCGCCCCTTGATACCCTCGCAAACCTCGCTGCAGCGATCAACCGCCAGTCACTCTCACTCAGATTACCCTCGCACCGACAGTTCAACGACAGAGGTCTCGCACCTATCATCCGGCCTCTGCACGATAATCTCGATCAGACGTTGCATTTCTATCCGCTCATTCTGAAGCATGTCGAGTCTGCTATCCTTTGCACGCGCCGGGCCTGCGCACCGAGCGCCGCGCGATGAGGAAGCTGCCATCGACCCCTCCTCCAGCAACGCACACAGCGGCCGACGCTGGTCTCGACCGTTTCGCAATGACCGGCCCGGAGATGCAGTCGAAATGAACGCTCGGCCTGCAGCATCTGCAGCCGCGGCTGGCAGCAACAACGACAACCTCGACATCGAACAGGGTCAAGCTCGACACGAACGTGGCGCATCCGGCAGATCCATTCTCTCCAACATCCACCTTCCGTCCCTTTCCAACCTTCGCCAGCGAGATCGCGACCAGGAAAGAGATCGACAGGAGCAGAGAGCGCAGAACACGGCCGATGGAACTTTCAATTCGGTTCGCGGAGGCAACCCTCTCGCTCACATCTTGCTCCCGCCAACTGCGCCTCCTCCGTCTCGCAGCGCCGTCAAGAAGGCCAGAAACACTCGGCGAGAACGAGAGGAGGCAGCTACCCTCTTTGGTCCCAACCTCGCAAACTACTTCGGCAGCGGCATCAGCAGCTCGGGCGCCGTCTCCAGTCATGGCGCCGGCGTTCCTCAGCCTCCGGCCATCGCCAGTCCCATCTCGCCTACCGCGGGCAACGATGAGTCCAACGCTGCGGCTTCGGGGAGCAACGCTCTCGACCAAGCTGCTGGCGCGGCGTCAGTGGATGCCTCATATCCTCAGGGTTCCGTCGCTTCACGCCGCGCCCGTCTCGGCTCGCGTGGCCGTGCTCGAGGCGCCTCTCTCTCCGGTCTCAGCATGATGTCCCTCGGTGCAGAATCGGTGACATCGCTTGGCGGTGTCAACGCAGAACGTACCAACGACTCGGCGCAACCAGTAGGCATGATGCAAGGCTCGACCGCCGACCTCATTGACCAGCTCAACCGCGATGGTCCGTCGGCGGATGGCTCCATCGCCATGAGCGAAGGCGTCGACATTACCACCCTCCAACGCTGGATTCAGCGCAGCACGGGCGTCGCTGATGACGCTTCCAACGCTGCCGCGGCCACTCCCGCCACCTATGGGCCTCCCGTCTGCACCACACTCCAGTCGTTCGTCAATCTCAAGCGCAACACCCTCAAGCTCTCGGCAAAGTCGTCTACAGAGGGCAAGCCATCCGATGCGTCCGATGCCAACCTGCTTCGTTCTCGATCTTCCTTCTCGGTCCTACCCACGCTTCCTTACGCCAGCGGCGCCGCGCCAGCTGGGAGAGACATCCTGCCAGAACCCACCCACTCGCTTTACTTCGAGTACGATTGCGCTGCGCCCTATGCGAGCGTCCAGATCTTCATCCGTGCCAGTCGCAAGCACGGCACCTGGATCAACTGGACGCCGCCATCCGCGACGAGTGCGGCGGATCCACTCACATCGCAGACCGACAAGGACGCATGGCTGGCACAATCCGGCCCGCCCCCGCACGTCCTGGGCTGGCCGGTCCACGTTGCCAAGATCAAGAAGGGCTTTGGTAGTGCACACACCGCCAACATTCCGCTTCATCTTCAGTTCTACGCGCCACCCAAGGCGAAGAAGCTCGAACGCCCTGCCGCGGGTGGGGAAAGCGACAAGGACGCAGATAAGCCTGGGGTAGCGTTCAAGCGAGCGCTCGAACCTCCGACACCGGTGGCCATCCCGGAGACGCCAGGTTTCGAATTCAATCGACGTCTGGAGATGGATGCGGACGATGCGGAGGAGGATGTGCGGCCGGGGCGTGGAGCTAATGCGGGTCAAGGTTCGCGCACCGACCCGCTGGGTGCCGCCGCCGCGCTCGGTTTTGAAAGCGGCAGCACCGCCCAACCACCGGTCGAGGAAGAGACCAAAGAACAGCGTCTCGCACGCGAAAAGGCGGAGCGCGAAACGCTCAAAGTGGCCATCGTGGTCGAGGCGCTCGATGAGAACGCACGACCGTTGCGTGAGCCCAACCTGCAGACCTCGTATCTGCGACTCACCTCGTTGCCTGCCAAGAAGAGCGTGGGTGAGCGACTGGAGGAATTGACGTCGCCGACGGAGGGCGAGGTGGGTCGGGTGTGGTCATCGCAGGTCGAGGGGCAGGAGGCGGAGATCGGTCCGCACAGATTCCAGCTGCAGGAGCTGTATGGGTTGTCGTCTAAGCCACCTGCGGTTGCGCCGGCGCCGGTGGATGCAGGGGATGGGGAGGAGGACGGGGCAGCGGTGCCACCCCCGCCTGTGGACATCGATGCGAGCAATGGGTCCGAGTGTCTGATCTGCCTCTCGAGCCCACCGACCACGTTGTTGTTGCCGTGCACGCACGGGTTGTGTCTGGAATGCGCGGTGCAGTTGCGTGACTCGGTGGTTGGGATTAGGGCGTCAGAGAGGAGAAGAGGAAGGACTCCGAGGAGGAAGTACGCCTGCCCCGTGTGCAGAAGGGCATATACGAGCATGTTGCATCTCAGCAAGGCGGATGAGAAGGCGGTTGCGCAGCGATAGGCTCATGCTCACAAACGTGTTCGCCCACTCGACATGATATACTTCGTATACCTATCACATCCATTCGTATGTTCGTTGTGTGACCTTGTGATGAGATGAGCTCGGGAGCCAGACAGAGACGGGATGAGGTGGAGCGAGAGCAGGAGTTGCAGGTTGGCCCATGTCTCCTCCCCCTGAGCCTGTGCAAGGCATCGACGAGGGTACCTCAGCTCGGGAGGTGGGCTTGTAAAGGAATGGCACGAGATCGTACACCACCGGCGCCTCGACCGACATGGAGCGACTGCGCACACTTTTGCCTCGATCGCAGAGATCGGCGCAGAAGCAAGCTCTGTTTGAACAACTCGGCGAAAGCTCGTACCATCGCCTCGTCCTCCGCGCGCTTGTACGCAGCAAATGGTAGGCTCTCGCTTGATTGTCGCTCGGTCCTCATCAAATGCATGTCGTAAGGTAACCATCACGTTTGAGCTATTGTGTTCTGCGTGTGATGGTTCTCGATGCTGCCTGAGGGTACATGAGAGGTGGGTTGCTTGCTAGCTCGTCGGAAGTCTTTGCCGGGACCCATTGTTCTGCATTGCACGCACAGCGTTCAACCCACTCGGTCGTTAGGGGCCATGCGTATGTCGATGGTATAAGAGATCGAAGTTGTGGGACCTTCTCCCCTTTTCTTCCCTTCCACATTGGGAGAGTGAGACGTCACCTTCCACCTTCCTCGTTCGGACTGAACTGTGACGAGCCGCGATGAGGCCAAAGAAAGTGAAGCGAGAGTCACGCACTGTAGCACGCACCTCGTCTGCGGCCCGCAAAGACGATATCAAACCCGTCTGGGTGGCAAATCCGGCATCTGGAATCACCTTGGCTCGAAAGACCAGAAGTAGCATCACGACATACTCATACGTTCCGCACTCGACCACGAGTCGGCTGCAAAAGAGGATCGCACAAGGCGCGGCTAGGTCCATGAGCGATTCGAAGCGATTCAAACCCGGTGCAGCTATCAAGCAGGAGTCTGACCGTGGCTATCCTTCAACTCTGGAACCAACACGGTCCCTCTCTCGATCAGAGGAGGTAGCAGACACGGTGTACATCGAGTGGACGCTTCCTCCTCCGCCACCGCACGCACCCGGCGCACGATCCTTCAAACCTCGTCTGGTATGGAACGTAGCCGGTTTCGATGTCAACTCCCTCAAGTCCAAGCCGGACGACATCCCTTCTTTCGAACGCAGCGCTTGGGTGGGCCTCAACACCCACCGCTACGTCATCACCTCGGATCTGTATCCCAAGGACGCTGTTCAAGAAGCGGACCGGGCAGTCGACCTCAAGCGTTGCCTACTGGCGATTTTTCGACTCAACCACTGGGCCACGGGGGAGGAGGCGAAAGTGTCCTTTCCCCGACTGTCTAAGATCAAGCACTCGTTTGTGGATATACGTTTTGCCACGAGGGAGCAGTATGAAGCGGTGAAATATGGTCATTCGCTCTTGCGACTCGGCACGGATGTGCTGCGACCTATGACACACGGGGCGTTCATCGAGAAGGAATGGATGCTGGTGCAGTTCGCACATCCTATTATTTGTAAGAAGGGCGATGAGACGCTGAACGACGACGAGCGGGCACAGCTGACGGCCTTCGCAATCAAAGCCAAGGACTCGGTGAATAGAAGCTGCTTTGGCCTAGGCCTGGTAGGAAGAGTGGCGGCGGTTTGGGTGAACGAAGATGACTATCCGCACAATGCGGAGCAGGAGAATGGCCAGGGACTGGAGCGACGACCCAGATATACGATGCTGTTGAGACGTCGTTTGGCAGACCAGCAAGTCGCTATCCCCCCATATCTCCAGGTCGAGGATCGTCCCCCGTTCGTCCCGGACTACGACGAAGCAGAAGGGTTCTGGGATGGGTACGTGAAGCTTTGGTGGGATGGCAGGCCGATTGACCTGTGAAATTATTGCAAAGATGCGGAGGATGGGCATGCGAACGGAAAGTGTAGCAGGACAAGAGACGTTTGGGCAAGGAGCGAGCGAAAACCTCGATCGATTGTGTACTAGCTTGGTCTCTCCGGGCCGCTCTTATACTCGCAGGGCGATGAGGCCGGTCTGGCTCCCTTTCTGCTTCCTTTTGGTCGCCCTCTCAGCTCATGTAAACGCACAATCGCGCTCGATGTAGTTTGTTGCCCTCGACAGAAACCTTTTTGATTCCTATCCAATTGTGGCATGTTCCAGTGAGATCATCGTCCAGCGCTCTAGTAGACTGTTGGTCGAGGCTTGAGTTCGCGCCTCGCCCTCTCTTCACTGTTCCCCCTGGTGCACTGCTTATCAGAATGACCATCAGCCGCATCCTTGCAGTAATTGCACAGGTCAGCTGGTCGCTCATCCCACCAGAGCTTCACATATCCATCCCAGCTCTTTTCCTCACCTTCGCTCGCTCTCTTCCTCGGCCTATCAACGATCTTTAACCACGGCGGTATCCGCACCTGTTTCGTACCCCGTCTCAACAGCATCGTATACTCAGGTCGTCTTTCCAGCCCCAGCCCGTTCTCCAGCTCGGGATTGTGCGGATAGCCGTCCTCTAACAACCACATGGCCACCACCTCTCCGGCCTGCCCAAGAGCGCTTTCTGCAACCGCCACGCGCGCTGCTGCACCAAACACCCGCAAATGCTCCTTCTCCTTCTCCTCCAGCCTCTCATCGCCCTCCTTGCGCATCGTCGGATGTGAAAATTGAACCACAACCAAGCAAGGTTCGATGAACGCCCCGTGCACGAAGGGAAGCAGAACATCGTTTCCCATCCTCAAGAGGGGGCTCCTATGCCGGGTCGCATCGTGCTGTGACCGCGTGACAAAGTGGATATCGACAAACTTGTGACTCACTTTTGGCAGGCGAGGGAAGGAGATTCGGGGCTCTTCGCGGGGTGGCCAGGAGGAAAGACGGAAGAGGCTGAGCAGACGAAGTTTGAGCTCGTCCGCGCGATACCGTTCTTCGTCGGAGTTGCGTGGGGCGGGCGTGGATGAGAGCAGGTAGCGATGCGTGCAGAGTCGTAGCCACGCACCACGTTCGAAGGAGGGGATCTCGGCGGGATCGAAGTTGACGACGAGGGTCGGGGCAGAGTAGATGAGGATGGGATCGATGGGGCGGGCGCCTGGTGCGTGACGCGGTGGTGGTGGCGGGGAAGGAGTGGTGAAGTGAAAGGTGTATTCGTCCTTCACGTCGAGAGGTGGTGATGCGATCTCTTCGGGCTTGACATTGAGTGTTGGTATTGGATTTCGCTTCCGGATGGCAAGTGGTATGGGCTTTTGCGTTGGGACGGTCAGTCGACGCCGCTTGACCTCGTCTTCCCGCTTGACCTCCTCCTCCTCTCGCTTTCGTGCTAGCCGAAGACGTATCGACGTCGTCGTTGGATGCTCGGTACGCGTGGTGATGGATAAGCCGGCGTCTCGTGCCCGAGCGAGGACGGTGCCCGATGAAGGCCCCGCTGCTGTGACGAATTGGATATCGTCATCGCTCTCGTCGTCGCTGATGACGATGGGCTCCTCTTTGGCACCTAGGATGGTGGAGTCTGCGCGAGACTCCGGCTCGGAGGCCACGACAAGGCGAGCACGCATCGTCCACGACTTTTCTTGCTCAAGTTGAGGGAGATTGAGGGTGAGGAAAGAAGATCCATAGGCAAGGCAATGATGTTCATCGACCCGCTGCTCGATCATCGACTCTTTGCATGTGGGCACACCGGTGATACACGATGAAGAACCCGGGCCGGCACGACAAAGGGCCCACCAATGTGGGAGCTCAGACCCTTCCCGCAGGGACGGGCATGAGAACAATGGGCTCGCACTTTCATGTTGCATGCTCTCATCATCAAACTCACTCACGCCCAGTTCGAACAATGCAGCATTCGTGCAACGCATTCGCATTCACCCTCCACGCGAGCACCTAGACATTGGGCAGCTTGGCCAGCGGCCTCAACCACGCCTCGGCGTCCCTGAACTGCTTGACGACGTCCTTGCTGATCGCGTTCTCGGCATCCAACGTCTCGATACCGACGAGCACCGCGTCCCAGAACCTAAAGCTTCGTCCCAGCTCCTGTCTGATATCCCTCACATTGGCAAACGTATCCTCCAGCGCGCCCAGAACGCCCTGTTTAGCCTCGACGACATCCGCATCGTCCACCTGGTCGGGCGCCACCGGTCCACCGCGGTACGTCAACAGTCCGTCGAGGTAGCATTTCACCAGAATACCCATCCCCGTATTGACATCCGTCTGGAACGGAAGCGAGAGCGAAATATCCAGATAATCGTCGCGGTTCCTCCTCGCATCTCCACGCAACAGCAGCGACAGGGAAATCATCTCGACCAGATTGCGCATCGCCCGCGTCGTCGACTTGACAAACGAGTTGAAGACCAACAGCTCGCGACTCAACGGCGCCGTCCACGAGCTCGGCTTGAAGGTCATTTGCAACAACGAAACCGTGCGCATCACCAACAGCATGTGCCTCTTCTCCGTCTCATCGCCGTACGAGGGTCCACCGGAATAGGCGCGACCGCCAAAGTAGTTGGCGTGCAAAGCACCGCCACGCAGCAGCTCGAGCGCGAGGAAGAGCGGCTCTTGCAACTTGTCGTTGAGCTTGCTCTGCTTGAGCGCGAGGTAGAGCGCGCGCGCGTACGGCGTATGAAGGTGCGCGTGGTTGAGAAATCCACGCAACTCGAGCATCCGCCAGATGGTGTTGGCTACAATCTCGTCTTTCTTCTCCAAGGCGGAGATGGAGCCATCGGGAAGTTTGATGCGGGGCGTCTTGGTGCGGCTCGCGAGTTGATCCGAAGTGGTCGCACCGAGACAGAGCGCAATGTCGATGGTGGATGAGTTTTGGCGTCGCAATTCTTCCTCGATGAAGCGGTTCGAGACGTTCCACTGGTTGACGCGGTTGATGAGCTGGAGGGTTGCGGCCGAGTCGTGAGGGATGGGGTTGTCGGCGGTGGGCGCGAAGTAATAGATGCCAGTGATTTTTCGGGAAGACCAGAAGCCGTTGAGGACTGAGGCGGCGAGCGCGACGGCGACGCAGCGTGGCGATTGCGGGATTTCAGTGAGCGTCTCGCGGACGTAGCGCCGGTAGTCTTCGCTCTCACCGTTGTCGAGTGGTGGGGCTTCGGTGACATGCCCAGAGGTCAAGCTGGACAAGATTTGGGGACCGACAAGACCCCGGGAGAGGTGAAGGAAGACTTCGTCTGGCAGGCGATGTGAGAAGACTTCGTGGATGTCAACGGGGATGTCTGCTGCTGTGAGGATGGGTGCGCCGCCGTTTGTGGGTCCAGCGGGAGCTCCGTTGGGCCCAGCGTGGGATGGTGCTGATCCCGCCGAAAGTGGTGGTGGAGGCGTCGCAAGTGGCAATGGCAATACGCGCCCCTCTTCGGCAGAAAGCACGAGACAGAATTTGACGGTGGTTCTCGCTCGGCAGAACTGATCAAGGTAGTTGATCTTCTGAACTGTGGGGTGACCCTCGAAAGCGGCGACGAGGCCGTAAGCGCCTTTGTACTGTTTGACGAGGTCATTGATCTGCCGCAAGTTGGGTGGTGCGCCTGTGTGAGGTGGTGGTGCTCCCAAGCTGGAGTCCTGTAGAGCAGGGAAAGTTGCGCAGAGATCGCTGCCGGCGAGCAGACCGACATCGAGGAACTGCTCTTCGTTGCATCTCAACTCGCCCAAGATGGCCTGCTTGCTGACGTATTGGAAGTTGGATTCGGACAGATTGAGAGAGGTTATGAGGCGTTCGACACGCTCAAAGAGAAGAATCTCTGTGGCTCCGTAGATGGCGTGCACGTATGATTTCGAGTGACGCTCCATCGAGACGAGCTGGCCGGAGGCGAGGTATGGAGCGACAAGGAACTCGATGTTGCGGTGTCGGAAAGCGCGAAGGATAGCGCGATACAGATCCGGGTGATGCATGGAGTTGCTAGCGGAGAGCAAAGAGTGAGTCACGTCGACCTGGCCGTTCTCGTAGGCTTCCCATGCTCGAGAGCGCTGCTTGACCCGAGGGTCTTCGTATGAGAAGGGACGTTGTCGCTTGTTGGGCTGGATACCGTTGAGAATGAAGACGGGCTTGATGCGAGCCTTATCGAGCGCCCGCAGATCGTTTTCGATGTGGGAAATGAGGGCGATAGGTGCGCCTCCTAACGCAGCTACGAGCGGTTCTGATGTGGAAGGCGAGGAAAGGAGCTGCTTGAGGTAGTAGGATAGGTCGATGCCTAGACGCGTGTCTTTGAGTGCTGACAGCGGCGAGGTCTGAGCCAAGCCGCGGTCGTGAATGTAGGCCTGCAGACCGCGAATCATGGGTGCGTTGGCTGCTGGTCGATATGATGATGGGGGAGAAGGAAGGGAGAGCAACACTCTCTCCCTTTGAGCTTTCAGCTTTGACCCTCTCCGCACGCTCTCGGATCTGTCGCTTGCCGAGCGCGCTTTCGACCGTGCGCCGCACTCAATCCTTCCAGTCACCCGACCTTGATTTTGGGTGCTCAGTTGTCGAATCCTGAGTCAAATCACAATCATGCTCCCAATTTCGGCATATAGCACGGTCTTTTACTCAGCATACAGTCACACAGACCACCTGTTCTCTCCAGTCATCCATCCCTTCTGTCTTCCTTTCACATCCTTCATACCGAAACGGCGGCACCATGTCGAACCGCATACAGATCGCCATCGACCGAGGCGGCACCTTCACCGACTGTCTCGGTCGCATCCCACCCCAAAAGTCCGGCGACGAGCCAAAGGACATTGTCATCAAGCTCCTCTCTCATGATCCGGCCAACTACAAAGATGCTCCCACAGAGGGCGTCCGTCGGATCCTCGAGCAGGCATATGATCTCAAGCTACCACGAGGAGACAAGATCGACACCTCCCAGATCGAGTACATCCGTCTCTCCACCACAGTCGCTACCAATGCGCTTCTGGAGCGAAAGGGCGAGAGGCACGCTCTCGTCATCACGAAAGGCTTCAAGGATCTCGTTCAGATCGGCAACCAGAGTCGACCCAGCATCTTTGATCTCGCCATCAAAAAGCCAGAGGTGCTGTACAAGGGCGTGCTCGAGGTAGACGAGCGAGTGACGCTGGTGGGTTACACGTCGGATCCCAAGGCGAGGGACAATGCGGTGCAGTTTGATCTCGACTCGCAGGACGAGTACGTGAGCAAGATCACAAAGCCCTACTCTGGGACAGATCAGCCGCCCAGCGCATACGATGAGCAGGGGAGACGGACAGGACCGCCAGAAATCGTCCGTGGCATCTCGGGCGAAGCAGTCGCCATCCTCAAAAAGCCCGACGAGGCGCTGCTCCAAAAGCAGCTCCACGCGCTCTACCACCAACACGGCTATCGATCGCTCGCCGTCGTGCTTATGCACAGCTACACCTATCCCGCGCACGAACAGATCATCAAGCGTATCGCGCTCGACATCGGCTTCGATACGGTGAGCTGCAGCAGCCAGCTCATGCCCATGATCAAGATGGTGCCTCGAGCAACCTCCTCCACCGCCGACGCCTACCTCACACCTGTACTGCAAGCCTACATCGACGGCTTCTTCTCCGGCTTTGCAGACACACTACGCTCCGGCGAGGCGGGCACAAAAGTCGAATTCATGATGTCTGACGGCGGCCTTACTTCTGTGGACCACTTCTCGGGGTTGAAATCCATCATCTCCGGTCCGGCGGGCGGCGTGGTCGGTATGGCACTGACGAGCTACGACGCCGAAGACAAGCGACCCATCATCGGCTTCGATATGGGTGGCACATCCACCGACGTCAGCCGCTACGATGGCCAGTACGAACAGGTCTTTGAGACCACCCTCGATGGCATTACCATCCAAAGTCCGCAATTGGACGTCAACACCGTTGCGTCCGGTGGCAGCAGTCGGCTCTTCTTCCGCAACGGCCTGTTTACGGTGGGACCCGAGTCGGCGTCTGCCCATCCGGGACCGACGTGCTATCGCAAAGGCGGGCCATTGGCCATCACTGATGCGAACCTTGTCACCGGTCGACTGGCCGTTGAGATGTTCCCACGGATCTTCGGACCGGACGAGAACGAGGGTCTGGACGAAGACGCTAGCAAAAAGGCATTTCAACAGCTTACGGACGAGATCAACGCCAACTCGTCCCAGACGAAGCAGCTGTCGATCGACGAGGTGGCGCAGGGCTTCATCCGCGTTGCCAACGAGATCATGTGTCGGCCCATCCGGGCGTTGACAGAGGCGCGTGGGTATAGCGCGTCAAAGCACATCCTTGCCTCTTTTGGCGGGGCCGGTGGGCAACACGCCTGCTCGCTCGCCCGATCCTTGGGGATCAAGACCGTCATCATCCACAAGTACTCTTCGATCCTCAGTGCGTATGGCATGGCGTTGGCGGACCGAGTGTTTGAGCATCAGGAACCGTGTTCCGAGACCTGGGGTGGGGCGAATGGTGAAGCCAAGGCACGCATTGAAAAACGTGTCGATGCGCTTCGCGAAAAGGTGCAGCGCGAGCTCGAGGCGCAAGGATTCAAAGGCGATAGGGTGGAGTTGCAAACCCTGCTCAACTTGCGCTACGAGGGGACGGATACGGCACTCATGACGCGCCAACCAGAGGGCGGGGGATGGGACTTCGAACGGGTCTTCGTCGAAAAGTACAGGCAGGAATTCGGCTTTGTGTTGGAGGACAAGAACATCATTGTTGACGATATCAGGGTTAAAGGGATAGGCAAGTCGTTTGACTCGTTGGGTCGAACGGTTCTGCAAGAGTATCGCGAGCTGTTCAAAGACGGCGACAAGGCGACGGATGTGGACAAGGTGGAAAAGTTGGCGACGAGAAAGGTGTTCTTTGACGGCGAGGGTCGACTGGATACACCGATTATCAAGCTGGATCAGCTGCAACATGGGACAAAGATCGATGGACCGGCGATATTGGTCGATCAGACGCAGACGATTTTGCTCGAACCAAGATGCACCGCCAACCTCACCAGTCAGGCCGTGCTCATCGACGTGCACTACGATTGACGCGACGGCACTCCATTGTTGATGGCATCGGCACATCGGACGCGCAGCATGCCTACATCGACACGGGTGGAGGAGGGCTGGGTACGGCTTTGCTTCCAGATTGAGCTGGACTTGGGCTCATAACCTGTTGGGAAAATCTCAACAGGTTGTGAGCCTCAGCCCAGCTCGGTCAGCGAGTAATCCGGCAGCACTCGCACTCGCTCACTTCGTCGCGGTCCTTCTACGATCCTGCATGCAATGTGAAAACGGAGCAATTGTTGTGATGAAGATGTGAATGCTGAAAAGTGATGTATGCAAATGCTGAATCCATGGTATGCGGTTTGAGATCAGGTGTATGCAAGTGTAACTGAAATGATGTTCGAGGGTGATGCCAGGTGATATTTGTATCGAAGCGATGATTGCCCTGGTGTTCTTGCTCAATCTTCGAGCCGTGCTTTCAGACGAGCGAGGCGCGCCTCCAGACCCAGCAGCGAGCCTTGCAGCGCAGTGTGTCGTTGGTTGAGGCCCGTCATCATGCTGACGTCGGCGACCTTGGTCGGCGAATCGACGTCGTGAGTCACTTCCAAGGTCGGTGTGAAGCTGCTCTTCCTCAGGTTGACAGACGACGACGAAGTGCGGATGCCAAAAGATCTTGGCAGCGTATCACCCATCTTTCGTCCTAGCCTGGAGGAGGCTGGCTTGCTTTGCGCGCCAGTCGCGACACTGTCCGGTGGTGCCAGCCGGTCCATTTTCGACTTGGCGGCCTCGCCGTTCAGCTGTTGCTCCGGCTCCTCGCACAGGGTAGACGAGCTGAGGCGACTTCGGAAGCGGCCGAATCCGCGATTTGCCTTCGTCGTGCCATCCTGGCTGCTGGGACGCTCGGCGGCGACTTTCTCTTTTTCCTTGAGCGAGAGCACGCTCGAGAATCGTCGGATCGTGCGAGTCGGCAAGCTACCGCCTGCCACCGTGGCCCGCATCCGATTCTCGACGTGTCCCAGAATGAAGTCGTCCTCGCCGTCTGCCGTCACAGGAGGCGACGATGAGAGACCGGCCCCAAGTCGCAAAGAGGGCGGAGCTTGGGCGTCGGCCTTGGCACGGTCGCTCAGCGAAAGCATGCTCGTCGCGCGTCCCATGCCTTTTGCGTTCCGGTATTGCGACAACATCTCGCCACTGTCTTTACGGCGAATCGTCCTGGTCGGGCGCGCCATGTCGCGAGGGATTCCAAGGCCATCGCCGTGCCCATCCGAGCTACCAGGACCATCCCTGCCGTCTCGCCAAGGTGGTATCGCTCCGAGCACCGGCACGTACGACATGGGAGCAAATGTCACTGAAGTCTTGCCCAAGCTCGAAGAGAGAGCCTCGTTGCCGAAATCTGGCGATGTCTTGCCAGATCGTTGGAAGGACCCAGCCCGCCCGCGAGCGCGCACGGGAACGAAGTCGGCGCCATGCTCGTACGAGGCATCCCGAGAAGAACTGCAGGAGCGCATGGACTGGTCGCTAAGCAGGATGGGAGGCGAGCTGCGTGCGCCTGCTGCCTCCAAGACCGCTGCCACCGACGGAGCCGATGCAAAAGCGTCCGTTAGCGGAGGACTTTGAGCTCGCTTTGGTTTGGTCGGTGTACCGCGCTCCTGAGCTCTGATGAGCAGCTGTCGCGCGCTCTTCTTGTGCTTGAGACGGCGTCGACCGGCGGTAGAGTCGTCCGACGCGTCCGAATCGTACATGTCTATGTCCATCGCATGCTGCGTTTGCGCGAATGGACCAAAGTGCGGTGACTCGTTCAAGAAGGCGGGTAATTGCAGATCCTGCGGAGACTCGGGCGGGATCACCTTGAAGGTGGCACGCGGTGCGATCAGGTTGGCTTTTGATGGGCGTTGCCGGAGAGCACCAGGTTGTTGAGATACCACGCTGGCTTTCTCTCCTTGAGGTCTGTCCACTGGCTCTACTGGCTTCGCAGCTTGAGCAGGGGCAGGCACAGGCTGCAACGCTTTGCGCGTCGAGGCATTTCGCGACACCGGCACCTCTGCAGGCACAGCCTCCGGAGCCTTTCGTGACGGCTGTGTGGTGACGGGCTTCGAACACGACAGCTGTGGGTCGGTAGAAGAGCGAGGCAAACCGCCTGGCCTCGCGGTTGACGAAGTGATTGGTGTAGCTGGCACAGGCGGGACACGTGCTAGGGGCGCGACAGGTTGCTTCTTCCGAACGCTCTTCTGCACCGCTGCCATCATCTCGTCCCAGGCTTCCCGTTCCGAAATGTCTCGAACGGCGTTGCTTCCTCCCGATTGTCGGCTATCGGATCCGACGCTTCCGCCCCCAGGCGTAGCAGACCTCGCTCGATCCAAATCCCGACGATAGAGCAAGGGCTTCTTGCCACCGGTGAACTTGGATTTGCGGGCTACGGACGCCATTGGGAACGGGTACGGCGAAGCTGGGACAGCAGGTGTGTAATTTGCCGAGGCATCTTCGGGGATGGGTGCCTCTTGCCCCTGCAACTGTCGGAAACGTTCGTGCATCGCCATGTAGGACGGCTTGCGTGCGGGAGTGACAAAATTGTGCTGTTCGGAGAGGCGTCTCGCCATCGATTTGATGGGCTCCGCGCGGGCATGCTGACCAGGTTCGATGTTTTGCGAGGCTGGCTCGGGTTCGAGGGGTGCGACGGGACTCGGTGCGAACGACGGCGGAGTAGGCAGCATCGTCAGCGAATGCGAGGAGGGCATGCCACCTCGATGGAAGGGCGTAGAAGCGACAGGCGTGCTTGCAGGCCAGCCGCTTGGCGAAGCTGCCGCTTTGTGTGCGAGGTCATCCAAGCTGGCGACCGTCGACATGGCACCGGGCGAGATCGTTTCTGGAGGTTCGGGTGCGCATGAGAATGCGTCCCGTTGTGGGAGATAGCTGAAGCCGATGAATGTAGTATCGCAGTCCGACCAACGCGGCGCCGAGCGAGACATGTACGGCGAGCTCACTGCGGCATTCTGGGAGCTGTTATCTCGCATAGTGAAGGACTGCGACGAGGAAGCGAGCACTACGGCGGGCGAAGAGCAAGACCTCGGCATACCTGGGGGAAGCGCTTCGACGGCTGGCACCGCCGCTGCTCCTGCTATGAACGCTTCGCGTTCGTCATGCTTTGCATTGTTTTCGAGATTGTTCGCCGGAGTTCCTTCGCCCTCGTACCAGCTCTGCTGCTGACCATAGAACTCGGAACCGAGCTCTCGGGAGTCAGCAAATGCAGGAAAGTCGTCCGGGTTGCCATCGTAGAGGGCGGAGAACGAAGGTAGGCTCGAGACGACAGAGAAAGAGTTGTTTTGCAGCTGCGCAGCGATGCCTTCAGCAAGCCCACCTTGCTGGCCTGCCCCGGTCTGGGATTGCAGGTCAATTGCCTCGGCGTTCGGAGCAAAGGGTGGCTGCAAGGGCCACTGCAAGGACCAGTTGATGTTCTCGGTGCGGAAGAACATGTGCCTCTGGACTTCTTCCGACGACTTCCGACCTAGGCGGTGCCTGGCTGTCGTCAACAAGCCGTGAATAAGGCTTTTGAGCTGAGGTGAGCAGTCGACCGAGTCGTCAAAGACGAGCGATTTCCTGTGGTCCTTGATCTTTTCGTAGGTCTCTTCCATCTTGCTGGCGAAGAAGGGCAGAACGCCGAAACGCATCTCGTACAGCATGACACCGAAGCTCCACCAGTCGACCTCTGGGCCGTACATGCCAGCCACTTCTTTCGGACCGTCGTCTGGGTCGCTGGATGAGGTCTGGCGACTCTGACGTTTGAGACCGAGCATGTCATCGAGACTGGATGTGTCGCACTGCTGCTGTCGCTCGAGCACTCGCTGTTCCTCTGCCTCGAGCACTTCGGGGGAGAGGTAGTCACACGTACCCGTAGGCTGAGAGCAGTAGAACGCCCACACCTTTCGGTCGGCTGTTGAGAGGGGATGTCGAGCTCGTCCGACGTTGGCAGAGGTGGGTCGAGCACCAAAATCGCTGAAGGGGGCTGCGCTCGAAAAGTCACAAAGCTTGAGATGGCCACTCTTGTCCAAGAGGAAGTTACCTGGCTTGATGTCCCTGTGGGCGAAGCCCTGGCCGTGCACCCAGGCGATGGCCTGAATCATGTCGACGCTGTATCTGAGGATCCAGTCGTGGGTGAGCAGACCCGTGGCGGCTCGTCCCGGATACTTGGCACCGCAGTTGCTTGCAGCCATGAGAAGCTCGCAGAAGTCACCGCTAGGCACGTACTCCATGAGAACGTGTACCGAGTTCTGGGTCTGGAAAGCAGCTAGCAGCTGTGGTGTCAGAAGCTGGAGTTCTTGGTTGTTTGTTGTGTCGTGCTTGTTGGATTGGCGTTGAAGGAGTTTGGTCTCGTTGATGGGGGTCTGGATGGCTGCATTGCGTCTAGCGAAGCCTTTGACGAGCGACTTGAGCACATAGATACGACCATCGAGTCGGTTTTTGACCACCTCGACAAGGCTGCCCGCGCTCTTCTGCAGCACCTTGACGGACTTGAAGTCCTGTACTGCCAAGCTGGCCTGGCGTAGATGTTGCAGTGAAGAGCTCGCCGATGCTCTGAACGGATTGGGGTCCTTGTCCGGCAAGAGACCCTGCGCGGACCAGGCTATGATCAAGCTGATATCAAGCAGCCTGTCGATGGATGGAGAAGCAATGTCATCTTGGCTCTTGCCGGCGTCAGCGTCTTGCAATGAGGCACCGATGCTGCGTACGCTGCTGTGACTGATCTGAAAGTCGCGAAGCGCGGCTCTGACCCTCTTGGTTTGGAGCACTTGTCGTATTGTGTCGTGGCGTTCTGGCCATGGTGGCGGGCTTTCCGTCATTGTGAGAGAGCTGAGAGCGAGGTTGCGTCTGTGATGCTGAGCATGGAGCCGGCGTATGTGTGTGGCTGTGCTTTGTGACTGCTAGAGAGACATGTTGCGCGATTGCAAGATTGCGCGTGACTGCTGCGGTGTGGGACTGCTCTTCGTGTGGATGTCACGCTCTGTCTGCACCGACGCTTATACGTGACGCGGCCGATTGAGTACAGTGGCCCTTCAGCGACAAAGTTAGCTGCTTTGAGGCGGAAAAGCCGATGATGTCGACGCTGATGCGGAGTGATGAAAGCGAATGTGAATGTCAAGCGGTCGTGGTGGCGCCTTTGCGGAGGTTCATATGATGTGGAGCAGGTGCCTCGGACGGGCAAACGAGTTTGTAGGAGCAATCGTCGGATGCGGTGCGAAAGGTTAAAGCGGGGTTGATCACGTTGACGAGTCGGGTGAAGCGAGGTTCTGTCGGCGACTGTTGCTAAAGCAGTGAGTCTGAAGGGTCACTGTCTGTCAGCTGGCGTCTTAGGCTCTATACAGAGGAAATGGAGCAAGAGCGATCCTGGTGAGAGGTCGGATCGTCCGCTAGGTATGAATCCAGCGTCGATGGAAGTGTGCTAGGCAGTAAACTAGCTATGCCGTTCCATGAGCACCTGTGATGAGGAGCTTTTGGCGTTGGTGAGTGTTGGTGTTGCTCCACATTCGAGCCCTTAGCCGCCCGCCAGCCAAGACGAATTTTGACTCTCAGCCAAATCGAAGAAAAGCCACAACAGACCGCGGTGAGCTAGCCAGCCTCTTGCCCTGTTTGTTCTCGACGCGTTTAGGCTGCCAGAAAAGCGGCACAGGGTCGTGTGCCGACTCCGAGATGTTGTGTTCTCGGCAAGGCAGACAAAGGGCTCTTTACAATGGACAGCATTGCAATCCTCTCGGTATGCTGAGCTACAAAGTGCCGCCTTGAGCTGGACTCTTCCCTCTTGCAGCTCGGATCCATCCACTTTTCGTTGTTTGCCAGCAGATGATGACCTCCGTATTGTTGTCGATCCAGCAGCACATGTTGCCAAAGACGGATCGATGAACAAGAGGCTGCACGCTAAGGCGTACACGAGCTCAACAGCCGCCACATGCTTCGGACCATCTGCAGTAGCGTGCATGGCACAGCAACGCTATCAAAACATGCTGCGCTGTACCTGGCGCTTGACCGATGCGAACGGAATCATTCTCCGGCCGGGCGAGCGGTTACGGACTCCGCCTTGGCTCTTCTCAGTGCGCTCGGTGGACATGTGCCAGGATGAAGCGAACGCCTGGGCTTCCGCTGGCAAGACTACGTCACGACATTGCTCCACGCATCGACGAGGGTTCTGCTCACTTTTCCTTTCTCATCTACCAGAAGAAGATCGTCCGTCCCAAGTGTCCCTATGGCAACGACCATCCTCGCACCGAGACTTGATGGTCGCACGCTCTTGCAAGCTCGCAGTGTGGCTGGCAACGATGCAGAGCACTTGATAGGGACAGGATGAAGCATATCGAGCCTTTGCCGCGGGAGGGCGAGCTTCGGGATCGGCAACCGATGTGCATGCAAATTAAGCTTCCCCGTATGCACTTTACATTTTCCGAACTGGCGGGACCACCTCCGCTCCCAACTCGCATGTGATCCCGTCGCCTTTCACGCCATTCGAATGAGCCTCTTCGATGCCAGTTCATACTACATACAGTAGCAGAAGAATGCCCTTCTCGCGACGATGAGCGGGCGCCACTGCGCTGCAGAGGGTGTGGCCAACAGCGGGGCACGTCTAAGCCTGACAGCTCGACATCTTGACGCGTTTGGGGCGGCACGTGACGCGCCGCTCTTTTGCTTTTTTAGCGCTCGAATTTGTGGTCCTCCTTTTCTGCTAACCTCTTCTCTTTGCCATGGCTTCCGGCTTGCTTGGACTTGGACTCCTCGGAGACGACCAACCAACGGTCCGAGAATCCTATCTAGCAGAAGCAAGGTTTGCCTGAGCGAGACATCGGAGCGAGTGTCCTATCAGCCAAGCGGCGCTTACTCCAAACCAACCTCGCCCAATGTATCCCTCGAACGACACCGTACACCCCACTGACATCGCTGCGTTCTGATGATCCGTGCAGCCACCGTCATTGCGCATTTTGGATGGAAGCGTGCGGGGCTCCGCGTTGCATATGACCTGCTCGCGCCGAGAAGGTCCAACGTTGATCGCGATCAAAGCGCTTGGCGGACCCACGCCCATCGTCGCCGTTGCTGGCCTCCCTTTTTGGGGGAAATGACCGGTATATCGACGCGGGGAAGCCAACGTACTTTGCTTCGCTAGCCGAGGTCGCGTAGGCCATTCCGTGGGAAAAAAAGATGAGTCCTCGCTGCGACCAACCCAAAGCCCTCGCCTGGCGTACGTTACCCACGCCACAAAGTGACCAGGGGGTCATCAAATTCGCCTGCAGACGGTGCCTTGGCGAGACGGCCTGCTTTGCGCCGAGACCAAAGGCCGTCGTCACTCTTTTGACTTCCTCGCACCGCCTCATCTCTTCTTCACGCCACTCTGGGTTGTCCTCTCAGTACAGGGGCGTGCATACTGCCATCCTTGAGGCGGAGCTCAAGCCTAAGCCCGACGAACGAGCTTGACCTGACGCTCGCATCGGTGGGCCGAGGGATCTTCCCCCTTTTAGACTTCTCGGCTGTACCTCGACAGGGTTGCACGGTCCTCTCTTCCCCACACACAACGACTTCCTGGATGCGACGTAGCGGAGGGTCCGTCAAGGTGGTCGAGTTCGTCAAGTGACGCATCAGTCCGAAGTTCGGGATGTCGATTCTTGGCTGTACAGTATACGAACGCGACTAGCCTGGCTGAAGCGTGATGCGGATTCGATCGAGATGCGATCGGCCTCAGCGAAACCCGATTGCTGCAAGGCTCAGTGTTGCTTTTCACGCGACGAGCCACGCGAAGCTGCAAGATGTCTGTCTCAGAAAAAAAATTAATCCTGGCCCGATGCGTCTGCTTTCGGAGAGGTCAAGCTTGACGCAAGCTGGAATCCTTATGCTTTCGACAGCGATGAGCTCAGCACGTTGGCAACGACGGCCGCACCCTCGAGTGACATGATCGACGCTGCATCTGATGACGAGCATGGCGGAATCATATAGAAGCCTTTTCAGCTTCCGCAACGAGATACGGTACGACGCAGCCGCGACACATGTCCAGTCCATCCGTGGTAATCAGAAGGACCGGGTCCTTTTCACATGTCGAGCTGGTCGACCATGCCATTGTCCGTTCAGAGAGTTGAACGAAGCCGACGAGTGCATGGCGATTAGGGACGGTGTCATTGTTCTGGTAGACATTCAAGCCGGACGCATATTTTACCGCGGCTCACAGACACAGAAACGTCACCGAGGTGGTGACCATGACCGAGTCACTCATACACATCCTGCAGGACGGCTATGGTGAAGTGTAGACGATTTGTCCACCAACGAAAGCCGCGATGCCGATCGAGGCAAGCCACGCAGAGCCCATGTCGGGCCTGCTTCGTCGCAAAGTTGACCGTGTCCTTGATATCGAACAAGGTAGCTGTCCAATGCATTCAAAACGGTGATTTCGCAGGCAAGCTGCACGTGCCATTCATCATCATCAACGCCAACGTCGCCATTTGCTCCCTCATGGCCGAAAGCGTGCTCCCTCCTGGCTTTCAGTCTCGAGAGCCTCTGCACCTTCCAAGGGCTTGCAGACGCGCAAGCTAGAAGCCAATGGCGACGTCGGTTGTCAAGCATTTCTCGTGAGCGCAGCAGCAAGGACCCTTGCAAAGCGGAATTGACAAAGCCGTTCCGCTGTGTCAAGGGTACAGCGGAGAGCGAATACTGTCAGATCCAACAATGGAAGCCTTTTGGAAGAAAAATCCGGCAGCAGAGAGGTAGAGACAACGAGGAAGACATGCTATGAATTCAAAGCCAGCCGCGTGCCAGTCGAAATGAAAGGGTCCCTCCTCCTTCTTCTGACAAGCGTGAAAGCGAGCGAGATGCTTTCACGAAGGTTGGGGTTCACAGGAGCGGCAAGTGCAAAATTTCCTTTCAAGTCGACGCTCTTTCTGCTCCCCTTCTCGAGGCCAATCTCGATCCATGTGCGTGTGCAAGTGGTGTTCTGAGGATCACATGCCACGGTGTGCCGATCCGAGCATTCGATAAGAACAGGGCAGAAGACAGTGCTCTCACCATCGCGAAACGTCATGAGGTTGGCACACGAAAAAAGTTCTACCGAGTAAGCAAACGACACGGCCACAGTTGGACATGGAGAACGACTCTCTTAACTTGACCTGAAGAGAGTATCGCTGCGCCTCCCCGGGCAAAGCAAAGAGCAAACAGAAAGTGCCGTAAAGTCGATTGCATTCGGCTTGCTCCAGAACCAGCGGCATCTCTTTTCAGTCTGAAGATGGCGGAGAAGAGCGTGTTGCCAACTAGAGGGGTGCTCTCTCGCTCCGTCTTCGGTCGAGCAATCCGAAGCGGGAGCTCAATCACCCAAGCAGAGAGAGCAAGAGAGTCTGTCGCTAAAGCCGAACTGACGACAAAGCATGAACGAGGCTGCGTCGAATTGTTCACACGCTCAGTTTTCGGTTGAAACTTGCCTTGCTGACAGCTTGCCAGCCGGCCAAGCTCGCACTCACGCGCCTCTCTCGCTCGCTTTGCCTCGCTTGCTCCATTCAAAGGTTGAGCCTGCCTTTTGCGCCTCTCTTTTGTTCGTTTCGAAACCCTTTTGCTTTCACTTTGAGCCTACGCACTTTGGCGCTTTTCAGCACTTCCCCTTACTTTGGCTGCGCACCCTCTCTCGCTCTTCTGTACCAACGGAGAGCAGCGTGGCGCTGCGTTGAATTGCACTTCGCATACCTCAGTCACTTTGCCGCTCGGTCAATCAGTCACAATCCTCAGCCAAACCAGCTCGCCATCAGCCACGACGTCGGCCTCTCTGTCTTCATCACCTCATCCTGCCTTCTCAACCGTCAATCACATCGCACACCTCTGTCGGTCAACTGCATATCGTCTACGCGCACAACCCACCATCGCCAGCTCGCTCGACTCCTATCCGACTGGACTTTGCCGTTTCGCACCGGAGCTGCTCTCCCACCATCACCACATCGTCGACCCAATAGCATCTCAAGCATCTTGGACTCGTCTTGCATGTCCTAGTCGTCGAACCGTACTGATCGACGCATCTAACAACCTTGCACCAACGTCAAGGCCAGCATTAGAGCCTTTGCCCCAGCCTCTCTGCTTAAGGTGGGCGCGCAGCTGCACACTTCCAGCAACCTCCACGCCTGGTGCCTGCTTGCACTTGCACCCGCTTCAGCTTCGTCGAGCCCTCCTTGGCTCTTGATAGTCGACCAAAGCACTCAACGGCTGTCACCCTCGTTTGCTTGCGGCCTGCGACACCAGCCAAGATAGTCGCCGGCAAATCTGGCTCACGCTCCAAAGCCAGCCACAAGCACCCGAATCGCTCGCCAGTCACTGCACGGATGTGTCAACGCCGCCAGTGATTGTTGCCAGCTTGCAGTTCTACAGGTGCCTTGCAATAGGGACCCCATCTCATCGGCCTCTCCTGGACCATTTGCATCCCCCTCGACGACAAGACTGATCTGCAACATCCAGGTTCACCACAAACATGGCGTCCACACCCGACGCTGGTCTCTCACACGATGAGCGCTGGACCGCGCATCGAGCTGACCGCGAATCTGAATCCGTTCAACCACCCAGTGAAGCATCCACACCTGCTCCCACTACTCCGGCTACACCACCAACAGAATACCTCACATCCTCACAGGAGTTTGCGCGGCCAAAATCCTCCACATTGCCCTCAAACGGACTCGGTATCGATGCAGAAGATGAAGACGTGCGCATTGCTATCATGGCGTTGGGTGCCATGAAGAGTCTCGACGATTCAAGCAACCCTTTCAACGATGCTAGTGCCAGTGCCAGTAGTAGCGCCGTGTCATTGGACTCGCAGAAGCCAAGCAGCAAAACACCAACACGGACCTCGTCGGCGATATCCAACTCAAGTCTTACTTCCACCGCAATCTCCTCCCCAAACTCGACCCCGACCACGGACCTAACGCAGGACTCCGGCGCCGAATCTCCTGCTGGCCGCATGTCTGGCCCCGCGCGCCTCGGCGATCTTCCCCCAGATCTCAAGCTTCCCGCTGTCATCCAGGATGAGGACGGCAACGAGCTCGAGGTCGATCCAGAAATGATGAACGACGCCGACTTTTTGCAGCGCGTCAGCCATCTCCCCCTCGTACGCGGCACGCTGCGCGCCTACGAACTCGGCAAGCAGCGCAGTAAGGTCGTCAAGTACGGTGCTGGTCTCGTTGAGAGCTCGGTCAAGTCCATCTCAAGACCCGTCGTGAGCCGTCTTGGCGCCAGTCTCGGCGAGCGTGGCGTAGAGCAGCTGGACGATTTCGCCTGCCGACAGCTCGATCGCATCTATCCCTCTGCCGTCTCCTCTCCCACCAAAGAAGAGAAGCGTGGTATCCTCGACGAGGTCGACCGCAAAGATAAGGAGGAGTGGCAGAACATGAGCCCCGAGGAGCGCGAGAAACGCAGAAACGCCTACACGGCTCTGCAGCTCGAAGAGCGCGAACGCAATCTCATGGTCAACGAGCTTCGGCAACGTCGCGGCAAGGGCGCCAACCTCGAGATCGAGACCGCCGGCTCCCCGCAAGGCTCCGCTACCGCGTCAGACAGGAGTAGCAACACGCCCGTGGACGAATCCAAAGCACAGGCCGACGCCTCAATGCAAGACGTCGACGATGACAAGAAAGCCAAAGCGGACGCAAACAGCGCAGTCGTGCGAAGGAACGCAGCTCAGACGTTGCCATTAAAGAACAGCCGATGGGGTTCGATGCTGGTCGAAGCGGGTGCCACCGCGGGTGGTCTTTCGGCCGCCATGAGCGAGGAGTCGATGAAATCGCTCAAGTACTGCCTTCAATGGTTGCAGTACGCCACGGCGCACATCGAGCACCAGATCACCATTCTCCGCGACCTCATTGTCAAGCTCAACCACGGCGAACTCGACGTGTCTGGCACCGCTGTTCAGAACCTCGCCAACATCAAGGGCGACGTCGTCAACACGATTAGAGGTGTAGTGGATGTCATTGGCAAGTATGCGGGAGGTGCGCTTCCCGAACCGGCACGAAACAGTGTCAAGGCCTTCATCCTCAGCCTTCCAGCGCGATGGGCCACGATCAACCGCAGCTCAGCAGCGAGCTCGCCTTCGGGTTACTTTGGCAGCAGTCCCTCGTCGCCTTCCTTCTCCCCTGCGCATATCAGCGAAGGCCCTCAGTCGCCGACCCATCTCAACGCACGCTACCGCGGCGGAGCAGGCAGTCCGCGCGATCAGATGCAAGCGGCAGCCACCGCCCAAGCTGCCAACCGCATCCTGACACTTGCCATTGAGTCGCTCGACATCCTGCGCAGCGTGACGATTGTGTTTGGCGAATCGCTCGACCGCGCCGACCTGTGGGTGGAGCGTCTTCGCATTCTCGGTTTGCAACGCAAGCGACAGCACGACGCCAATGCGAGCGAACCGCAACAGATCACTGCCGGACCGTCGTCGGTTCCGCACTGGGAGAGCGCGCGGGGCTCGTCGATGCGTGGACGTGCCAACTCGCCCGGGGGCGATAGCGATGTCAGCATGGACACGAGTGCCTCGACCAAGCGACGACGGACGCGACAGACACCTTCCGGGGGGTTCCACATGTCCCGCACACCGTCGGCATCCCAAGGCGACTCGGAGGACGATGAGACCGAGACGGAGAAGACAAAGTCACCACCCACGGGTAGCAGTGCGACTTTCACGGCGCATCATCATCTGCATCACGGCAGCGCGAGACGCGCACCGGGCACAAGGAGTCGTGCTGGAACAGGAGGGAAACATTACCCCATGCACCCACCGACTCTGCCTAGCCCGCTCCATGCCACGTTTGCTAATGCGAACAATGGCGACAAGCAGCCGTAGACGTGGGAGGGTGTTTGCGTTTGATCGACTTCAAGCCCCACCTCAGTCGAATGTATTTGTACCGCTTGCACTTTTGAAGCATCACTTTCTTTTTACCGATCGGCAACGTTTGAGACCGACTTGAGAGCGGCAAAGAGGGGCGTCTGTGAGAGGGTCTGAATTTCACGAGTTAGTCGCCGCGCTTCCGGTCTTGGACATTATCGCTTGGGGATGTCGTCTCAGCACAAGCCACACATCCAACCGCACAGAGGAGTGAAACCATCTTCATGTCTGCGCATTCCTCGTTCACGCCAAGTAGTTGTACATCCCCCTGCCGCCCTCTGCCCTCTCCAAATACTCGCGTTCGATCAAACTCTCGATTCGCTTCTTGATCATGCCCAGATTGGGTTGGAACCTGCTGGTCAACTGTGTGATCGTCTCCTGGACCAGCTCGTTGTGGCTGAGCTGTTTGCGATTCTTCATGATCCGAACGATGCACGCTTCGACGAGGAACGCGCGCTCCTCCTCGACCTTTTCGTTGGTCGCTTTGCGTTCCTTGGCCGTTTCAACGCGCGCCGCGATCTGCTGGATCTTGAACCGCGCGAGAGGACAGGTGAAGGTGGTGTTGAAGACGAACGTGTCTGTTGGGCTGACATCGCGCGACTTGGGCGTCTTCGTGAGGATGCGGAACTTGGCACATGCCAAAGACTGGAGTGTGCGCTGCAGGTCGTGGTCCGGAATCTGCGTCGCCCGCGCGATGTCTGCGTACGACAGCGTCTGTTCCGACTCCTCGTCCGAGTCGAAGAGCAGCAGCACGACGAGCGCGAAGGTGGAGAGGTTGATCTCGTGCGTCCTGGCGCGGAAGGCGACGCGAACGTCGGCAGACCCCATGTTTGCATGCCACGTCAGCACGCGTCCGTTGTGCTTGGACTGGTAGAACTCCTCGAACCGCCGCCGCGCCTCCATCAGCGTGTCCGACATGACGCAGCTCGGCGCCTGCGCGGAGATTGGCCAGTTGGTGCTCGTCAGCACGTTGACCGACAGCGCAAACGGCATCGGCCGATGCGAGTTCTTGACCACCCGTGCAAACTCGTCCGTCGTCTCCTCGCTCGTCTTCATATCGTTCAACATGCCTTGCAGCTTCGCAACGTAGCCGTGGCCCGATTCGATCTTGAGCTTCGCCATCATCCCCCGTTCGGCATCGTCGCTGACACTGCGACCTTGCAACAGACGCTTGGCAAGGTGCTGCTTGTAGTACCGCTCAAACGTATCCTTCTCGTGGAGGAAGCGGAACACCGAGATGGTCTTGCGCAGAATGTCTTCCACTTCGGCTTCGGTCTTGCCCTTGAGCCCCTTCTTGAGGTTCTCGTCGATGAAGAGCGAGATGAACTCGGGCGCGCGCTTGTTAGTATTGATGAAGGATTCGAAGGCTTCGTTGATGGCCGTCTCGCAGCCCGTGTCTTTGGCAAAGGCGAGGTCGAGGATCGAGTCGAACTTGTTCTTGAACTCTAGGACGTCTTCGACCCAGCGGATGGCGGTTGCTGCCTGCGGTGTGGAGGCATCGGCGTCTGCGTTGGGCTTCTCTCTGGTCTTGCCCTTGGATGAAGAGGCATCCTCAGCCGGACCGTCGGTGGAGGGTGCTTGCTGGGCGGTCTGGCTGGTGACAGCGTCGTTGATGAGCTTGCCCTTGGTGGCGATGTAGCTCTTGAGACCGAGGCGCAGCGTCTGCGGACCACCAGAGACCTTGTTGAACAGCGTGTAGAGTCGACCGAGATCCTCTTTGCGATTGTCGTCGAGCATCGACACCAGACCGGAGCCGGGCATGTTGAGAATGGTCGCTAAGTGATTGGCAAGGAAGTTCTTCTCGAGCAGGTGCTGCAGCGGCTTGTGCGTCTCTGGTTTGAGGTAGACCGAGACGCGATCCGCTTCCTCCTGCAGCCTTCTCGCCACATGTGCCAGATACTTGGCAGCGTCTCCCGCGTCGAGCCATCGGTCTGCTTCGGCGGAGTAGAAGGCAGCTGACGTCTGCAGGAAGGCCGGTTCAAAGTCGCTCGAGTAGACCGACGTGTCGTGATTGATCGATGCTGACGGCTTGTTCTGTGTGAGATCGGCGAGCATGTCAACGTTCGACTTGAGCAGCGAGCGACTGATGGCGGACCCTTCACGCTCGATCTGGATGTGAGTGAGCAGAGTGCTGTAGAGGTAGATCTGAATCGGATACTTGGTCGATCGAATCACCGAATCACGGAAGATCTCGAGACCGAGACGATTGATCGATGGCACCTTTTGGTTCTCGACGTATACGCGATCGACATACTTGAGCACCTCGGAGAGCTTGGACATACAGCTGCGGTGGTCGAGCCAGGTATCGCGGATGGCTGTCATGAGACGCTCGCCCGCCTGGATGCGGGCCACAGCATCGGCGCGGTCACCAGCTTGGGTGGCAGACATGGAGGCGGCTGCAGTGGCAGCAGAAGTTGCACCATCAGGACCATCGGCAAACGAGTCGTGGTCGTCAGCTGTGGCCTTGCCTTTGCCCTTGTTGGAGCCACTGCTGCTGCGTGCCCCAATGGGTGTGTCGGCTTCGGTACGCGATGACGAGGAAGAAGCCGCCGCTTGCGACTGGCTGAGCAGTGAATCTGGGAGGATGATGCCTGCTGAGACTGAAGCAGCGCCTCCTGGTGGAAATGCGGGGATGATCTTCTCTCGACAGAGCTTGTCCAGATGCTGCTGGACTTGCTTCTTTACGCCATGATAGAGCATGTCGCCCTGCTGATAGAGGACGAGGTTGTAGGCGTAGCGATAGTGCTCCTCATAGCTGAGCTTGGAGATGTTGTGGTTCTGAATCTGAGAGATGGCGTGGACGAGCCGGAGCCACATGTCTTCGATCGAGACATCGAGACCGATCTTTTTGGGTGGCTTGAGCTTGGTGCCGCGGGTGCCACCAGGCCTTCGCATGGAGCCTGGTGCGTTCATGGTGGCGGTACGTAGGAGCCAGTTGACAGCGCTACGATGTGAAGGGGATGGGTGGTGCCGATAGCCTCGCAACAAGAAAGTACGACGCTGCAGCTTCTGTGCGGGCAGGAAGGGCGAAAGGGCGATGAGCTTGTAGACAGGTTGCGCCGGTCGGAGCGAGTAGCTCGTGCGATGATATGGGTTGTTTGCGCTATGAAGAGCAGGGTCTTAAAGCTCTCCTCGAGGCTGCAATGTCTAGGGAATCGCGGGAGAGGTTGATGTATGTGCTGAGTCGAGGAGGAGGAAGAGGTGGGCTGCTGAGCGTGCATGCAAGCAAGCCAACACCTCGACTCGCTAAATCAAAGCCAAAAGCTCCACCTCGAGACATCACAAAGCACAAAGCACAAAGCGCAAAGCACAGCACACGGCGCAATTTCAAACTCACACTGATGCCGTGCGAGATGATCGCTGTGTGGGGCTGCTCTTTTCCCGTTTGTTTGTTAACGCGTCGCAGTCGCGGTGACAGCCAAAGTAAGAAACAGATCGCCGATTCCATCTTTCTCACTCAACGCGGACTCGCTCGCGGTGCTGCTGCAGAGCGGAAATCCACAAAGAAATGCCAAATCGAGGGCTCTTTGTCTGTCTGCCTGTCTCCGCGTTCTGGTCGGGTGCTCGTGCTCGTGCTTCTGGTTCTGGTTCTGATTCTGATTCCGCTTCTGATTGACGCTGCTTGATGGGCTTCGCTTCGGTTGTGCCCTGACCGTGATTTTGTCTCGACCCGCTCTTCTCTGCATGATGGATTGATTCGTGAGTCCGCTTGGCTTCGATCGCTTCTCCCCTTGCCCTCATCACTCGCTCGAGCTTCTCCATCCTTCACCTCACCTTGGACTCTGCCAGCTCGAACGCGGTCACTCCGACCACAACCCTCAGCTCAGCCGGGCCACTCGAACGCTTTCGCTCGCTCGCGTCCGCTTTCTCTTCAACCTCAACACCAGCGTACGACACCCTTTCGCGGTGCACATCCGACTTTCCCACGAGCTCACTCAGCCATCCGCAGCCTGGACTCTCAGCTCAAGGTGACACCGCCTCGGCACATCTGGTCATCCTATTATCCACCGCGGCTGCGCCGACCACACCACCGACCCTCGCGAGCCAGCATCTGGCGAGCAATTCTCTGATCAGCCATGGCATCGCTCGGCCCGCAGATGGCTGGGGTCAAGAGACATGCCAATCATCCTGATCGGTACGATCATCCACCCATGCCTCATCATCTGTCCCAAGATCCGTACCAGAATGGCCCAGGTAAGTGTTCCTTCTCCATCCGAAACAGTCGGCTTGTCCGCTGCGTATCAGTGACAATCCAAGCCACTCGATCGTCGGCACCGCCGCTGGCGCACATCTGCTCATCCCAGTCACAACCGCTGACCTTTGACTTTCTTTGTAATCCTGACTCTGCTGGCAGGCTACCCACCTGGTCCTTCGTATCCTCCGCGCGGCGATCCTGGGCGTGCACCCGTTGGCATGCACCACCATCGCCCACCCTCACCGCCTCCCATGTCTCATCGCGACCCTCGCGCCGGCATGGGTCCACCAGGTCCCAACGGTCCTCCTCCGCCCGGCATGATGGGCATGCCTCCCAACGACCGCTACGCCATGCCACCCTACGGACCCAACCCAGGCCAGCGTCCACCATCTCCATCCTGGCAGAACCAGCAGATCTACCAAGGCCCACCACCGCCTGGCGCATCTTCACTTCCCCCTCACCTGCATCAGCAGGGCTACAACAACGGCCCACCGCAGCATCGTGGCTCACCGCACATGGCTCCCCACATGCCTTTGCCTCCACCTCACCACGGTGTTGGGCCACCGCTTCCACCTCACAATGTCGCCGGCGGCCCTGGCAGCGCCATCTCTGAGTCACACGCAAAGCATCTCGCCTCACCGGCATCTGGCAGCCGCAAGTCTCCCAAGCCCTCGGGCAAGAGCAGCCGCAAGGATAAGAAGGACAAAGATGCCGCAGCTGGATCCGCAGCCATGGCTAAGAACGCGAGCACCGACACATCCGCATCCAAGCGTGGCGCCGCCAAGGCTGAAAAGGCGGCTGCAGCAGCCGCTGCCGCTGCCGCTGCCAACGCGGCGAGTGGCGCTCACTCTGCTTCGATCGCTGCCGCACAAGCCGGTCTCGACACAACGGCAGGAGGCGCATCCGGTGCCACCGAGAGCAAGAAGGACAAGAAGCGCAAGGAGGTCATTGACCGTATCCACCGCATCCATTTCGAGACCATCGAGAACCGCGAGAGCCTCTACCAGGAGCTCTACCACGCCCTCACTTCGTCGTACGCCACGCTCCTCTCCAACCCAGCCCGGTCAAGACACTACACGCTCGAGCTCACGCGACTCACTCTGCAGCGCGATGCTGCGCTACGAGAGACGGCGCTGTTGCACGCGCATCAGCTCGAATCGGCGCGCCTTGCTTATGAAAACGAGAAGCACAAGGTGGACGAAGAGGCGCGTCTCGCCAAGCGTGGCGCGCGGGAAAAGCTGCTTGCTGTCGTCGAGGCAACTAAGAAGCGGCTGCAAGAGGAGAAGGAGGGTGGCGACGTTGCCGTCGATGCCTTCTTCGACAGTGCTCAACGACCTCACACGACACGCAAGCTGCGCAACAAGGCGACGGGCAAGAGAGGTGCTGGTGGTGCGGACGAGAACGACAGCGATGCACCCGGTGCTGGTGCTCGTGGCGCCAATGGGCACACTGGCGCGACCGGAACAGGCATTGTCAGTGGGCTGCAGGAGCTCATTGCGCTGTCTGGGTTCGGACGCGAAGAAGTGGGTGGTGGCGCGCGTCTTGGTCTCACCTCGGGCCTCGATCTCGGTGGTCTGGGTTTGACGTTCGGCGGTGGCGGCGATCTGCTATCGGGTGCTGGCATGGGCGACAGCAGCTATATGGGTGGTGGAGCGCGTAACCTCACCGTCGTCGGTGGGCCCAATGGCACCGTAGGCGGCGTCAAAGGCGGGAGCAAGAAGAAGGGCGCTTCGAAAGCAGCTGCAGCCGCAGCCGCCGCCGCCTCGGCCGCAGCAGCACGCGAGGCCTCGTCCACGGGTAACGACGACGACGACTCGGGCAGCAGGGTGGCCGCCGCCGCCGCCGCTGCGGCAGCAGCTGCAGCAGCAGCGGCCGCAGCAGCCGTCATGACCACCTCGGGCGGCAGGCTCCGATGGGACGCTGGCAAATCGCTTAATCAGCTCACACCGGCCAAAGATTTCGAGATCGAGTCGGATCTCATCAACATTCGCAAGACCAACGGCAAGCGTGCTCGTCGCAAGTGAGCTGTTGCTGCTGCACGGGGCGCGGCTATGTGATACCTGATTTGACTGTAATGTTACTTGTACACTGTTCTTGCGTGTGGCGTTGTCGGCATTGTGAGCGGGGACAGACTGTGGATGGGAGGGAGAAGGTGGAGCCCGATGAAGCGACCGATCGAGTGAGAGCCGGTAGAACCGTAAGAGGAAGCAAAGCACAGCCAGAAGAAATGACCGGCGTCGCTGAGCATCCGCTGATTTCCGCTGGAAACGCGCAACGGTCATTTCGGATTGGTGCGCCGAAAGCAGGTCTTCCTTCTCTCCCATTGTTCCTAAGCCCTCAGAACGAGCCTGCTTCCTCCAAGCGACGGCGACGAGGCTGGGATCGACGGGCACATGCCACATGGAAAACGATTGAGGCAGGCGCTTCAACAGGGTCTAGCTTGATTACGCCGCCTTGAGAGGTTCTCGTCTCAAAAGGAATGGCGGTTTTGGCGGTACTGACAGGCAGGAGTCACACGCTCACCGGCGTATTTGGGTGACACTGTCGGGCTCGAGCACGCCTCCATCCTCAATGCAAGCTCGCTGTCCCAAGCTTTGAGAAAGTGTAGGAGTTGGCGGACCTGAGCTTGGAGCCGAGTCAGATGGCGTGGAAAGAGCCGAGCGAGCGCTTATCAAAGGGGACTGGCAGGCACGCAATCGGCTTTTTTTGGCGTCGGCCCACGTCGATCCGTTCTGCGTGCCGTTTCGCCTTCCCGTGCCTCGCGTTTCTCCCCCACTTTTACGCGAGCCCAAATCCGATGCCGGCCTGCTCACCGGTGAGAAGGCACGCCATGCGGTCGTATCAGGACTTTTCGTGATGCTCATTCAATCGATGCCATTGTCATGGGGTGAAGAATACCGATGATATGGATTGGTGTTGCTCGAGCCTACCCTATCAAGGGTGAGGATCTGGTCGTGTGACGAACGAGTCTAGTGGGTCAAGCGGCAATTGAACCTGTGAAGCGTGCTGCTGCTGTATCGGCGGTACAACTGCAATTTGCCGCGGCCATTCCGTTTTCTCTTTGCCGCTGCAGCACACGGTAGAACTGCTTGCCGAACATTTGGCCGGTCTCTCCACTCTACGCCGCTGGGCCTGCCGCTCTCCCTCCCTCGCTGCGAGTCACGTATTATATGACCCAAACCCTGCAATTTGGAAACTTTGTCAAAAAATCGGCGCAGCTGTCAGAAGCTGCTCGGTGCAGCAGAGTGAAATGACTGATACTACGCCCTATGCTCCGCTATCGCCGCTGTGTTCCATGGGAGTGTTGCTCTTTGGTGACGCAGCTGCCCAACATGCGAGCACATCTGTCACTATCTGCTCTGCTTCTTGTGACTCGTCCTCCATCACAAAGACATATCAGAGCATCCATTCCATCCCACAGAACGACTTGTCTGGCATGGTCCCTCTGACTCATCAACTCGCGAGCACTACATAGCATCCCTCATCATTCATCGACTGCATTACCTGACAGCGTCGCTACTCATATCAATTCTACACGAGAGTGCTCGTGATCATCAACCATGACGCGCTCAAGCACTGAGGACCAGCCCTCCACGGCCCAGATTGCCGCCACCAACAGCAACACAGCAGCATCACCGTCGTCATCATCAGCATCAATACCATCGCCAGCAGCAGATCCCACGTCGTCGTTACCACCAGATGTAGAAAGCCAAGCCCCTCGACGCAACAGCTTCGACCGTCGTCCATCGACCATCAATGGCTCGCATCTCGACCACACCTCGTCGCACGATACGACACACAGCCTTCACCGCGCCTCGCACGACGACCACCACCCCGACGGCACCACGGCCGCGCCCACCCCCGAGACATCCACCGAGCACAAGGTGCCCGTCGCTCTCTCGGACCAGACCAACTTCCTCCCCAAAAAGCAAGTCATCCTCGTCTTTGCCGGTCTCTCGGCCGCCCTGCTCGTAGCGCTGCTCGACCAGTCGATCATCTCCACCGCCCTCAGCACCATCACCTCCGACTTCCACGCCGGCAACGAGTCCTCCTGGCTCTCCACATCGTATCTCCTCACCTCCACCGCTGCCAGTCCCCTTTATGGCAGGTTCAGCGACATCTTCGGGCGCAAGACGTGCATCATGGTCGCTCTCACCGGCTTCTTGATTGGAAGCGCGCTGTGTGCCGCCGCGCAAAGTATCACGCAGCTGATCGTCTTCCGTGCGCTGGCAGGTGCGTTTGGTGGAGGCATTGTGTCATTGGTCATGGTCATCGTGGGTGATGTGGTGTCGTTGCGCGAGCGTGGCACCTATCAGGGAGTGTTGGGGGTTGTGGTGGCCCTCGCCAACGCTGGTGGTCCGTTGATTGGTGGCGCACTCGCGTCGGTTGGCTGGAGATGGTGCTTCATCCTCGCTGTGCCTATCACCATTCTTTCGCTCGTCATGGTGATTCTCCTGCTGCCGCTTAAGAAGGTGGAAGGCAGCGTCAGGGAGAAGCTCGCCAAGATTGACTATGTCGGCACAGCGCTGGTGCTCGCAGGCAGCGTCTTGCTTCTGCTTGGACTCAACTGGGGTGGTCAACAATACCCCTGGTCCAGCCCGCACGTGCTCGTCACGCTCATCCTCGGCATCGTCCTCTTCATCGTCTTCGCCATTGTCGAGGCTCGCGTCGCCGCACTACCCCTCGTACCCATGCGCCTCTTCAAGATCCCCACGGTCTGCAGCGTGCTTGTGCAAACCGTTTGCTCCGGGGGCATCTTTTTCCTGCTGCTCTTCTTTGTGCCGCAGTTTACGCAGGTGGTCAAGGGCTATTCGGGCGTCAAAGCCGGTGTGCTGCTGATCCCACTCATGGCGGTGCAAGCGCTCACGTCGGTCGTTGCCGGTGTCGTCGTCTCCAAGATCGGTCGGTACAAGATCATCATTGTCGTTGGATTCGGCATCTTCTCCATCGGCGTGGGATTGCTGGGACTGCTGGATGAGACCTCGAACATTGGCGAGATGATTGGCTTCTTGATGCTGTCCGGGTTTGGCGCAGGTGGCACGCTGCAAGTCACCCTGGTGGCGGCGCAGAACGCGGTGGATAGGAAGGATTTGGCGGTGGTGACGTCGACGAGGAACTTTATGCGGTTGTTCGGTGGTACGTTATGTTTGGCGATCAGTTATACGATCCTCAACAACAGCGTAAGGTCAGCGGTGCGAGGGCTGCCAGCAGAGATCATCACCGAGGTCGTCCGAAACCCACACTTGATCACATCGGGTCGCTTCGACGCGGAGACCTCGCAGCTGCTGCTAAGGGCCTATGTGCAAGGGTTCAGGAACGTCTTCCGCTTTGGGCTGGGATTGACGCTCCTCGCTTTCGTCGTCACCGTGCTGTTCACCAAAGAGTTCAGCCTGGACAGGAAGGACGACGAAAAGAGGAAAGAGGAGGGCAAACAGTGGTACGAGGAGAAGAAGGAGAGGCGCTGGGCCAAGAGACATCCGGACGAGAGTGCGCAGGCTAGCAGACGCGCGTCGAATGAGGAACAGAGGGACGTCGAGAAGGCTTTGCCCACGGCCAAATGAGATGCAGGACGTCCATTGTACACTAGTCAAATTCAATGCAACACATCGACATCCCTGCATGCGTCGACATGAATACAAAAATGAAGGCGTGGGGCCCCTTGCGCGCCGCAGTCGTGCAGCGTGGCTCGTTCACACAATGAATGCTACGCTTGAGCTCGGGCCTCCTCGTGGCTGAGTGATGTGACGAGGTAGCCAGACGCGCAAAGTGCCTTCGCGTCAACCGACTCAGCATCCTGGCGACTCGCACTTCCTAAAGTCACATTCTGTCGACTCTCTTCTGTCGACTCAGCCTCAGCCTCAGCCTCTCTCTTGCCTTCCTACATGTCGCTACTCCGTCGCTCCCATGTTCGTCCATTCCTAAGCGCTCGTTGAGTAGGCTACATCGTCACCATGAAGCCCCCGACTGGCCCCAATAATCGCACAGCGATCATGATCAATCGTATCGACGCTTCTGTCAACGTCGACAAGCTTGCCGACCTTCCCTTTCCCGATCAGCCTGATATCGACATCTTCGCCACTTCTTACAAGGAGCGAGCAAAATCATACTATTCCATCTGCGTCGCCGTGACCAAGCTCGGCATGATGCAGCGTGCTTTGGACTTTGTGGAAAAGTATGGCGGCGTCGCGCATCTCGACACGTTCGAGCACTTTCGCAACACCAAGCGAGGTCGATTCATGGTACTTCCGAGGGACGAGATCTCAGACGAGAGCAACACGCCCGAGAGCCCCCTGGACTGGCTGTCAGACCGACGAATCGTTTCCAACGCACCATTCGACCTGGCTGTGAAAGCCTTTTGGGCAGACAACGAACAGGAACAGGTCACGACCTTGGTAGCAGAAACAGTCATCGACAACAATCAAACAGCGACCAAAGACGTTTCAGTCGCCGGAACGGCTCCAACGAGCGCATCCGTACTCTCCTTGGAGGAGCAGAGATCTCACAACGCGCAGCAACTTGCAAGTCGCTTCAACAAGCTGGCAAGACAAGCCATCGCAAACGTGCGAGAGCTCCGCACAAAGCGACTCGCATCGTCAGCCGAAGACGCCGACGATCTGGTCACTGATCACGAATACGAATCTGCAGTCAGATCTGCCTACCAGAAGCTTCTTGCCGCCGACTTGGCCCAAGACAAGGCACAGCTTGCAGACGAGGTCGTGCGCTACAAGAAACATTTCAAGCACACCGATCGATTCCCGCCCATCGTTCAGCATTCAACGATCTGTTCTCGAGATGACACCAGCAAACCGTCAATCTCGCCCTCTGAGCTGCATGACCCCAGGGAAACTTACGAATTCCCTAGTCTGGGAGTGCTACGATGGCGACTCTCAAGACCATTGAGCACACTAGAGTTTCCCAGATTGGCAAACTACGTCGAAACTGTTATGGACGCATACGACATCGACTTCGAGCTAATGGTTGTCGATCACGGAGTCGATGCCGACAAGCAGGCTTACATACAAATCGCGTTCGAAGATCATTCGGCATATCTGCAAGGCCAAAAGATGGAATTCATCTGGGGCGATCATCCTTTTGAGCTCTACTACAAAGCGGCACCTCTGCCGACGTCCACGACGGTCCTTCGACTGGATGATGTGCTCCAGAATGCAGACGACACTTCGACCTTCGTCCAGCTTTTTGACAAAACTCTTGCAAAGCACGTTACTCTGGAGCATGCTTGGCGTTTGGATGAGCTCGTCCGAGATGGAAACCAAATGGTGTCCCGCAAAGGAACCTCGGTCGTAGCCTTGGTCAAGTACAAGGAGGACCCGAAAAGGCTTTGGGACGACGGCCGTTCCAGAGAGCTCCCTGGCCTGATCCGCACATCGAACCGTTTCGTCCCGATCCTGATGGCAGATCGAACTTGTTTCTGTAGCCGCTGTCTTCAAGACCCGCACGAGGACCACCTCGAGTTCCACTTGACGGCCAGCTGTCCACGAAAGGCGAAGTGCGACAAATGTGGTCGAGTCGTCCACAAGAGACACGTCTGCAAACCACGAGCCTCTACCTCGAGGAACTAGCCGGCTGCTCCGTTGCGTCGTCTTCCCTGAGTTACACTGTCGTTTTGAAGCATCGTCCAGCCGGATCCGCTCACTGTACCGTCACCTCTGAACCAATGTATCCTCGCCGCTGTACTCCAAGCACTGTACTCTAGCATCGCACGCAAGCAAGTCCCCGGTCGTTCCACACTGCAAAGTTGCACGAGCATTGCGATTGACATCGTCTTCCATTCGGCGGGGCAGCAATCTGACATGGGTATGCTGGAGGATCCGACCATTGCGGCTCAGTAGCTTGCGCCGAACACAAGCTCTTCGTCGAACAACTCGATAAACTGCTCGTTGAGGATGCGGTACTTTTGGCCTCCCACGAATCGTCGATACTCCTCGAGGATGGCGCTGAGGTTCCATCTTTGCAGCTTGCGGAAGCAACCCACGACGGTGCCTGTTCTATGCCGACCGAGGTTGCACATGACGAGCACGGGATACGTTGTCGGTTGTACGAGGAGATGGAGGGCTTGGAGGACGACCTCTTCTGTGATGGGATCCCATGCGTTGGTCGAGTAGAGCACGCCGAGATGGTGCAGCTCGATGTTCTGGTCGACGCAAAAGTCGAGGAAGCCAGGTTCGGGTTCTTCGGGTGCGAGCCAGATGACGCTTTTGAGACCCAGCTTTTCGAGGAAAGGGAAGTTGAGCTGGTCCGGTTGGCCGGATCGGTAGAAGTTCTCCTCGACCATGCCGTAATTGGGCGGTGGCACCAACATGTTGTGCGAGTGTAAGCCGATGTGTCCGACGGGCCTGGATGATGGGCACGCTGGCGCGCGTCGATTGGGGTGGCCTTGGCCAGGTGATCGCAGATGGATGAAGGAAAGCAAGGTTGGTGTTGGATGATGGACCCTGACGTTGAGCTGGTTGCCAGTCGGATCCGCGGACGAAATTTCCAGCAGCTCAGCAGCGCTTTGGACCCTTCGGGCTGCACGCTGACGCACCCCGCGTGGCTCAGTCCAACACGCTTCAACAAGATCAGGCTGAGTTCTTCTTGTGAAGCTCTGAACTCAACATCACATTCATCCTCGCCTCTCATCGTCTCCCCGTCCCTGATCAGGCATTTCACCTCGTGCATCGACAGTTTGGCGTTCCGATCTCGCACAGCCGTGTTGGACACACACACGACTCAATGTCCTGACAGGCTTGTTAGCTTGGACTTGGGTTCCGGTCGCAACGACCTGCATTGACTTTCACACCCTCCGAACAGCTACCTGGCTGAGAGCATCGTCAAGATGGGTGTCCAAGGACTATGGCAGCTGCTACAACCAGTCGCACGGCCTATCAAGATCGAGACGCTCGAAGGCAAGCGTCTAGCTATCGACTCGTCACTATGGCTCTACCACTTCCAGATGGCAATGCGCGACAAAGAGGGGCGCACCCTCTCAAATGCGCACATACTCGGTTTCCTCTGGCGTATCCTCAAGCTGCTGTTCCACGGTGTCCGTCCTGTCTTTGTCTTTGATGGCGGCGCTCCCGTCATGAAGCGCAAGACGCTCTCGGGGCGAAAGGCGAGAAAGCAAGGCGCAAAGGAGTCGCATGCGCGCACAGCTGAAAAGCTTCTCGCAGCGCAGATGAGGCAAGCTGCCGTCAAACACGTTGCCGACGGCCAGGGCCAGGCGTCTTCGTCAACAGCTCGAAACGGCTCTGCTTCCGAAGATGCTGCCGGTCTGGGCGAGAACACGGTCTACTTTGACGATCTCCAGGCTGGCAACCCCAGGGCGCTCGCCTCTCGCGACCTACAACCGGCAGACCCCACCAATTCAGCTGGACCGAGTAGAGAGGGCAGTGGATCACCGACCAAGTCAGGCGGACGCAAGATCGACTGGCACAAGGACCCATATGCGTTGCCTGCCATGGAGAAGGATCTCCACTCCGTCTCGGCCGCCAACGGTCGTAAGGGCAGGAAGAAGGACTATCGCTTTGCGACCGAAGACGAGCTTCGAGCGGTCATGAACACCATCGCCCCGGAAGACCTCGACACCACCTCAGATCTCTTCCTCAGCCTGCCTGCCGAGCTGCAATACGAGCTTGTAGGTGATCTGCGTGCCCAATCGCGCATGACATCCTACAAGCGTTTGCAATCTATGCTCGCAACAGCGCCCACCCCTATCGACTTCTCACGCGCCCAGATTGCCGGTCTCAAGACTCGCAATGACCTGACGCAGAAGGTCCTCACTGTCACGGACGAGATCGGCAAAGCAAACATCAAGGTGCCGATCCGCGTAGCGGGCGAGCGAAACAAGGAGTATGTATTGGTACGCAATCCCGGAGCAGAGGGAGGATTCGTCCTCGGAGTACGCGATGCCGGCACAACCCAGGAGAAGGCCATCGACGTCGACCACGAGCATGAGGAGATCAACATCACCGACGACGAGGCACAACGCACCGACTCGGATCCCGAGATGGAAATGGACGATGTCGAGATTCCCCAGTCAGCCTCGCCTTCGCGTTCGGCGAGTCGAACTGTCGATCCTGAGCTCGACGAACTGCAGAAGGAGGCGAACCCTTACACGCGCAAGGAAAAGGCACTCGAGCTACTTCAAGCGCGAGCCAAGTTCCATGCCAAGCAGAAACGCAGGGAGGCAGGTCTGCACGACGATGACGAGGATGAACTGGAACGTGCTCGTCGGCCTCGACGCAAACGTGGGGAGCGACCTCTTTTCATTCGCAACCAACGATCGTCTACTGCCGACTCAGGCAAGTCTGCACAACAGTCCGATTGGATCGATGTCGATGCTGACGCGGATGATGAAGGCGACGCGTTTCGGATGATGCAAGACGTCGAAGACGAGCTGGAGGAGGACGAGACGGAAGACCTGGCTCGAGCCATCGCCGACTCTCAAGCTGGCAGTCGCAGCACCGTAGTGCCAGAAGCAGGCGAGGCCGATGTCGAAATGGACGAGGACGACTTTGAGGACGTGCAGCCAGAAGCGCCGTCCACCTTGCGCGAGGTTCAGCCGGTCGTCGTGCCTCTTCCCAGGGTGGAGACAGACGATATTTCTGCCGAGAAGCCGGATCGCATGCAGGAGCTGGCGGCGCTCGTTGGGCGCAGGAAAGGAGGTGACGTGGCGAGAGCACCTCCTCCGCCTCGCAAGAGTCTCGCTGGAAGCCTGCGTGCTGCTCGTCGATCGACGTCGACCACCAACCTGCTCGAGAAGCCCGAGGCGTTGCCCTCACCAGAGGCAGCTCCGAAGCAGAGCGAAGAGGTAGTGGTCGCTGTCCCAATTGTGGAGACGCCTCCGCGCCCGTCGCCAGCAAATGCTCGCCGCATGGGTCCACCCCTGAGATCGGCCTCGCAGCAACGACTCGAGGTGGCAGCTCCTCGTCCCAAATCTGCAACGCCAGCAAACTCTGCAAACTCTGCAAACTCTGCAACGCCAGCAGCAGCACCGTCGGCGCAGCAAGAAGACCTGCCTCCTACGCCCGAGGAGGTCAATCGCCAGATCGCCGATGGTCTCGATGCGAAGAAGGCCGACAGCGTTGATGCTTTCGAGCTGGTCGAGGCTCCTTCCATGCGAAAGGACGTCGAAGCTGAACAGATCGCCACGGTGCCTGTCCTCGAAGAGCCAGAGGAGACCGGTGTACCGGTGTCTCTGGCAGCTCCAGAAGACGCAGCTCAAGGAGTGCAAGGTCCAGGCGTCACAGAGAACGGTGCGGACCCTGACGCCGTGGCCTTGGACAACATCCCATCAGCCGCAGCAGAGCACATCTCCGAGCCTACTCCCATCGACGTCCCACCAGCAGAGATCCAATCAGCGCCGGCGAGCAGGCAGCAAACGCCTCTGGAGTGGTCCCCCACACCCTCTCCCTCACCCGAACCAGTCGTCATCGGCGCAGACGGCTTCCCCCTCCCCACCGCCGAAGAACTCGACGCGCTCGACACGGACGACGAAGACGCCATCGCCCGCCTCAACGCCGATTCGAACGAATTCGTCGCCTTCCTCAGCGCCACCAAAGGGCGCAGTCTGCTCGACGTCCAGAAAGAAGTCGAGAGCGAAGTCAATGCTCTCCGTGCCGAGTTTGCCAACAGTCGCCGTTCGGAGGAGGACATCACCAAACAGATGGCGCAGGAGATCCAGATGATGCTTCGACTCTTTGGATTACCCTACATTACGGCGCCGATGGAGGCCGAAGCGCAATGTGCCGAGCTCGTCTCGCGCAGGCTTGTCGACGGGATCATCACGGACGATAGCGATGTGTTCCTCTTCGGTGGCACGCGCATCTACAAAAACATGTTCAACAACAACAAGATCGTCGAGTGCTTCCTGCTATCGGATATGCAGCGAGAACTCGGATTGGATCGCGAGAAGCTGGTACGGCTGGCGTACTACTTGGGAAGCGACTATACGGAGGGTCTGGCGGGAGTGGGACCGGTGGTGGCGATGGAGCTGCTGGCGTTGTTCAGCGGCGAGGATGGATTGCTCAAATTTCGCGATTGGTGGATGCGCGTCCAGACGGGCAAGGATACGGAAGAGCATACACGGGGAAAGACGATGAGGCGGATCAAGAAGAATCTACGGAACAAGGTGCACTTGGAGCCGAGTTGGCCCGAGCCCGCGGTGTTGGAGGCGTACTATGCGCCGACGGTGGATGAGAGCGATGAGCCGTTCGCATGGGGTCTGCCGGATCTGGACAGTTTGAGGACGTTCCTTGGCGAATACCTTCATTGGCCAGTGACAAAGACGGACCAGTACCTGCTCCCCATCATCGAAAGGCAGAACGCGCGCAACCGCGCACGCGGCAATCAGACGACATTGGATCGCAATGGGTTCTTCGACACTTCGGCTGGCACAGGCATCTACGCGGGCAGGAAGAAGGTTACGTACGGCAGCAATCGATTGCAGGAGGTCATCAACGGGTTCAGGGCGGCGAACAAGCGTGGGGGTGCCACCAGTGCGAGGAAGGGCAACGACGAGAGCAGTAGTAGCGATGACGATGAGGTGCAGGTGGTCGGCGCGAGGATGCAGACGCCCATGGTGTCCGAGGAGATGCTGGGCAAGGAGATGGCCAAGAGACGACCGATTGTTCGACGCGACGATGCGGGACCTGGAGTCGAAGCCTCTGAGGAGGATGGAGCAGCGAGACGAGCCGAGCTGGATGCGGCGATCGAGGCTCTCGAAGGTGCGCCTCCTGGCGAAACGGACAGCGCTGCAGCCACGACGGCGTCGAAACGCAAGAAGAAGCCTGCCAAGCCGAGGAAGGCTCGCGGTGGCGCCAAAGCGACCAACAACGAGGAAGCTCTTCTGTCATCCTCAGCCTCGTCCAGCTCGGAGGACGAGCCTCTCGCCGTGCCTCCTCCAGCGGCCAAGACCGCGCGAACCACTCGAGGTGGGCGAGGACGCGGGCGTGGCGCAGCGCGTGGCACCACGACCACCACTCGAGGCCGTGGCCGCGGTACTCACACTGGCAAAGGCAGTGGAGCTCGCGCCAACCTGCACGCAGCCCGCAACATGTCGTTGGACGACATCGACTCGTTGCCACCGAGCAGGAGTCCGAGCGTGGACCCGGCGACGCTGCGTGCGAGGAGCGTGCGCCGATCCAGCAGTGTGAGTTCGCGTTCGTCGATTGCGTAGGAATGGAAGTTTTTCTCAACGGAGCTGTTGTTCTGGCGTGTGCTGAGATCCTTGAGTGCGTGATGAAGTCGCAGGTTGATGATACGAAGCCCTTACAGCCCACTCGCGTCCTTTTTTCCAAAGCTGAAGCTGTTCGCGTGTTCAGTGACGAACTTCCCTCCATCGCGTCCACTCGCTTCGGCCTTCTCGAGCAGATCCTGCTGCGTGACGGGTCGAAGGTTGGTCTTGAGGTTCATCTGCCCATGCTGCCAGTCGAGCGTTGTGCCGCTACCACCGAGTTTGACTGCTGACGAATTGCCCGAGGTCGCGCTGGAGGGCTTGGTCGTACCCGGTGGAGGCGGTGCCACGAACGAGACGAGCTTAATGATCCCCCCAATGATGGCGAAGAGCACCGCGAGCAGGATGAGGTCCGTGATCATTGTGAGACGAGGCGCAGAGCAATGCGTGAGATGGTGGGGTAAAGATGAAAATGCCCGTGCACCAGATGACTTTCACGTCATGGAGGAAAATCAAAAATGAACTGCGAGATAAGCCGCCGGCACACGTGGATTCAGCAAACGCACAGTCCGTGATTTCACTCTGCAGAACACGACACAAAGAATCAGGATTGCTGTCGAGGCAGGATAAGTTAGCACAAGACGCACTTGACGAGATAGAATCGGGCAGCTGCAGGTGATTGAGCTCGAGTGACCGGCGCAACGAGTAACCATGGGCAGAGAAAGCTGCATCGCAACCCCGGTCCCAGTCACGATCATGGAGGACAGGTGGAGAAGTTGAGGTGGTCCCAGTATTCGTCTTCGCTGTCGTACTCCGTTCCGCAGCCCTCGCAACTCCCATACTCGCACTCCTCTTCGAGATGATACTGCCAAGTGCAATGACCATTGCACTTCGTGCAAGCTGGCGCACGACCCAAGAGCTTGATCGGCTTGTATCCTTGCATGGTGTAAACGAAGCCCGGCACGTCTTTGGGTTCATAGTAGACGTTTGACGATGGAGGGGTTGAGGAAGAGCTCACCGGCTTCTGCTTGTACGAGACAAGAGCAACAATCGAAGTGCCTTCCAACGTGATCGTTTCACCCCTTATCTGATGATCCTGATCGAGGCGCCAGATGATGTGGGCCTCCAACGTTTGGGATTCGAGTCGTTTGATGTACGACTCCAAAGTAATATCCGAGAATGCTGCTGGCTGCCGGCGTATATATCGATTCGAGTCTCGCTTGATCAAGAAGTTTTCCACGCCGAGCAGTGTCATCGGCGCATCGAGGGGTTGTACGCTGCTGCAAAGCTTGAGAGGACGATCCTCCCAGACCAGACCCAGGCTTTCCGCCTGTGCAAAGTCAACAGGATGCTCAAAGGCGATCTGCACGTATGTAAAAGACTTGCGAGTTTTCGAGAGGATGAAGCTGATGGAGAATTTGCCTTCGCTGATGCCTGCCTCGGTCAGCTGGCGCGTCAGATGTTCCGTGCAACTGGCTTGATCCGGAAGCCGGAGCGCTACAGCGAAATTCCAGCGCCTCGTGCCCTGCGTAAACGTACCAGGAGCTGGGATGATGTCCAGTGGAGATGAGGGAACCGAAGCTGTATCGATACCATCCTTACAGAAGATGACCGTGTACCTTATCGCAGGTTCAGGTTGATGCTTGTGAACGGATTCGTCTTGGAAACGGGCGATCTCGTCAAGAAGTTTGGCCTCTTCTCTGGCCAAATCAGCGTCGAGGATCCTATGCCATGCTAAATCGATAGCTTCGCAGATGTCCTCAAACGCATAGAGACGGTCTCTTCTCCGATCCTCGCTTGACAAGTCGAAATCTCCTTGCTCTTCCTTCTTTCGCCAATCCTGTTCCAGCTCTTGCTTGTGGTGGATAGCTCGTCTGGCTGCCGCTTCAAGCCTTTGAGCTTGATAGGCCGCCGTCTGAGCTTCAGCTTCCGCTCGCGTCAATGGCCCTGCCTGCTGATCCCGCATACGTCTGGCGCAAGATCCAATGAGAGCCTCATCGTCAGATGAAGCCTTACGCTCTTTATCAAGGAACACTCTTGTGACCAACTCGAAGGGTAGAGCTTTGTGGCCGTGATCGCAGCAATATTCTTCCTCCATGTGCTGCTCATATTCGTCAAATTCGTCTTCGTCCTCCTCATCATCGTCGTCATCTTCGTTGCCTTCAAGTAGGATCACATCCCTTGTCGATTCTCTGCTGGAGTTTTGATGGCTGCTGTTGTCTCGTTCGTCGCTGTCTGGCAGAGTGACTGAATCCCCGGACCTGTGAATTCCTCGGCCCAGATCTTGCTGAACCTGCTTGATCCGACTGGGCTTGTCCTTGACGGCTTCTGTGCATTGCCAGTATGTCTTGTCGCGCTTGGCTTTCCGCAAGGCCTGGAAGCTAACGATGCGCATGGGGCAAGCAGGGAAGCGCAGCGCTGTTCTTTGCATGGCATCAATAACGCCTGGTTTGGTCAAGGCCATGGCCATCGAGTAGAACGAAGTGCCATCTTCTGTTGAATAGCGACAAATGTCGATGTCGTCGCGGCTCTGCTCTTCGTTGACCTCGAGGAATATCTCTTGATGCTGCTTGACGCGCGGTATCTGATCTATGCAAATTGCCAAGCGGTGGTCGTCGGCCAGCTGCGATTCCTTCATGTTCAACGGATTGTGCTGCATCGAGCGTCGTTGGGTGTGCGAGATCAGAGGGATGACAAAAGGAGGAAGTCGAGAGGGAATCAACGCGATTGCGGGCAAAATGGCGAATGGTGGAGGGGTAGTGGACGACGAAAGGAACAAAACGCGAAAGCTGAAAACAGACAAGACGTGCTGCAAGAATGTGTTCTCAGAGAAGCTCAAGCCGAAGCTTAGACAAAGCAGCAGACAAGCACGGGCCGAATGAGACTCTCGGCGTCTCGAGGGCCGTGCCTGGCCGTCTCAAGTCGAGGGGATGTGACTGTAGAGAGTGAGGTGCGAAATGAAAATTGGCTGAGTCGAGGAGGCCCGAGCTCGAGCTCAAGCTCAGCCCCGGCCATGCAATCAAATCTATCCCACTTTGATGCGTTGCGCAGACAGGATCAGTGTACGCTCTTTCGAGCGAGAGAACCATACTTCTCGCCCTGAGCACAGACGGCTGCCTGAATCGCGACTTGTTGGCAACATTGCCTTCAAGGATACCATGGCAATCAAAGGAATAGCGAAAGATCAACACGAGGGCAACATTGATTACTTGTCCGACTATACATAGCGACCCCGTCGAGGTAGAGCGATTTTGTCATGATTGAGGCACGTGGGTCGCAGCCAGAGTTTGCCTTTGCGATGCCAACGTTTCTTTCGATTGAGATCACGCAAGTCGCGATAAGACTGGATGTCCTTATGTGGACGGTCCGACAAAATGATTGGCAACGTATCTCGATAGTCCTTGAAACGTCTCGGGACGTCCCTTGGTCCGTACAAGCGGACGAAGGGCTTCTTTGCCCGCTTGTAAGAGGTGAGAGCGATCATAGAACTGCCTTCGGTCGTTACCAAGGTGTCGCGCAGCTTATGCACCTGATTCAGGCGCCAGACAGCTTCCAAGCGCAGTGTCCGCCGAACTTTCATGTAAAGCTCGTCCACCATGACGTAGGGGTCCTCCCCAAAGATGAAGTTATCGATACTCAACAAGGTCAGATGCCGCCTAGCTCGAGGTTTTGCGCGATGAAATGGCCTCAGAGGCTGATTGCGCCAGACAAAGTAGATCCCTTTTGCTAGCTTGTAGTCCTCGGGTCTCCTGAACTTGATTTGCAGGAATCGGCTGAACTTCTTGCGCCCAAACGAGTATCTGATATCGTAGTCGCAGCCGCGTATTCCGTTGGCCTCGATAGTGTCGCAGATGTATCTTGCGCAGTCGTATCGATCGTGAGCGCTGAGTGCAGTTGGGAAGCGCCACTGTCTGACACCCCGTTCTGGTATCACCACCCTAGAAAGGTCTTCCGGCAGCGGTGGAATGGGGAGCTTTGCACAACGTCGCGCGCCAAGGATGATCTCGTATTTGACAGTTGGCTCTGGCTGAAGATCGTGGTCGTTCTCGTTCTCGAACTGCACGACTTCTCTGGTTACCTGGACCATCTCCCTAGCCTCTTCGGCGGCCAAGATCTTTTCCTGAGCATATCGGGCGTAGGATGCAGCCCTTTCTCGCGCCTGCTCGAGCTGGTCGTCTTGAGGTAGCTCTGTTCCGTCTGCAAAGCTTTGCGACTGCTCCAGTTGCCGCAATTGTCTGTCCGCCTCACGTTTGCGCTCGATGATGCGTAGAGCCTCTCGCTCTAGTCGATCGGCATCGTTTATCGCCATCCTGATTGCGTTCTGACCTCGCAGGCCTACGTTGGTACCCTCTCGCGCTGCATTAGGGCGACCCTCGGTGCCAGTCTTGCCAGCTTGCTCTACAGCTGCCAGGAAAGTTGTGGAGAGCAGTTCGAACGGGACACTTGATGGTTTGAGCTGAGGAAGCTCCGGCGTGACCCGTCTGTAAGACGACGAGAAGCTTCTCTCGGCTTCAGTTGTCGGTAAGGGCTCGGGATAGATTTCATAGCGATAATGCGTGTCGTATCGCTCAGACTCCAGACAGACTTGAAAGCGCACAAGTCGGATCGAGCAGCCAGGAATGTCCCGAGCGAAATCTTGGGCTCTCTTGATGGTGCCTGCCATCGTCAAAGCGATAGAAATCGAGAAGTAAAGAGCCCCATCTTGCTTGTAGCTGGTGATCAAGATGTCATCGTCTGGCTGATCTTCGAAGGGCACCAAGCAGATCTCGCCCAAAGACACGTTGGTTGGGATGCGATCGACACAAATCGCTTGGCGATCGTCGTGAGCGAGTTTGTTTTGCATCGCCAGATTCGATGAGCACGGTACCTAGAGACCGGACGATGAGGAGGAGGAAGAAGGCAACCAGCGAGTGTAACTGAAGAGAGAAAGAGGGATTTGGCGGGAGACGTGCGCGCTTTGATTCAGAAGTAGCAGGAACGGGCAAACCAGTTGGCGAAATGTGACTCAACAAGACCGTCCCTAACAATGCGCAGCAGACGGGTTCATTGCGGTTTCATGAGGCCCTACGCCCACCATTTCATCTCCAATCGCTCGAGGGTCGGATAATGACACGTCGTAGCAAGCTTTCACGTATCCTTCCGTCGAATGCGTCGTGGGAATGCTTCTCAATCGTTGAACGTGCACGAATGGTTACAAATGCTCTCTCGACCTGTCCTCTGCCGTTCCCCTTGCAAGTTCGTCATTCACTTCTGCTACTCTAGGCTGACTCCTCCAATCGCCTCCGGATTTGCCACTCCTCCAATCCCTCTTTGCCTCTGCCTTCTCCGTCTGCTCGCTGCCGCTTCCATCTTCTCCAGCATCGACCGACTCCCCCTGCTCCAATGCCAACCTCTCCTTCCAGCCCATTTTCTTCTTGACGCCTTTCGCCGTGTCCCTCCCTTCCTCTCTTCTCCTCCGCAACTCGACCGCCAGCTGGTGATTCAGCTCCTTGCGTATCGGCCTGCTCGCGTACCTGAGGTGCATGAAGTTGCAGAATCCGCCTCTGTTGCACTCGTTGGTCTCGTTCTGTCGACAGCATGCCTCCTGAAAGTCCGTCACGGGGCTCAACTCGGCAAATAGCGGTTTGGCATCGTACCACCTATCGTTCAACGCATCCACGGCCCGTTGCGCATCCGCTTCGTATCTGTACCGCGCATACACGTTGCCGATGAGATGATCTCCAACGTTGTCGCAAACATGCATCTCCACCAGCTCGCCGTACTTGGCAAGCTCGACAAACATGTCCTCGTAGAATGCGTCGAATTGAGCCTGCAGCTCGGAGTCGGTGATGGTGCAGTCTTGCTCGTGATGTCGCGGATTGCGATAGACGTTGGACAGAAGTAGTGTGCAAGAGAAGGGCGGACGGATATGTTTCCGCGAGCAGCGATCGCCATGACGACATGCACCGATCTTGTAGTAGAACGAACAGTTGACTTTGTCCTGCTCGGTGCCGTAGATGGAGGCCAGGTAGGAGGCCATGTTGGACGGCGATGCGGGTATGTGATTACCTTGGGTTGGCGAGGATCGCAAACGGCGCCGTAGGGTGTGTGCCACTGCGATGATGATTGATGGGTCGTCACGGGTGCTGGAGCTGCGCTTGGTCGTGTTGAAGGTGGCGCTGATGATGTTGGTTGAGCAAGACTGCTGCTGCTGCTGCTGCGTGAGGAATGCAGGAAGAAGGTGTTCGTGTCGAAAAGCGCAACGAGCCTTGGAGAAAGGGTCCAAACTGCTGAGCCCCTTCGCAGTCTGTCGGCCGGTAAGAATGTTTTGAGAACTCCACCAACTTTTTTTAGGCGTTTTCCGTGTGCCGAGCAGCCTTGGAAATTTTTCGAGAGCCAGACGCTGAAGGGTCCTGCTTCTCGCCGGTCGGGCTTCCTTCCTGCACCCACGCTACCCACCACCCCCGTTGGCTAGGACAATATGTCGGAGGCATCATCATCCAAAGTCAAAGCAGACTCGCTGCTGCCACCAGCCAAATCTGGCTCGACAACGACCGCATCGACCCCCAACGGCTCAACCAACTCCGCCTCCTCCCTCGCCACAAAGCACGGCATCGAGCTGCCCACACAAGAAGACGCAGAACGACTCGGCTTCAACGTCTTCTCGCACATTCTCGATCCGCGTCTTCTGCGTGCGCTCGCCGATCTTGGCTTCGGCATTCCAACACCAATCCAGCAAAAGGCCATCCCACTCGCACTCGCTGGCAAGGACGTGCTCGCGAGAGCTCGCACCGGCTCGGGCAAGACACTAGCTTACGGACTGCCGCTGTTGCAGAAGGTGCTCGATGCGAAGAATGCAGTCGCCAAGTCGGATACGAAGCATCAGTTGACGAGGGCGCTAGTGTTGGTGCCGACCAGGGAGCTGGCCGAGCAGGTGTTCAGACATCTCTCGGCGATCATCGAGTACGTGAGGGACGACGTGCGACTGGTCAATGTGGCGAGAGAGGCATCTGAGAAGGTGCAGCGCTTGTTGCTCAGCGAGAAGCCTGACGTCGTGATCGCCACACCATCAAAAGCACTCAATTACCTGCAGAACGGCTCGTTGGACCTCAAGAGCGGCATGGAGTCGCTAGCGATTGATGAGGCGGATCTCATCCTCTCCTACGGTCACGATTCGGACGTCAAATCGCTCCTTAGCGGCAACTTCCTACCATCGCACTTCCAGTCCTTCCTCATGTCGGCAACTATGACCTCGGACGTGTCCAAGTTGAAGGGCTTGCTCCTCCGCAACCCAGTCATCCTCAAGCTAAACGAAGACGACGAGGCAGCATCCGGCTCGAACCTCGTCCAGTTCTACACCAAGACGACCGAAGAGGACAAGTTTCTGTTGGTGTACGTCATCCTCAAGCTCAAGCTGATCAGGGGCAAAGCGATATTGTTCGTCAACGAGCTCGAGCGCGGGTATCGACTGAAGCTGTTCCTGGAGAAGTTTGGCTTGCGGGCATGCGTGCTCAACGCCGAGCTGCCGATCAATTCGAGGTACAGCATCGTCGAGGAGTTCAACAAGGGGAGGTTCGATTACATTGTTGCTACAGACGAGCCGACGGGTCTGAGCGCGCAGCCAGAGGAGGATGGGCCGGAGGACGCGGAGGTAGCTGCCGAAGACGACGAGGCAGGGGAGGAGGCCGGTGAAGAGGGCACTGGAAAGAAACGCAAATCCACCTCGGAAGCGCCTGCGTCGAGCAAGAAGTCCAAGAACAAGCGCAAAAAGGGCAAGAACGCGTCCAACGAATACGGCGTCTCTCGCGGTGTTGACTTTGTCAACGTCTCGTGCGTCATCAACTTTGACCTGCCCACCAGCGTCGATTCGTACATTCACCGAGTCGGTCGAACTGCACGAGGAGGTGCCTCAGGTACAGCGCTCTCATTCGTCGTCCCCTCCGCCGAAGTTGGTCGATCAAAGTACCTCACCTGCCCGACTACGCGGTACGACGAGTCGGTGTTCAAGCAGCTCACGCGCACCTCGTCCTCCTCGCTCATCGGTGGTCCGCTGCAAGAGTGGAACTACGACTCGACCTCCGTCTCTGGGTTCAGGTATCGTGTCACGGACACGCTCAAGTCGATCACCAAAGCCCTTATCCGCGAGGCGCGCATCAAGGAGTTGAAGAACGAGATCCTCACTTCGACAAAGCTGCAGTCGCACTTCGAGGATCATCCGGACGACCTGGCTTTTTTGCAGCACGACAAGGCGTTGCTCGGCACGCGCGCGCAGCAGAGCCATCTCAAGCATGTGCCCCAGTATTTGGTGCCGAAGATCATTAACCCAGGAGCGAAGCTCACCAGGGGAGACACGTACAAGGGCTACGTGCCGAAGAACAAGGTGGACGGTGGGAAGGGCAAGAACGGCAAGGGCAAGGGGAAAGGGAGGAGCTCGACTGGCAAAGGTGCAACGGCGGCAAGGGGGAAGAAGAAGGTCGACCCTCTGCGCAAATTTGCCAAGAAGTAGAAGGTCGTATCTGCACCAGACACGGACGATGGAATTCAGATCACTTTACTCGTTCAATGCATCATCGTTCTCTGCGATAGCAACAAGCTCGTGTCTGGGTGACATCGCCATTCGACAATGAGAGATGTGTGGAATCGATGGAGCGAAGCAGTGCGATGTCGAAACTAAGCCTTGAGTTCCTTTTCGTCGGCCGATGCGCTGTCTGGGGTAGCGACATGTTGGGCGTACTGGACCTTGACGGCCTCGACGTCTGCGGGCAACTTTGTCGATCCCGCCCTGGTCTTCCAGGCGGGCACGCCGGACTGGAAGATCTCGTCGACCTCCTCGAGCGTCTTACCCGCGGTTTCGGGGAAAGCCAAGAAGACGTGGACCGTCATGGCCATCGCAAAGCAGCCGAAGATGATGTAGCTCTTCCACTGGATGTTGTGGAAAGCAGGGGGGACGAAGTAGCCAAGGGCAAAGTTGAAGGCCCAGTTGCTTGCGGTGGAGACCGAGTTGGATTTGCCACGGAGACGGTTTCCGAAGAGCTCCGGGACATAGATCCAGGAGACAGGGCCCCAGGTCGGCGCGAACGAGGCGACAAACAGGTACGAGCACGCAATGACGGCCTTGGAGGCAGGTCCTTCGACTTTCCATCGAACAACAGCGTTGCCCGAATCCGGATAGTAGTGGCCGTGAGAAGCCATCAGTCCAGCAACGGCAAACAGCCAGATGGCCATCAACGTTGAGCCGACCAGCAGCGTAGGTCGTCGTCCCCATCGATCCACGTACAGCAAAGCTGGAACCGTCATCGCCACGTTGATCACGTACTGGATGCCGTTGCTGATAAGCGCAATGTTGCCGCTGATGCCCGCCATTTGGAACACATAGCTCAAATAGTACATCATGACGTTCATCTGGAGTAGATCAAAACGCAAAGATGGTGATTTTGAGTGCGATGTCGAAGGAGGGAGAAGGAACAGATGATGGTGAGCATGGCATTCGATGTGTGACGACGAGGAACCAAAAACAAGCGATGGAAAAAAAAAAGGCGGGGATCCGTGAACTTACTCCTGTGAGCTGGCTCCAAATTTGCGTGAACATGGCGATGTGGGTGCGCCAAGCGTTGCCGTTCCTGAAGAGGTCCGTGTACCCTGAGCCCTCGCCGGAGCTCTCGTCGATGTTTTGGACGATCTCACGGAACTCTGCCATGACGAGGGGCGACTCTTGATCGCCAGCGGCGTGGACTTGAGCCAAGATCTCGAGCGCCTCCTCCTTGCGACCCTGAGCGATGAGCCAGCGTGGAGACTCAGGCATCATGGGTACGAGAGCCATGAGGATAATGGCGGGGATCATCTGGATGCCCCATGGCGCACGGAAGGTGGCAGTGCCTCGACCGTCTTGCTCGCCACCGATGCGATTGCCGATGAAGGAGCAGCCGTAGCAAATGAAGAAGAAGATGCAGATACCCCATGTGATGGCCCACTGCTGGCAACCGACGAGACGACCACGAATGCGAGAAGGCGAGAGCTCCGAGAGATAGACCGGAACTTGAGCAGAGCAGAGACCGACACACATGCCGTTGAAGATACGACCGACAATGAGCATGGCAATGTTCTGCACGGCGCAAGTGAGGATGGAACCGATCACCCAGAAGATGCAACCGAGAAAGATGGCGTAACGACGGCCGTAACGGTCGGCAATGATACCAGAAAAGAGCGAGGCGATGAAAGAGCCACCGGCCATAGAGGCAGTGATACCACCTTGCACATCAGCGCTGGGACCAGGGTTGCAGAGCGCGCCAGGACGGTCAGCACACTCGACAGTGTTGGCAGCGTCACCAAAGTAGACCAGATAGTTGGGCGAAGAGATAATGGCCGACATGGACGAGATGTCAAAGCCAAACAGCAGACCGCCGGTACAGGCGAGTGCCGTGAGC
>NW_015961992.1:2258-48464 GCF_000497045.1 Kalmanozyma brasiliensis GHG001 | reverse complement strand
GGGGGGGGGGGGGGGGGGGGGGGGGGGGGGGGGAAGGGTTGGACGTCGTGCGGATGCAGGGACGTAGCGAGCTATCGAAGGACGGCCTGTATTTATGTTTGTCTCTGAGAGGGCAAAGGGAGCACATTCAGAGAGACAACATGCCATCTCGCTCCAGAGGTGGCGTCCGGTGCCCCACGGAGACTCCAGAGATTGCAGATCGGCTACGGCACGCAAGGGCTCAAAGAAGGGCTCAGGGGTCGCTCAAATCACTTGCCGAGTTCTCGTTAGAAGTGCGAGGTTCGATTGGACGAAGAACGGGTGGGCACTCGTCTGTGGCGAGGTCTGCATGGTCTCGGACAGACACGTCAAGCGAGGGGGAACGCAAAGACGCACCAGCAACGCAACGAGTCGCAGGACCTCAGCCATATCGAGGCTCGTTCACAGCCATCACAGGCGACATCGAATCTCTGAAGGTCACTACGCACTCTGTCGAGCATCGGACGCACGACCGAAGACCATTCGAATGGACAACAATGGGCAAAGAAGCGCAAAAAGAAGCCAATCAGCTGTCAAGGAAGGCATGGAGCAGCGGACCTTTTTCGATTTGAATCCTCGTTTTGATACTCCGCACACAAGTTTAAGCGAGCCGCAGGAGGGGGCGACGGAAGGAAGATTGCCGCGCTCGCCGTGTGTGCGATCGCCGGTCGAGCTGTTGAGCGACCGTCGCGTAGCGAGCAGCATGTCAATCGCGTTGCGCAAAAGACTGCCTCGCTTGCTAGCATCTAAGCGAGCATGGCGTTCAAGGCGAAAACGCCGAATCCTTGCTTTTGTTGTCCCACCCTTTGATGTGCTTCTGTGGTATTCTCTCCGGTCGACCTCGTGACCTTCTGTTCATGCAGACATGGGATTCCTGTTCCGTCGAGATTGCCGGCCTCCTCCCCCCCGCTCGTTGTCACAGACTATCCACCGCATTGGCCGCGGCATGTCACTCTCGTGATTGCGATCAGATGTTCCGCCGGGAAAATGATTTGCTGCCGACATTCGACGGTAGCCACAGCGACAAAGCCGAAGTACTTCCTCGCAGCAGCCTCACGAGCGCCTGTGTTTCTGAAGCTGTGCTCAACAATAGTCACGGCGAGGGAGAGAAGTTGGGTAGGCCCCCTCAGGAACACGAGCCATCCACTCTTCGTCCTCAAGCGGGACGTTGTTTCCCACGCCTCACGTTTATGGTCCATCATCACTCAAAGACGACAGCATCCTTGTCATCGTCTGCATCGTCTGACATTCATGGTTCGGCAGATTCATCTTGTGGATGTTGTGATTCCGTTGAATTGCGTCTGACTGTCGCCGGTGAGCTGCACGAGGGCTCACGTCTCGACCTCCCAAAAGAGCCTCTTCCCCTCCTTCCCTTGGAGCTCCTTAACGACGTCCCCCAGGCGTACCATCTGTGTCTCTCGCAACACCTTCTCCAGTCCCTCTTTATCCCGCTTCACCACCGTGCCCTCTACCACACACCTGTACGCGGCCAGCTGATCGATCCGGCCCTTGGCACTCCTCCTCCCCTTGCCCTGGGCATAGCCCGGCTGCTTCAGCTCGACACTTTCCACGACCAGACTGACGCCATCGTGCGAGTTGCCCCAGGACCTAGACTTGATGCCGCCGCGCTGACAGCCCTTGTAGGCGATGAGCTTGGGTGCGATGCGTAGGATCACGCTGAGATCGCACGGCCTGCCCGCCTTTCCTGGCTCCTGCTTCGCTGTGGGCGTGGGAGGGGTGAGACCGGTCCACGCCCTGGCCGCGCGTCCGGGCGGCACCCATGCCGGAATGCCTTCCGACTCGAGACTTGGCCCTTCCACCCAGCCCGCATGGACGCACATGGCCAACACGTCCGAGTCGTCCGTGTACACGTCTGTGCCCCACAGCTTGCGCCGCAGCAACGGATTGAGTCGCCAGAAACGCCATGGTGAGCCTGCGCCACTCTCCCCCTCCGGCTGTTTCTCCGACGACTCCTCAGATGGTGGGTTCGAAGCGGGTGCAGAGCCGAACAGCTGTCCTTCGGCGACCCGCTCCTCAATACGCATCTCCAGACTCATCCTGGCGTGCTCCTTGCCCCTCCAACCGAGTTTCCATCCGTTACCTGCGCCGTTGAGCGCAAGGGTGCCACGTGGGCCATCCAATCGGTCCTTGAGCGGATCGCCCACCTCGCACCGCGCCAGGCAGTCGCGTTCGAGATTGTGATAAGCGTCCCATCGCGGGCCTTCGCCGGCTGAACTGAGCAGTGTTCCCGGGATGCGGACTTCCAACGTGGAGCCGACGTTGCGTGCGAGGAGCTCGGCAGGGAAGAGGGGGTCGACGGTGGGGTCGTATGCGAAGGAGCCGAGGTGTCGGACGGGACGGCCTTTGTCCATTCCGATCAGGTGGCGTGGTAGCGGGTCGAGGGGCGTTGGGACGATCGGGGTGTCCGTAGTGGGTGCCGATGGCGCTTCTGCTGGTGATTCGACAGCAGGTTGTGCAGTCTTTTCGCCCTCCTGCTCAGCGTCACCAGCAGCGACGGGATCCTTCGACTCCTCCGCGTCGAGCGGCAACCGTTCTGCCCTCCTCACCGATTCATCCCGCTCACACAGCTCCAAGTACAACCACACGGGCTCGCTGTCTACCCTCGGGCCCGCGTTCGGATCCCTCACCACGTGCGGCTGCTGCTCCTGCGCAGCAAACAGTCCCGCAGGCAACGGCACCCCCGGCGGCCACCCGATCGCCTGCGCGGCCGCATGAAAATCAGCCAACATCGGCGGTCTCCCCTGTACCGCCGCCGCCTGCTGCGCGGTCGCGATCAACGCCTCCTCCATGCTTGGCATCGCTGTGGCGGCGGCGAACTCCCTCTCACGCTCCAGAGCGGCCTGCTTTTCAGCTTGCTTCTCGCGTCGTCGCTCGCGTCGTTCGCGTTCCTTCTCCTCGCGTTCGCGCGCCTCGCGCTCCAGCTCGAGCTCGCGTTGTCGTGCCTGCTCTTCGAGGAGGAGTCGTTCTCGTTCGCGCTCGAGCTCGAGTTCGCGTTCGCGGGCTTCGCGTTGGGCTGCACGAAGACGCTCCCTTTCGTGCTCGGCCTCGAGTTCTCGTTCGCGCGCAAGGGCAAGGTCACGCTCCCTCTCGTACGGTGGGATGGACGGTGGACGGTGCGGGAAGGGGGCACCGCGTTCGGCTGTGGGTGACAGAGGCGCGCGGCGGGAGGGCTCGAGTTTGCCACTGCCCATGGGGGGTGGTGGGCCGGTGCGCGGGTGGTCAAAGTGTGGAGGACGGTCGTAGCCGGGACGGGAGGGTGCAGGGACGGAGGACTCGCGCGAGGGCTGCGAGGGAGGTGGTTTGGGTTTGTCCTTGCGTCGATCGCCGTCTCGGCTCTGTGTTGGGCTGGTGGGTGGGTAAGGAAGAGGTGGAGGGGGTCCACGCTCGTCGTAGGGTCGACCGCTGGCAGATTTGGCGGAAGGAGGACCGAGAGAAGGTGGACCCCGAGGACCGTACCGGTCGTAGGGGTCGTCCATGACCATAGGCTCGTGCATGCGACGACCGTATCGATCGCCGCCCATCATGTCGCGTTCTCGAGTGCGCTCGCGTTCGCGCTGCATGAGCTCTCGTTCGGACATGGGTCCGTCGTAAGGACCGTAGGAGAGAGGAGCGCGCATGCGCTCGGGTGAGCGACCGGCAGGTGGAAGCATGCCACTAGAGTGACCTGGGGGAATGGAGCCGGCTCTTGGGTCGTCGTAGGGCCCACCGAGGTAGGGTGCGTGGCGAGGCGAGCTCTCTGGACCCATGGCTGCGAGCGCAACGTCTGCGCTGGGTTCGCGACCTCGACCACCGCCGACGGGACCTGCGCGGCCTCCAGGAATAGGGCTTCGGCGAGGCGGCAGCGAGGAAGCATACGGTTCGCGAGGGCTGCGAGATGGCTCTCCTGGCATTCCAGGTGCTGGACCACCGACAGCGTACCTCATATCGCCACTGGGCACTCGAACGTGTTGCGAAGGCGGCATGTCAGGACCACCTGCAGGTCGTTGCGACGCTCTCCATCGCATCTCGCGTTCGCGTTCGAACTCGTATTCTCTCTCGCGCTCCCATTCGCGTTCTCGGTGGTAAGCAGCAGAAGCGCCATCCGGCTCAGAGCCGCTCCACTTGCGTCGAGGTGGACCGGACTGCGAAGACGGGCTGGTGGGGCCGAAGGGTGGGATGGGCGAGCGGCGGTCGTTGGGATGCGGTGGTGGCGGCGGCGGGGCAGTGCGAGAGGAAGGCCCACCAGGATAGGCGCCGGCCGAGCTGCGTACTCGATCGCGCTCACGTTCTCGTTCCCATTGCTCGCGTTCTCGTTCTCTTTCCCATTCCCATTCGCGTTCACGATCGGAGCGGCCTCGATTGTCGCGTTCGCGGTCGTACATCATATGCTGTCGAGGATCGGACGCGTCGGCCGCACCGGGAGGACCGAGGAGCGAGTTCATGTTCATCACATCGGATCGACCCGCGGGAGCAGGACCGGGACCCGGTTGGCGCCAGCGATCTCGTGACGGGTCATCCATGGCAGAGGAGGTGCGCGAGGGTGGTCGAAGAGGCTGGAGAGGATGACCGGCGCTGCCAGCACTGCCGGCCGATGGCGAGACGGGATAGTTGCGTGAGGATGCGGGGTTGTAGGAAGATCCGCCGGGCGGTGATCGTTGTTGTTGTTGCTGTTGATGCTGACTGTGATGAGGCGGTGGTGGCATCTTTGCTGACTCTCCTCTCCGTGTAAGTACGGTGAAGTCACGAAGATAGATGGAGAGGGAGAAGAAGAAGAAACGGAAAGCTTTGGTTGGTGGTGGATGCGCGATTTGGATTTGCTTTGCTGCAATTTGACCGAATCGACGCCAACGGAGCCGGTCAGCGCACGCCCCCGTTTCATCTTCTTCTCGTCGGTTGGTGCAGCATGAGAGCAGTCTGCCACTTTACTCCGCTTCTGGACGGATGGCGTGGGATGAAATTTAAGCGAAATAAAAATTGATTGGCTGATCTTGGTCCGCCGCTGCAGAAAGCCACTGCCGCGTGACAAGGCAACAGCAAACGACTTCATAAAGAAGCGTGGATGTGATTTCAGGGTTCGCCTTCGCTCATTTGAAAGAGCCGACGCGCCGCTGTTTGGTGGTGTGCTCAGACCATCACCGTCGTCCATTTTGCTCCACTTCGGTCCCACCGACGACAAGATATCGGCGGAATCGCACATCATCCGATCGTCTTTCGCGAACGGCCCGACGAGCAGCAGTGGCGTGAGAGGTATCACTCAGCATAATTCTCACCATGGCAGCAACAGCAACAGCGTCAGCATCGACATCGGCCATCGGATCCTCCTATCCAAGCACCTCCTCATCGAGCAGCACCGCCCCGAAGACCTTCCGCTATCCACCCATCCACGCCTTTCCACCGTTCTACACTCTCCAGCACAACCCTGTGTCACGCGCACAGCAGCTCTCGCAATGGCGCGCTCTCATTCTCGACTACTGCCGCTCTCATCGCATCTTTTCGCTCTCACCGCTGCCCTCTGCGTCTGACGCATCTGGGTCAAGTCCGCACAAGACGCTCTTTGCGAACGCATCGATACAGCGTTCCCTCTCGCCAGAATCGATACGAGCCGTGCTGGCCGATCTGGTCGAACACAAGGGCGCCGCGTGGGAAGACCAGCTTACGACGGCAAAGAAGAGCGCCGCTGCAGGGCAAGGGAACAACGCAAAGGCGTTTATATACTGGAAGACGCCAGCACAGTGGGGAGATGCAATCTACGAATGGGTCATGGCCACCGGTCAGAACAAGAGCATCATGACGCTGTTCGAGCTGAATCAGGGAGAGCTGGTCGAGAGTCAAGGTATGTTGTTCCACGATCCCACGATGGAGCCTATCGTAGGTCAGCTGTACTGATGTAAACCCGTTCTGCTTGGTCCTGATGAACGACAGATTTCTACGAACTACCCATGCCCATCCTCAAGCTGGCATTGAAACACCTCAGCTCGCAGGGCAAGGCGCAGATCTTTGCCGGCAGTGAAGCGGAGGATGGCGAGGGTGTCAAGTTTGTCTGAGACGCAGAATGATCGAAATATACCCAGATAAATCATCTCCAATGGCACGCTTGTGCAACACACCATCTCCTTTGTGCGCAGACCTTCCTCAGAGTATGACCGCGAGGGACACAGCGACCTATAAGACCATCGTGAACCAGTCAGATTGAAGTTGCACACATGCTAGTGAGGATCAAACTTCCGACTGCATTTCCTCCTTTCCTATCGTCTACCCGCTGTAGTAACGGTCGCCATAGTCTCCCAGCCCGGGAATAATATAGCTCTTCTCGTCCAGCCTCTCGTCCACCCACGCACTGATGACCTTGACCTGGGGGAACTTGCTGTACATGTTGGCCAACCCTTCTGGGCTGGCGATCAAGTTCAAAAACAGAATCTGTTCCGCCTTGACGCCGTTTTCGATCAACACCTCGATGGCCTTGATTGCGCTGCCTCCCGTTGCCAGCATGGGATCGAGCAGCAGCACCCATCTCTCTGCAATGTCCTCGGGCAATTTGGCGTAGAACAGCTTGGGTTTGGCCGTCTCCTCGTCGCGTTGGATGAGGATCTTCCCAATCCTCACGCTGCGACAGCATTCTCGCAGTCCAGCCTCCATCGCCTCGCCTGCACGCAGGATCGACACACCACAGATCCGACCCTGGAACGAAACGCCAGAGTACGAAAAGCCCGTCGGCGTCATCACCGTCTGCGGAACCGTGGGGAGGTGGTTCAACCCTTCCTCGACCAGAAGCCGGATGATGCGGTCCGAGTAGAAGATGAAGTCGGATCGTGGAGTAGAGGCGTCTCGGATGATGGTGAGGAGCGCGTCTAGTTGAGCGGTTTGCGGGAGGCGAGATGCATTGGGGGGGAGGGTGGGTCCGGTTTGGGCCGCAACGGCGCCGTTGGCGGAGGATGTGGATGCCATGACTGTGTCGTTTCCGGTGGTAATTGTATGCGGTGGTGGCAGCGAGATACCAAATGGAATTCCCGTGGTGCGCGTTGAGGTGTTCCAAGCTGAACGCAACGGTGTCGAGGGATCCAAGGGGGAGCAACAGATGGCGAAGAGGTGGAAGGACAAGGCTTCAAGATGCTCACACTTTTGTACGAACCCTGCAACCAGCGGCCTCCTCCGTTTCAAAAAAGAAACTCAAAGCTTGCACAGAGCGGCGAGGCTGCCATGTGATGCTCTTTTTGGGCCCTTTTTTCCCGGGAATCCGTGCGCGTTGCAGAGAAACGGCCACTCGGATCCTCGGAAACGCACGTCAACAGCATTAGAGATAAGATGCCAGCCCTCGTCCCCACCCGCACGCATTCAACCCGGACAGTACGCATGTAAAAGCTCATCTCTTGGACACGCTACTGAATGTGTGGACACACGACTGAGTGCGCTGAGTCTTATCATGCGACGCGATGGATGCTATTGCGATGGGCCTTGCAGTGGCGTCACACGAGAAAGTCCAAACATCCTCGACTGCACCCTCGCCAAAGAATGGGAAGCAAGTCCTTGTTCTCAAAGGCACTCATGGCACCCATCATGCTGGGCTGCGCCGCCTCACCACCCACTGCAGCTCCCGGCCCTGGAACGGCATCCAGCTCGACCTGAGTTTCACCCAGCTTGGCCACCCGGATACCACCGATGTGCGAGATCCACTCGATCCTTGTCTCGCCTGGAGTGCTGAACACGGGCGCCTGGCGATGCTCCTGCTCCGTCAGAGGCCAGTCCCGCTCCAGCGAGTCTTCCGCCTCGGGCGCGAACGACGTGCTGCGATTGAGCCCCGATGCCGACAAGGCAGAAGAGGTGGAGAAGCCACGGACAAAGTTGGTGCTCGCAGGTCGAGCCATACCACGGTCGTTTCCAAAGGCGGATCGCGAAGCCGACCATGCTCGGCCCAGACCGGCTGATGTGAAGCTGCGTTGTGAGTTGGGCGCAAAGCGGACCTGTTGGCCTGCGAATGTGCCGATCTGAGATTCGGGCCGCGACGGTACGGACGATGTAGACACGGAGCCGAAGCCTGCGACTGTCCCCACGGAAGACGACACCGACGACACGGGCGATGCAGGCGTCGCACCGCTGTCCGAGCTGGCAGCAGTGGAGGGGACTCGCTCCATGTCGCTGGATGCAGCCTCGGCCTTGCCAGCGCCAAGCGTGGTGCCCAGGCTAGAAACACTGCTGGTCGATCCAAACCCACGCTTGCCTCGGTGCAGAGCAATGTCTCCGGTGCGCTTGACACCCGTCTGCGATTCGCGCAGCCTCTCTTCGCAGTGCTTGGGGTTGGGGCAGCGCGAGAACCACGGATTGGTGCATGCATCGTCGCCACGGTCCAGCGATCCTGCCACGTCGACTCCGCCAAAGACGTCGTACGACTCTTCTCCTTCGTCTTGCGATGCGCTGGATTGCCTTGTCTGCGTTTGCGAAGCGCTTCCATCGTTGACGGCGTCAGCGGTAGCAGCGGGGAAGGCATCTACAACCGACTGCGTGCGCGCGAGACCGTGCCTCCTGGCAGCTGCATTCGAAGTGCTTCGCATTCGAGCTCTTGTGCCCCAGTCCTGCGTGGCACTGCGTCGAGCCGCCTCGAGCTTCGACACCAGCTCGTGACCCAATTCGCCCACCAAGCTCTGCAGCGTGCCGTTCTCGTACGCCTCCAGCAGCGTGGGCACCCTCTTGCCAAACTTGCTGTTCTCAGGTCCTCCATTGGAGCTGAAGCTTTTGGTGCGCGACTGATTCGAGCCAAACGAGGTCGTGCGGTTCCTGAGCTGCGCTTCAAAGAGCGGAGTGTTGGTGCGCGAGTTGCTTCTGCTGCTGTTGCTGCTTCGTCGATGTTTAGGCCCACCCGAAGTCTGGACGACGGGCGAGAGGAAGGGCGATGCAATGCCCTGCGCTTCGGCTTCAGCGACGTCGTAGGGACCGAGAAGCTTGCGGATGCATAGCTCTTGCAGGCTCGGTAGGCCCGAAACCTCCTTGCTGCCCAGCACACGCGAACGACCTGCCACCTTGCCTCGTGTGGTGGCACCTTGCTCGGTCGAAGGCGTGAGGTCAAAGACGTCGTCGTCCTCAAAGGCTGCTTCGAGGATGCGCTGGCGTTCTCGCTCTTCGTCGTCATCAGAGGCTTCCGCTGCCCCACTTGATGCTGAAGGCAGCTGCAAAGCGGTGTCGTCTGCGTCCATGGTGGAGTCGGCTGCGTCTGTGCTGGTGTCGATGATGCTGTCGTCTTGCGCGTCTGCGTCTTGCTCGTGGATCGAGGCAAAGCTGCTGCCACCGAGTCGATCGATGCCTCTGGCGAGGAAGCTTTCGACCTGCATGTCGGATCGCGTGCGGTCCAACTGCCGCAGCTGACGAGCTGAGCCGGTGGCAGGTGCACGAATCAGAGGAGGTGGCTGCTGTGAAACGGGGACGGAAACGATTTCCCCTCCGTCGTTGCCGAAATCAGTGCGAACCGGCGTGGTCGAAGCATCATCAGCAGCCTCGTCGATGTCGTCCAGCTCTGCAAGCTGGTTGAGCGATGGTTGCTGACGAATGCGTCGTGCGCCGTGGCATAGCATGGCGCGAACCGTCAGAACGCCAGTTTGAGGTGGCTTGACGAGGTAGGGGTTGGGGAACCAGGTGAAGACATCCAGCTTGAGACGGAGGATCTCGGCTGGTAGGTACTGGAGCTCGTTGTTAGGAACGTGGAGCTCAGAGAGGTTGTGCAGATCGCCGATGGCGGGCGGAAGGACTTTGAGCTTGTTGGACCGCAGCGAGAGGACGCGCAGGTTCTGAAGCTGAAAGAGTGCGCTTGGAAGCCGAGTGAGCGCATTGGAGGCGAGGAAGATACTGAGGGTGGCCTGACGGTCGCGGTGATCGCGATACGAGCCAGCAGATTTGGAGCTGAGACCGCTCATGGCACTGCTGCTTCGGGCAAAGGAATGAGCTCGGCCCATGGTGGGCATGAATGCCGACTGACTGCGCGACAAGGTCCGCTGCGCTGTCGTGCCGGTCCGATGGGAAGAGACCGCGTCGTTGTGGATGTGGGCGCTGAAGGGAGCGAGGTACGATTCGTGGCGAACGAGACCACCGGTCTTGGATTGCAGCAAGGTTTGCGGTTCAGCAGAGGAGCGAGCCTCGGGTGCATCGTCTGGATCGTATCGAGGAGGAGCGAGAGCTACAAAGCGGGAGAGGTCGGCAATGGTGGGGAGGATGTCGGTGATGTCTTTGCTGCTGAGATCGATGGTGCCTTGTTTTGCGGCTTTGGGCTGAAGCATGACTTCGTCTACGACTTTGTACCAGTACTTTGCGATTCGACCCCATCGATAGGCTTCTTGACGTTGGAGTTGTTCGTGCTGGTTGAGGGGCGCCTCGGTGGTGACTACGCTGTCGCTGGACGTCGCCGGGGATGAATCCGAGGACGAAGGGATGGGAGAGGGGGCAGTGGCAGAGAGCGCGGGCTGAGGCGCTAGAAGAGACGAGCTTGACTGCTGCCTCGCTCTTCTTGTTGCAGCAAGAAAGGGGTCGAAGCCCGTCTCGGGATGAATCTCGTCGCTGTGGTCCGAGAGAAACCCGTCGTCGGAGGAGTCGGCATCGTCATCGTCGTTGGCAGATTGCGTTGGTCGGATATGAGAGGAAGACGAGCTAGCATTTTGAGATGGCGAGGAGAGATGGAGCTGTTTCCAGGCTTCTGACAGAACAATGGGCGAGCGCGATTGTGCTGGACTGGCGGGGGAAGCTGGACGAGCCGGAGTGGTGGGCAATGGCTGCGCTGGTTGAGGCATGGCCACGTCCATGCTGTCGCTCTAGAGATGAGCGGTGTCGCTGTGATACGGGAGAAAGGAAGAGACTCAAAGCAAGTCGACGCTTGCCTCTCAGTAGAAGGAAGGGTAGGAGAGAAAGAGAGAGAGCTTTCACCACAACCGCCTTGCACGCGTAGAGAGCTGCTGGCTGGACTCGTCCCACCCATTTCCAGGCAACCGCCCAGTTGAGTTATTTTCAAGGCAGCAGACCGCGACAGCAATTTAGCGCGTCTTTTCCAAGGTAAAAGTCAAAATCAATCTTTAATAAAGGATTTGGTTTGTGAGCGCAGAGAGCTGAGATGGTGTTGGTCTCCTTGGACGCGTCTCGCCTTGAGTCTGCGCTTCAGGGTCCAAAACACGCTTTCCATCTCAACAGCGACCAACCAACACCATCGTCAGCTCCACCATCCTCTATCCGCGGACCTCGATCACAAACATGATTCCACAAGTACCATCAAGTACAACGCCGCTCACCACCAAGGAGAGGCACTATGCTCAACTCGCCGCCAAGCTAGGCACCCTGGCCAGCTCGTTCGAAACTACCAAGCAGCATCTCAACCTCGCAGCCGAACAAGCCTTCTACATGCGCAAGCTCGGTATCGCGCAAGCATCCACGTAAGTCATATCACTTCGGACTGCACTGCTTTCTCGTGGACACGACAGAAGTGTAATTGACACCCTGCTGAGCTGCTCTGTCTGACTGCTTGCGTTCTCTGCAACCAACAGGTTCATGGCGGTGCTTCACGAGGTGGACCGAGAGCAAGACGCCGACCCGACGGAAGCATAGAGAAGTGGGTTTTGGCTCAGTCACATCGTTCTCACACGTCGGAAGCAGCCGCTCGAGCTTGACCTTCTTTCATCGGATCGAGCCGATAGATGCTCTCGGGACGGCTCTCGCCCGCGATTCTACCTGTATTTGTATCTTTACCATATCATATTCGTTTGTATACCTCACTGTCATCGTCCGACTCGCCGGCCAGAACGCTCTCGGATAGCTTCCGAGGAGTGCTTTTGAGCTCAAGTGTCAAAATGAGATTGAGTCGAGTCCGACGAGAGCAACACATCGTGCGCCCTGTCCTTGATCACATGGGCTTGGAACGGCGAAATGGGAAAAGCAATCTAAATTTCCCACACAGCTCAGACGCCAAGCTTGGACCTCTTTGTGGAGTTGCAAGGACAAAAAAGGCGGAGCTGCAGGGGCTTGAGCTGGACATGTCAACCACACGCAGCATCAACCTCGTTTGCAGCTCAGCCTGCCTGCGTGTCGACAGCGAGGGGCTTGCTTGCCAGCTTGAATGCTGCTTGAGCCTTCTCTCGTCTCGCCTTCATTCGGCTCCCCTCACCGGCTTGAGCTCGAGCCTCGAGCTGCTCAGCACCACCACCTCGCTGGCAGCGTAACCTGTCCTTCCCCACACAAGCATCTCGGCTCTTGTTATCAGCTCAGACAGCATCGAGCTTTCGCTCCGCTCCATCTCATCTTCTGGCACTCGTCTCTCGAGAGGTCGTGCAAGCAAGGGAAACAGGGATGGTGGACTCCGATCAAGCCTCACACTCACGCCGGGGCAGGAGCTCCCGAGCACAGCCCAGCATCGACGCTAGCCACAACTCGGCACTCCCCAATCCGGGCCTCTCGATCTCGACCGACACGATTCACACCAGACATGCCGACGAGCCAGACAATGATCAACAGAATTCTGCTCGACTCGACTTTCGATCAGCGCCCAGTACCGCTCGTCCACGCTTGGTCGAAAGGCGCACCATGTCCGCCAAATCCGAGATTAGGCGCCTCTCTTCGCTCTTCGTACCTCCCAACGGAGCTCAGGCAGAGATTACAGCTCCCACACCGTCGTCCTCGCGCCCTAGCTTCTTCTCAAGAGCTTTACCTGGAGCGCTGTCCAGTCGCGCTTCTCTCGCTTCTCTCAGAGAGCCACGCAGCCCCATGCGCTCCTTCTACGATGGTCTCAAGGCGCAAGGCGCTCCTGGCGCTCGCAACCGCCGCAAGAGGCACTTGCGTTCCTACGACGACGCCAACTTCGAGGATGAGATGAATCTACCCGGGGCCGGCGGCAATGGCATCCGTGTCTGGTACGAGTCCTACACCACCATTGACTGGATTCACGACGCCATCAAGGAGAGCTCCCGTCTGCGCCGCATCCGCAATCTCAAGGGTATCCGCGGATTCGCCGCCAACGTCTGGGATCGTCTTCAAGGCTGGATCATCGTCACCATCACCGGTGTCATCACAGCGCTCATCGCTGGATGCATCGTCAAGTCCGAGGCGGTCCTCTTCGATCTCAAGGACGGCTACTGCGCAAAAGACTGGAAGCTTGCCAAGCGCTTCTGCTGCCCCTACGGTGGATCGCCCGACTGGGACCATCCTTCGCTCAATGCTACCGCTTGGTCGTATCGGACGCCTTTCCTGCCTCACGCCGCCCTTTCAGCCTCGCCTTCTACTGCGGATGCTTTCGGGTCGATGGTCTCTGGTCTCGGCAAGGGCAACCGCATCCTCAGTGGCTGGGCAGCGCCCGTCGCTGGCAGTCCAGCCTGGGCCAGGATGGCCGCTTCTTCTGCTGCAGGCGCTGTCAACACGACACTGTTGAATGTGATGTCACCTGTCGATTCTGAAACCGAGGCCTGCCCTGGCTGGATCACTTGGGGTCAAAAATTCGGCTCTTTGAAGGACAGCAACTGGTTTGCCGGCTACGCCATGTACTTTGTCGTCGCCGTCCTCTGGGCATCTATCGCCAGCATCCTCACCATCTATCTCACTTCAAGCGAACTCTACCTCAAGGACGCGGATGCAGCCTTACCCACTGCCAATATGGGTAGCCAGAAACGTGACTCGGAGCAGCAGCATGATACCGGGGATGCTATGGACGAGCCCACCGAGACCACAGCCCTTCTCGCTCAGCAGCGCAACGGACAGGCATCACGATCACGATCTCCGGTCGTGGCGATGCAACATCCCGATACCGCGACGTCGAGGAACTTTGCTCGCATCGCCAACGACCAGCGCGCTCAGAACGCCATCCTGCCTAGAAAGGTGCTCTATTTCGCCACGGGCTCGGGTATCTCCGAGGTCAAGTGCATCTTGAGCGGCTTTGTCATCCACGGCTATCTTGGCTTCTGGACGCTCTTCACCAAGTCGGTCGGCCTCACTCTGTCGGTCGCTTCGGGTCTCTCGCTCGGCAAAGAAGGCCCCTTTGTGCATATTGCTTCCTGTGTCGGCAACATCGTCTGTCGTGCTTTCCCCAAATACGAGAACAACGAAGGCAAGCGTCGCGAGATGCTCTCGTGCGCCTGCGCAGCCGGTGTCGCCGTGGCTTTCGGTGCTCCCGTCGGCGGCGTGCTCTTCTCCCTCGAGGAAGTGAGCTACTACTTCCCCGGCAAAGTCATGTTTCGCTCCTTCTTCTGCGCCATGGTCGCTGCCGCCGTCCTGCGAGCCCTCGATCCGTTCGGCACGGGCAAGATCGTGCTTTTCCAGGTCACCTACGACAAGGACTGGCACTTTTACGAGCTCCTCTTCTTCATCCTGATCGGCATCTTTGGTGGACTCTACGGTGCTTACTTTACCAAGCTCAACATGTTCTGGGCCAAGAACGTCCGCGCAAAGACCTGGATGGCACGCCATCCCATCTTCGAGGTGGTCGTCATCACGGCGGTCACGGCTGCGTTCTCCTTCTTCAACGGCTACACACGCATGGGCGGTGTCGAGCTCATCGCCGATCTGTTCAGCGAGTGTCACGAGCACGAGTCGTTAGAGGGACTCTGCGTCTCGCATCCTTCGCAGATCGGACCCCTCGTGATGGCCGTCTTGAGCGCCATGGTGTTGAGGGGTGCGCTGACCATCATCACGTTCGGAATCAAGCTGCCCGCCGGTATCTTCATCCCGACTCTTGCGGTAGGAGCCTGCTTCGGTCGCATCGTCGGTCTGCTGGTGCAGTACGTACAGTGGACGGATCCCGAGATCGGCTTCTTCAGCTGGTGTCCTGCCTCGGACTCGGCCTGCATTGTGCCCGGTGTTTATGCTATGGTGGGAGCGGCAGCCGCGCTTTCGGGTGTCACTCGCACCACCGTCTCGCTTGCTGTGATCATGTTCGAGCTTACGGGCACGTTGACGTATGCAGTGCCCGTGATGCTGGCTATCTTGGTGGCCAAGACCATCGCAGACGCCCTCGAGCACAAGGGCATCTACGATCTTGTGATCGACTTTTCGGGGCTGCCCTACCTCGACAGCAAGGCCGAGTACATCTGGAATGGCGTTGACGTGACGGATGCGATGGAGACCGAGGTCGAGGTGATCTCTTTGGATGTCGACAACACGGTTCAGTCGCTGGGCGAGAAGCTGGATCGCCTGGCCAGTGGATCTGGATACACCGACGGCGGCTTCCCCATCGTTTCCCGCAGCACGCCCATCGCCTCTTCCGCCGTGCCACCTACGCCGGCAGACCTGTCGGCGAGCATCGGATCGATGACGGATCACATCCCGCCCACGTCCGGCCACGAACCCTCGAGCGCAGCACCGTCCGCTCACCTCATGGTCGGCTACATAGCAGCGAGCGAGCTAGAGCATGCCCTTGGCCGAGCGGCCCGCTCGAACCCGGAGACAAAGCCCGAATCGACACGCGTCTCGTTCAAGAATCTCCCCTTCGTCCGGGCAGAGCGTGAGGGAGCCGCCCGCGTGCGCGACTCGGTCTTGTTCACCGGTTCCGACCCGCTCGATCTAAGCAGGTATGTCGACAAGGCGCCCATCACCGTGCAGATTCATTCGCCGCTCGAGCTGGTGCATCAGTACTTTGTGCGCTTGGGCGTGCGGTACCTGATTGTGGTGGATGAGCGCGGGCTGTACAGGGGCATCATCTTCAAGAAGAGCTATCTCAAATTCTTGGCCGATCTGGAGGAGGAGCAGGGAAAGGGGCATTAGATGGCGAGAATAGAGTAGAGACAGGAAGAAGAACAATAGCACGAGGGGAAGAACGTGGGACGACTTTACGACCATACGACCGAACGACCTGGACTTTAAAACTTGCATTGCAATGACGACAATCAGATACCTTTCCATCATCCATTGCTTCGCTCTTGCACGCCTTGCGAACAAACAAGCAGCGAATGACACTCGAAGGAGATAAGCATTGCTGTGAAGCGGATCTGAGATAGCAGGCAGGACTTGACGGCTATCCAGAGTTGGAGGATTTCGGAAGGCGTTTTTCTGGCACGCTTTTTCACCACGACTTTTGTTTTGGCGAACATAAATCTCGCACCAGGGTTTTCGTGTGGCCTGTTCAGAAGCACCCATCCATCGACCTCATCGACAGCGCAAGATGCGAGCACTGACACGCCAAGAGAATCGACGGTACATGCGGCGAAGCATGTCTGAACTGTATTGTGTTGATTTGGATGATTTGGTGATCACTTGCGTCGTCTTCGCGAGACGACCGTCTCGAATCCGTCCTCGTCCACGATTGGGCCCTGAGGCTCCCTCGCCGCCCTTGCCTGATCCTGCTCCAATCCGACCCTCGCTCCCTGTCGATCCGCCTCTGTGACACCGCCGTGCGACTGCGCCATACTCCTCGCATCCCTCATCTCCTCATCCGCATCTTCCCCGTCCACCTCGCCATCCTCGTTCTTGCCTTGCTCAAATGTAGCTTTCTTGCCCTTTAACTCCTCGTATGCCTTTTCCAATTCCCGCACTGCAGCCTGCGCCTTGGTCGTGTCCTCCTCCGGTGCGAAGATCACCCTGTGCAATCCGACGATGCGACCAGCGACCCAGTCGGGCGAACCGTCCTCGAGCCTCGCCTCGTACTCGTCGATCATGTACCCCTCGAGGATGTCGGCGAGGTCGTCGAGGTCCGGCTCGAACGCAGACCCTGGGTTGCCGTATTGATCGCAGAGATGCGAGAGGAGGAAGTCGCGCTTGTCGGCGGAATCGGGCCCGCCCCACTGCTCGGATACCGCGAGGCGCATCGCTGGCCACAGCTCAAACGTCAGCATGATGGATTTGGCAAAGAGCAGCTGCTGCGGTGTGGGGGCGTTGTCGATCTGCGCTATGGCGGCGCTGGTGGATGTAGACGGCTGGGCTGACATTGTGAAGCGATTAATGACGGGCTGTGTGGTGTAAGGTGGTATGAGGAGGCGAAGGAAAGAGAGAGCAAGAAGATCTCAGACCAAGAAAAATTCCAGGTTGGCTGCGTCTGTGCTGCAAAAGTTGGCTTCCGACTCCCGCTTGGTCGCAAAATGTTAGACCCACACTTGAGTGCACGAATGATGTCACGGCCGGATTGGACGCGGGTGCGTGCCTGAAAGTGTTGAGGTGGAGGCTTCTTTGCCTTTCAACGACCAACCAACCTCGTCTTCACCTCGTCTTCGCCTCGATCTTTCATCCATCTTACCCCTCTGCGACGGCGACGGGCGGTGACATCGCCACTATGCCGCGCAACATCCTCTCCATCCCGCCTAAGCGCACCCCTTCCATCTCAGGCGCACTCACCTCTGCCATTCGCACCTACATCTCGGACAACTACACCGACACCCACCCGGACGCCTTCACCAATGACATTCGCGCCTTTGTCCAGCTTCGCGATCAGGTCTCCTCGCTCGAGATCCACGTCTCTGCCATCGATCCGCTGCTGCGTTATCACGCCCAGCTCGTGTTCTTCTCCACCAAGTTTCCCGCCAACATCAACCTCTCCTTCCCGTGGTCGCTCAGCTTTCCGCCATCCCTCCCGTCATGGACGAGCACGATCTCGGGGGCCATGGAGGCAACCAAGTCCGCCGAAGCGGGTCCAGCATCCGGCATCGCGTACGCGACAAGCGACACGGTAGCGCACCCCGATCTCGCGTTCGAACGTGCCAATCTCCTCTTCAGCCTCGCAGCGCTCTACTCATCCCTCGGATGCGCAGAATCGCGCTCGGAGAAGGAGAGCATCAAACGCGCCACCGCCTGGTTCCAGAACGCAGCAGGCATCCTCCAACATATTCTCGACACGCTCGTCGAACCGACACGGCACCTCTCGCCCGCTTCTTCCGATCTCAACCCGCGTCTGCTCGCTTGCTTGAGGGACCTGATGCTCGCCCAAGCGCAAGAGTGTTTCTGGCAAAAAGCCGTCATGGACCGCATGAAGGATGGGACCATCGCCAAGCTTGCTCAGAAAGTGTCCGAGTACTATGCTACCGCAACGCAGGCCGTCACTGAGGGCCCCGGGGAGGATGGCAAGGTAGACGCGGCGGATACGGCCAAGCTGACGCTCCCAAGTGGGTGGGAGAACCACCTCACCGTCAAACGGGGGCACTTTGCTGCCGCCGCACAATACCGCAAAGCGTGCGACGACCTCGGCGCCAATCGATACGGTGACGAACTGGGCCGACTGCAGTTGGCGGAGACGCACGTGAAGAAGGCGCTCGATTCGGCGAAACGCGGCGTCAGCGAGGCTATCACTTCGGACCTCAAGAGTCTGCAGGGGATCCTGCAGAGCAACATCACGCGCGCCACACGGGATAACGATCTGATCTACCTCGAGGCCGTGACGCCGGCGACGCAGCTGGCGGCCATTCAAGCGGCGGCGATGGTGAAGGCGGTGGTGCCCGTGGAGGTTTTGCAGCCGATTGCGCATCTGAGAGATTCGCCAGCACCGGCATTTGGCAAACCGCTGTTCGGCGAGCTCGTGCCGTATGGTGTGCATCTGGCGATCAGCATCTATGACGATCGGAAGGACTCGTTCGTGCGGGACACGCTGGGGGCGAGGAGGGACGAACTGGACGCGATCGCTACGAGCACCCTCCAAAGCCTCAATCTGCCAGGGTCGCTGCAGGCGTTGGAACAACCGATGGGTCTGCCGCCGTCGCTGCTGCGCAAGCACGAGGAGTTGGTGGCTGAAGGCGGACTAGAGCGACTCCAGCGTATCGCGGCGGACGTCTCCCGCATTGCCGCTACGGACCGCGCGACGCTCTCGGAGGCGCTGGCGCTGCTCGAGCACGAGGAGCGGGAAGACGAGTCCGTGCGCACCTCTTTCTCTGCGCAATCCTGGGGTCGGCAGAGTAGCGCGGAAGTCAATGTCGATCTCAAGGCCCAAGCCGCAGAGTACCATTCGACGCTTCAAAAGGCAGTGGCATCGGACGAGATCGTGCGACGCAAGCTGGAGGACTGGGAGGACCTGATTGGTGTGCTTGGTGGGAACGTGCAGGGATTGGAAGCCTTCGTGCCGTCGTCCAACCCGAGTCTCTCCTCGCAGTCGGACGCGCAGGTGGCAGCGGTGCGATCGCTCCGCGAGGCGCTGGAGGGACTGGATGACCTGCTCGACTCGCGCTCGGCCTGCATCACCGAAGCCAAATCCCTCGCTTCCAACGACGACATTCGCCCCCTCGTCCTGCGCGAGGCAGCCACACTCTCCACCTCGGGCGAAGAAGTGGCCGCAGCGCAATTCGAAGAGCTCTTCGACCGGTCTCTCACCAAATACTCCCGCTTCGCCACCGACCTCGACGCCTCTGCTACCGCCCAGGAGGCCCTTCTCTCGCAAATCACGCAGAGAAACACCGCCTTCATCGACGCCCGCAAGAGCGATGCGACGATCCAACGCCGCGAACGCGCACTGCAGAGTTTAGAGGCGGCCTACGTCAAGTACCGCGAGCTGTCGAGCAATCTGGTGGAAGGGTTGGAGTTTTACAATGGTCTAGCGAGGATTTTGAGCGGATACAGGGATGGGGTCAAGGAATGGGCTAGGGCCAGACAGGTCGATTTGCACTGGCTGATCCATCAGATGGGACGGGTGAGCGTTCAGGAGCCCCAGCAGCCGGTGGAACACCAGCAACACGCGGAGCATCGCCAGGAGAGTCGACAGGACCAACGACTGGTGCAGGAGGAGGTGCAGCAGTCGCCCGCGAGACAGACCAGGAGTCGGACACGCTTGTCTCAGCAGCAGACGCAGCAGGAACAGGCGAGCCAGCCACAGCAACCCCCGCCACCGCAGTGGGGAGCCCTGCCGCCGGGAGCCAAGATTCAGTTCGGCGATTGATGCAAGGGATCATGTCATACGCGCAATAGACAGCGACTTGGAGTGACGATCAGCAGAAATATGCAAAGAGGTGTCAAAGTGAGATGCAACTGTCCATTGAGATGAGGCGAGAGATTGTCCGGTCTGAATGTATGCGATCCTGATGCGATTCGAGTCAAAGAAGGGGAACGTCTTAGACCAGTGTCGAGGCGGCCACCAGAGCGATGAGCGCCAGCGCGCCACTGCCCATCATACCCAGCTTCGAGGCAGCCGAGCTCGACCCGCGGCCAGTGCTACTGCCGCTCCCGCTGCCACTCCCCGTGCTCCCACCGGTCGTCGCATTCCCAATGGCTTTTGCGACATACTGCACGCCATTCATCCGCGCCGCAGCCTGGAAAACGCTTCCGTTGCCAACATCGTAGAAATCCGTCAGGACAAACGTCGGCCAGCTACCGCCGTGCATGCTCGCACAGTTGTTCGTGTCCGTCATGATGCTGTTCAGACTGTTTGTGGTGCTGAGCTCGGCGGTGTTGGGCACGTAGACGTTGGTGCCGAAGAGATTGAACGTCGAATCGAGGTAGTGGTTGACGAGGTACATGAGATTCGACGCGGAAGAGCCGGAGTTGATGCGGTCGATGGAGCAGTTGAACGGCACCGACGTTTGGTCGTACGGATTCTCCCAGGTGTTGCTAAAGTGCGGCAGGATGTACGGCACGCTAGCGTCGGCCGAGTTGTCAATGAACACCACCAGGTTCTTGCCGCTGTCGATGAGGCTGCTGAGAGTCGGCCAGGAGCTCTTGGCGATCACGTTAGAGGACGGCGAGTAGGCACGAGAGGAGATGCCCGTGGAGGAAAAAGCACCGCCAAAGGTCGACGCAGACTGATCGTCGGCATTGACAATGAGAAGCGTCACCACGTCGTTCGGGTTGGCGGCGAGCCAGCTGTTGACCTTGGTCAGGTAGGATTCTAGCGACCCGCCGTTCTCCAGCTCGCATCTGTCAAATGAAACGTGGGGTCAGCAACGGTGCACGGTGGGTTTCATCTGTCAAACTAGGCGCGACTTACGAAGAGTGACACAGATCGATGCCGGAGGCGCCCGTCGAGTTGGTATTGCGATGTGCCTGCACCTGCAGCAGACGGATACCGTCGTTGAGCTGCTGCGTGACATCCTGCTCCTGGTTCTTGCCCGTGGTGGCGCCGGCGAGCGTGCCGACGGCGTAGCTGTTGTGCGCGCCGATGTAGGTGACATTCGAGTAAAGACGAGAGCAGAGCGAGGCGTCGCCGTTGCAGACGCTGGCGCGCGGGGCGAGGGCGGGTGCGGCTGAGAACGGTTGAGGTGCCGCGATGACGGGGGTGAGGGCGGAGGTGAGGGCCACGGTGGCGCTGAAGAGGTGAGTGAATGCGAGCATGGTGGTGGATAGACGCCGGCGTCTGATGCAGAGCGATGATGGTGCGAAGGGGAGTCTAAACCGGAGTGTGTGCGAGGCAGCGGGCTGAGGACCGAGATGACGGTGCTGACGAGATGGTCGTGGTGGCGGAGCAACAGAACGCGTCAAGATTTTGTACGCCTATGTGCTCGACGCTCTGTAGACCAGAGAGAGTATACCAGAGAGAGTTTATGCGTGCTTGACTGGGAAGGAAAGGTGACTACACAGAGGCAAGGGTCGGCGCCTCCGTCTGAAGCTGTCGGATGATGAAGGGAGGATGTGACGGTAGCAAGGCAAGCGACAAATTCCAAGGAGGACGAGTGACATGCCTCGCTGAGTGTACGCCCTGCTAGGCCCTGCTTCTCGCCAGCAGAGTCTCCGCCCGGCATCGTGCTCCTGTCGATCTTTCTTGACGCCGTGCCGAAGTCGCCGCATGGATCCATGCCAAGGCGGTGTATACCCTGCAGCTGCAGCTTGCCGCGCTGTGTTGTGTCTGTGTTGGACTGAGCTTGAATTTTACACTTTTCCTCCTGAAAACCCTGAAAGAGCGCGCAAATCATGCTGCTGCCTCGGATCAAATTCGCCGTTGCCGAGCCCAAAGAAGCTTCAGCGCGCTCGGCTGTGCAGATCTCTGCCAAGGACGGCAGAAGGCTCAGAATACTGATACTCACTCATACTCATACTCAGCCTCGACTCGACTCGGATACCAGACTCAGGAGACATCTGAGCAGGACGATAGAAGTCAGCGCCGATCATCAGACCAGACCATCACATCGCAAAGGATGGGGTGACAAGAAACTCGGGATTGACGAAAGAGGTTACAGCGCTGCAAGAGACAAATCAGAAATGCGAGAGAAAAGTCGAGCGGGGGTATGCAAAGGAAATGCGAGCGAATTGGATGGGGACGCTTGGAGACAGAGGGAATAGGTGATTGCTGGCCAGAACTTTGGCTCAGCAAAGCTATGTTGATGTGCCGATGGACGAGCTCAGGCGCTGCTTTCGATGGCAATCTGGCGCGTCTTCGAGTGCTCCTCCTTCTTCTTTGGGATCTCGAGTCGGAGCAGACCGTCGTTGAAGCGAGCCTTGAGTGAGGCGTCGTTTGAAAGGTCGGCCGTGGGAGGCAGCGTGAACGAGCGGCTGAACGATCCGTAGACGCGCTCAGAGACCAGAGCGTGGCCGACGGGGCCGACCTGGCCACCCTGTTCCTTCTTGCTCACCTCGGTGGAGGAAGAGGCGCCCTTGTCGTGCTTGTTCTTGCCGTGCTTTTCGTGCTGCTGCTGCTGGTTCGAGTCCTGAGCTTCGCGCGACTGGTCGCTGTTGCCGCCCTGGCCGTCCGAGGCAGGCTGCGAAGTGTACTCGCTCTTCATGTGTCCCTCGAGCGTGAGCCTGCGTCGGTCGGCGTCGACGTTGATCTTGAGGTCCTCCTTCTTGACCCCCGGCAGCTCGGCGGTGAGCACAAATTTAGTGTCCTCCTCGTGCAGGTCCACCTTGGGGCCGGACCAGATACGGTAGTCGCCGGCATTGACATTGGGGCGACTAGCAGCGACGGGGGCAAAAGGGTTCATGAGCATCAGGTCGCGCAGCGACGACGGGAAAACGTCAAAGTCGTCGACGGGCGACGCGAAGAAGGTAGAAGGTCGAAGCAGAGACATGTTGGTTCGAGCGGTGCTGAAGGATCGCTGTGGAGTAGGTTTGTTGTTTGGAGCGCTGGTGGGCTTGAAAGCAGAGACGCTGGCGAGAGGGGAAGCGCGAGGACGAGCAGCGGCGTTGCGGGTGATCGAGGCAATCTGCGAGCTAGGCAGTGGGAGTCGGAGCGCCTGACGCATCAAAGTCGAGTTGAAGATATCGCTGGGTAGAGGGCGATGAGCTTGAAGTCGATGATGATGGTGATGAGCGTTGTAGTCCGATGATATCTGTGAACTTTGGTGTTGACGAGGAGAGGGGGATGGACGCATCCTCGAGAAAGGCCGTCTAGATATACCTTTACAGCCTTCGAGGCGTGCCTGCGAATGCGACAGAGCATGACTCAGTGTCGTCGACTCAGCGTCAAGGCTCGAAAAAGCACGGGCTGCTCAGCGACCTTCAGGATGCCTCTGGAAGCATTCTAGCCAAGGCTCGAGCGGGCACGACTCCAGGTCCACGTCAGCAGACCTCCTGACACACTCAGATAGTCTCGGTTCACGTCGCTTGATGCCGCTACGGAAGCGCTGATGAGTACTCTCGATCCTTCTGGCAGACTCGTCTTTCTCACGGTTGACACGGGAGCACGGAAGCAGTCCGCTCGATGACACATAGACGAGAGGGAGCGTGCGAGTGAGAAAGTCTGCGTGGGAAAAGCATGTTCGGCTCCTGCGGTGCTGAGAGGGACCTCGAAGGTTCGCCACTGGTCTCCGTTGCTTGACAGCTCTCATCTGTCTCAGGTCGGAAGCCTCGCGTGAATTCTAGACGCTTCCACTGCGCACCAGCGCTTTTCCCCTTCCACACGTCTGGGTACTCCGAATTTTTCGTAATTGTTAAGACGGAGATTGCTCTTGTCTGAGAACACCTGTCGTCTTGGTGGCGCTGCGGAATGCTGGGGTGTGAGACACAAGCCTTGACAAGCAAGGATCGATGACTGTAGGAGGCTCGATCGCGACCAGCGAATGCCACAGCCCGAGCGAGAGCATTTGGGATTGAGGGTCGCCTTTGCTTCCACGGGAAGCATTCCTGACCAGCGGAAGATCTTGTTTCTGCCATCACCATCGCCGTCTCTTGAACAGTCTCCTTTTAAGCAGTCACACGTGTAGTCATAAAGGCGGTCAAGGACTCCGCCCCGCCGACTTCAATTCCTCCAAATCTGTTCTACAAGATGCTCGAGGGTGAAGATCGCGCTCAGCTGATCAAGGACATGCAACGAGGCCGCTCCGGTCAAATCCCCTACGACTATAGCACGACGCTCGCCTTCTACGATGCTCGCATCCTCCTCGTCTTTGCTGGCATCTCTAGCGGCCCGGACAGCTACTGCACAGGGGCTGTTATCTCCAAAGCAGGACCTCTAGGAAAGGTGGAGGACTTCTTCAAAGTATTCGAACGGCTGCGCGAACAACCGGAACCACACACACTGCAACGCGCCGACGATGGTCAAAGATGTTATATCTACCTGAACACAGGGTTCGCACATGACAATCCTGTTGGCTTGCGCCCACCTGCCCTCGTCGAGTGGTTCGAGCGCCAATGGCACGGACAATCATGATCGAGAAGCAATAAGCAGCGCCTTGTATCTAATTCGCATACGCAGCGTGCACCTGGCTCTCGACCTCGGCCAGCATATCCTCGGTCGCCTTGTCCGGGAATGGACTCATCTGCGTATGCACCATGCCACAAGTACCATCCTTGAAATCAAGCCACCACCAGCTGTTCTGAACCCCGCACCAGCTGAGCGAGTCTTCGCTGAGACCGCGAGTCGGGTGCTTCTCCTTGAGCCTCAGGCCACCGTAGGCCCAGTTCTTCTTGAGCCCGGGCGCGCAGCAGCCGGCAAAGTTCTCGCTCATCACGGCCGGAACCACCGCGTCGAACTTGCGCTCGAGGTCATCGACAAGCTTTCCGTGAAGCTGGTCCTTCTTCAACAGCTCGACGCTTTCCGGCTTGAGGATGGTGCCGCCCTGAGTAGGGTGCGTGCCCTTGTTGAGCAGTGCCACGAGGATCTTGACGTATTCGGAGCCGTTGGCGTAGAGGCCGGCGCCAGGATAGACAATCTCCATCTTGTCCTCGTCCGCCAAACAGAGCTGGATGAAGGGCAGGATGTTGCCGCTCTCGTCGCGCATGTGACTGGCAGCAAGGCGATCCATGAGGCCGGCCGATTTAGGCTTGAAGGTGATGTCCTTGACGCCGAGCGGCTCAAAGATGTTTTCGCGGTAGTACGTCTCGAGATCCTTGCCGGTGATGACTTCGACGGCCAAGCCGGCCCAGTCGATGTTGAAGCCATAGTTCCACTCCTCGCCGGGCTGCGAAGCATACGGCGTGAAGATGCTCGCTCGGCTATGGTCCAGGTTGGCCGTCGGTGGCAGGCCCTTGCTGGCAAACCAGTCGGCGAGGTCCTGGTTGAAAAGGGCACACGCCTGGCCGGACAGGATGAGCAGCGTGTCGTTGACCGTCGGGATCTTGTTCGGAGCCGAGCCATCCTTGAGCATCTTGAGCTCACCTGCTTCGGGCAGGAACTTGGCGATGCTGTCTTCGAGGTTGAGCTGACCGCGTTCCACCAGCTGGAGACACGCGATGGCGACGAGCAGCTTAGAGCAACTGGCGATCCAGAAGATGGCGTCCTTCTTCATCGGATCGGGTTTGGTAATGTCGCTGACGCCGGCGGCCGCCCATGCAACCTCCTTACCGCTCGCATCGGCGATGTAGGCTACGGCGCCGGGAACGTTGTTGGGGCCCTTGCCGGCTGTGTAGGTGTCGAGCACCTTTTGCACGCCTTCTTGCAGAGACGATTTGTCGGGGGCGGTCATTGTAGGGACGGTATCTGGAAAACAACGGGTTTGGGGATAGAGAGGCTGCCGAGATCATGCCTTGACGAGGTATGGCAACCCTTTTATGCCTCAACAATGGCTGGCCAGTGCGGCATGAATTGCGAGAAGGAAGAGTCTTAGTTTCGGTTCTGGAGGCAACAGCATCCCTCGACTGACCCGAGGCACGGGAACAGAGTCGGCACAGGATCTTGGCTGTCGGACGATGCACAAAGTCGAGCCTATTTTGTATAGAAAGCGAGGAGACCTTTAAAGGGTCACATGCCTAATGAACCAAGCGACCATGCTGCTAGTGCGGGGAAATGAACGAGATGCCATCTTGCATGCAGCGGATACCGACCGCGGAGAGCGCACAAGGGGATATCACGGCATGAGAGACCCTGAACGCTCAAAATGTGGGGAAGCAGCTCTAAAAGGCGCACCAGCCATGCGTATTTCTCAAAAACATCTGTTAGGCCCCTCTTTTGTGCTTGACAATAAAATGGCTGGGAAACACGTGACGAGCTGAGACGGCTCTGCCAGATTCGCGCCGTTTTCCGAGACTTGAAGCTTCCATTTCATCCATCATCCTTCTTCTCTCGCTCTCATCTCGACGAAGCTTGTTCAGCAACTAGTGTCAGACGAGGCGCGGACAGCGATCAACTGCGGGACTCAACAAAGAGCCACAGCGACCAGTCCAACTTAATCGGCCCCTCAGCTCGAGCGCCGGCCTCATCTATCTGAAGAAACATCGACGACGACGACTCGGATACTCCCTTTTGTCGCATACCCCTTGCAGATCCGACCCAGGCCGTCAGAAGCATTGCAGCGCAGTTCGAGGATCGTGACATTCGCCCAACATGCCTCCCACAAAGCCCAAGGGCGGCAAGATGATGTCGCTCATCAACTACAGGCTTCGCATCACACTCAACGACTCGCGTCAGATCGTCGGTCAGCTGCTCGCCTTTGACGCTCACATGAATCTCGTCCTCGCCGACTCGCAGGAATACCGAAAGATCAAATCGAGAAAAGCAAAAGCGAAAGCGGCCGCGGCTTCCAAGGAGGGCAAGGCAGCCGTCGAGGACGAGGAGGACGAGGACGACCTTGGAGCTTCGTCGAATGCTCCGGATGCCATCCTGGAGCAAAAGCGAACGCTGGGCTTGCTCATCCTGCGCGGAGAGAACATCGTCAGCATGGCCATCGAGGCACCACCACCGGCTGATGACAGGAAACAAGCGACCGTAAGTAATGCCTCCCTGCCTTCTTTCCGCACGTCACACGCCCCAGCATGGCTGTGCCGCCGACTTCGTCCAGAGTCGGCTCCCTTCGCACATTTATTGTGACTCTCGACTGACCTTTGGTGTCCGATCTTACCGCTCTCAATCGCAGATGCAACCCGGCCCCGGCAAAGGCGCTCCTATGGGTCGTGGCATGGGCCTGGCAGTGCCACCCATGGCGGGAGCTGCACCTCCCATGATGGCTCGTCCCATGCCCTACGCGAGACCGCCCCCTGGCATGCCTGGCATGCCTGTTCCACCACCAGGCATGCCCGTCGGTCCACCTCCTGGTTTCCGTCCACCTGGCTTCCCCGGCATGCCAGGCGGTCCACCTCCCGGCTTCCCCGTTCCTCCGCCGGGAGGCTTCCCTCCTCGTCCACCGCCTGGGTAAATTCAACCTTCGTCTCTTGTTGGTACAAAGATACAAGCTGGTTGCTGACATGTCTTTCTTTTGCTTCTCTTTCGACCACGCAGATTTGGCATGCCGCCACGACCACAATGATCGGATCGCTTTGCTTGCGACTGCATCAGTATCGCACAAGGCTCACGCTACAGCTCAAAAATGTATTCATAGCCATAACGCAATCACATCGACCATTCTCATCGCAGACGCACGAGGTGAATCGGATCGAGTTCGTCGGTCGTCACTGCTCTTTTGATGCTCAGTACGGCAGCGACGAGCAGTCTGTACATTCTGCCCTTTTGAGATGCTCTCGAAGCGCCCACACGCATCTCCAACCAGCGCGGTTGCTGCTGGGATCTCAACTTCTCCGGGCAGTTCAAGCGTCCAGGCGAAACACAAGGTACATTCCGAAAGTGTTGGCAATCTTCGAATCAAGGTAACATTTCTTCGTACAGAACCGAGACAACTCCTAGGCGGTGGAAACCATCCTTTGTGCGGCGCGAATCTTGCCGCCGAACGCAATCAGTACCACCAACGTGACGAGCGTCAACACAGCAGTGACCACCGCCTGGACGACATAACTCTTCGTGAATCCCTCGAAGGCCCATTCGGGCACAAAGAAGGGTGCGGAGAAGGCCAGGACGCACTTGACAAAGTTGAAGAGCGCAATGCCATGCACCGCTTTGGTGATGTACGACTCGATGATGTAGGTTTGGAGGATGCCACCCGCGGCCGAGTTGGCAACATAGTACACGCCGATGCCACCGATGACTTCGACGGGCCAGGAGAGCTCCTTGGCGTAACCGATGCCGTAGAGCAGCAGGCCGATGGTGAGCAGCACCACATGCGGCAGCAGTGCCCACAGTCGGTATTCCGGCACGCGCTTTCCGTCCGACGAACCCGAGTGACGACGAACGAAAAAGTCGACCGTCTTGTCCGAGATGTAGCCACCGGCAAATTTGCCGATCAACGCACCCACCGCAGCGGCAAGGAAAGCCAGACCGACCTGAACGTTGGTGAACAGCCACGGGGGACGAGGGAAGACCTGAGGGGAAACAACGGTGAACCCAACACTCCACATGAAGATGACCGCGTACGTGATGGAGGGCACGATGAGCGGGATGTACATGGCCATCTTGAGGGGAGCGACGATCTCGCCGAGGAAGCGAAGCGGTTGTTGCCAGGGATACCAGGCGGCACCCACCCGACCGTAGCTGCCGCTCTCGAGGGTTCCTGCAGTGGCGAGAGGTGGGGTCGACGTGCCGTGCTCGAGCGAGTGCGAGTCCTTCTTCTCCATCTCATCGCCAGAAGTGACGTTGTGCATGGAGGAAGGGTTCTCGTTATATCGCGTCTCGGGGACGAACAGCAGAATGCACACCCACAGCACACCCGCCAGGATGACGGTGAGGTAGTACACCCACCTCCAGTTTTCCGTTCGCGTCAAGATGCCTGCACCAATAACAGGAGCCGTAACGGGCCCGGCGATGAGCAGCACCGTCCATGCGGCGATCGCTGCTCCTCGATGCTCGGGCGAGAACGTCTCGGAGATCAGCGACGCAGGGACGGTCTGGGAGACGGCGCCGGTGAAGCCGGCGAAGAAACGGGCGGCGGCAAAGCTGTCGTAGCTGCCCGCGCGGGAAAGCCACACGGTGCAGGGAATGTAGAGCGTCCATGCGAGGAGGTAGGCTGGGCGACGACCGAGGGACTCGGAGATGGCATTCCACAGGAGAGGGCCCGTGCCGAGACCGAGGATGCCGATGCCGATCGTGTTGGCGGTGGCAGTGATGGTGCGGTGGAATGCTACAGAGACTTGGTGGAAGGCCTAGAGGGGAAAAGCAAAGGTGTCAGCAATGGGTTTGCAGTGAATGGAGGAATGAAGCATGGACACGTACAGTCAAGTGGGCTGCAGCCATCTCGTTAGCCGCAAAGGCGGTAAGCGAGACAGTGGCAAGCATCAGAAGCTTTCGCCATGTTGGAAGGTTGTATGGATGGCTAGGATCCGGATGAACGAGTGAGCCAGACCTCATGATGGCGATGTGTCAAGGGTTGGGCTAGATGAAATATGGATGTGCTGAGGGTGGGCCGAGTGGGTGAGCCGATACGTCAGGTGCGGACAAGGGGCAGGGTCGACGATACGGAAGGCGCTGACGGGCGAGGGCTTGAGAGGTAGAGGAGGCAGTCGAGGCCGCAAGGAGAGGGGTATAAGTACCTATCGGCAAAGCTCCAACGGGGTCCAAGCAGTCTCAGAGACCGAGAAAGGGAAGTGCGGGGTTCCTTAGATGCAGGAGCGTGAAGAGCGCAGGTTGGGGCGACAAAGACGAGATGCAACCGATGAGGGGCTTAGCAAGAGATCGCACCCAGAAGCGCAAGGTTATGTCCGAGGGGCAAACGTGGCGTTCGAGATCAGAGGCGGGAAGGTCAAGAGGCACAACCTGGAGAGCAGTCAGGAAGTCAGGAGAGAAGAAGCATGGGTGAAAGGCAGGAAGGATATGTCGGAAGCAAATCGAGTAGGACGAGGAGGGGCTTGGTCAGGCACATCGCTCGCAAGGCGCTAGCAAGCATGTGATGAGTTGCCAAAGGGACACCGGTGACAAGCTCCAAGAGAAGATGAAGTTGCCCTGCAGAGCTCGGCTTGTCAAGCGACGTCGAAACCACGAGAGAGCATGCTGTGTGCCTCTCGCTTCAGGCACATACAAGGGCAAGCGAGACATGAAGAAAAATTTGGCCTCTCCGCCAGGGTTGGTCTGCACAGTCTGCTCCGAACGAAGCTCGCACCACCCTTCTGGGTTCTTCAGCACGAGCGTGAGTCTATCGGAGAAGACAGCCTGCAACCGTGGCAGGGTCAATATGAAGGACAGGGACACAATGAGAGCGGAGTCTCGAATTTGATCCCGTAGAGTGCAGAAGCAAATGACCGCGGCCGACGGCAAGGTTGTCTCAAGCCGCGCGGTGGGACGACTGCTGTGGTGCCCTCGCCGCTCTTTGCGCCGCGCAAACCGCCGCTTCACTTGCAATCCTCCTTTCTTCTTTGTCTGCTTGGTCACCGGCCGTGCACGTCTTGTTGAAGCGCGAAATCCTGTCTACAACGGCCACTTTCCCTGCCAGGGCTTGATGAAGTTGGAGACATAGGCACATTTTGGCTTGTGATGGATCGGACCAACTAACACAGCGCAGTGGGTGTATGTCTGCGGACGAGACGTTGGGCTTTTGCGCACTAGTTCGCGACACCACAACCAGCCCTCCTGCTTCCTTTCGATTGTGCGGGGTGCATGGTTTCACTGCGCCTAGATCATGGAGCCCCACGATCCGTCAACGACCGCCGACAGCACGTCGTGCTTGACCGAATGGAGAGGATGTCAGGGATCCCGCCTGGTCGATGAGGGAGCGCCACTCGAATGTCGAATAAGGCCGTGACTTCCTTGTCAATTCTCCGAGAAGGATGTCTTTATCGCACGGGTTAGCGCGACAATTCAGCATTCTCTCGACCGACTCTATCCATCATGCTTGGAGGCCGTTACCCCGCAATGTCTGCACCCCGCTCGTTGCCCATGCATTCATTGACCTGTCGGACACTGCAGCTCGAACGACATGGCGGAATCACGACAGCGTTGCTGGCGGCATGAGCATCGCGCTTGCAGGCACGTGGCGAGCGACTAGCTCCGAGGCCCTTTGATCCGTTGGACTTGCTGCCTCGAACGCCGTCTGCTGTGTTTTGGGCTCCCGAACCAGCGCGACTCCGCTGCCGACGGCTTCCACCGTTGTCACATGGTGCTGCGACTCGTGTGTCTGCATGCTAGGGTAGCGCACCGCTGTATCCGTCTGCCTTTGCGAATTGCTCGGCCGGCTCTTTCTATCGCACTGAACCTTTCTCGTGCGTCTAGTCCGGATCCCTCGCCGAGGTCGAGGCTTACCCCACACTTTGGCCCGCCAAGCTTTTGGCATTCATCGCCTCGCGAACGTAATCTGGGTAGGTACTTGTTAGTGATCGCGTGAGCAGTTGAAAAGGCAGTGGACCATCTGGGTGTCTCTGCCATGTAAGCGATGCAGTCGGATGGTTGCTTCTCGAAGCAGCGCGGGGTCAGCCAGTGAGAAGCAAGCACTGCCATCCGGTCATCAGGACCCTGCTTCGTCCCTGCAGGAGAGGACATGCCTGATCTAGTCCCGCTTGTACGAGCTGAAGCTTTCGCTCGTCCAAAGCTCTATCAATGGTCGTAGCTTCAACGCTGTTGGATGCATCGTCGGATCTTTCCTTCCGCCTATGAAGCCCAAGTGATGGCAGTCACGGCCCTGTCATCCGCAGCGAGCTCCTGCAATGTCTCCGCATCTTCCTGACCGCTCTTCGGCCATTCGCACGGATCCGCGTACTGTGTTCGAGACAGAGCCAATCGATCGGCCATCTGTCCGATCTCTCGATACCGTGGACGCAACGACTCACGCAGGAGCCCTCTCCTCACGGAGCAGAGGCATTTGGCTGCTGTCAGGGAAAGCCAACCTCAGGGCTTTTTGTTTTTCAGCCTTAATTTTCGCGGCGTCATTCCTACCCCGCACAGAAAAGACGCCGCGGCAAGCGAGTGACGTCGAAAGCTGCACCCTTTGGACCGTTGCCGAGGCGCTTTGGCTTGCTATGATGAGTGATGCGCCACGTCAGATGTAGGGGTTGCTTGCTTGGCCGCAGCGAGTGCCAAGCACATCTCATGTCGAAGCGCGGCCTTGACATCAGGCCACCATCATCTCTCCTCGGCAAGAGCAAGCAGAACGAACAGACAAGATGTCGTCTTCAGGATTTGATACAGGCGCAGGAACCTACGACAAGCTAGCCAGCGCAAAGGGGGGCGAGGGGCTCGATATTGATGCCCACACTGCAGGTAGGCGGCTTCTCTTCCTCACGATGAACCTTGAACGACCTCGTCTGACTTTTCATGCTTGCTTCTTCACTGTCGTGATCAGGCCGCGACAACCCTCCGGGCGAAGGTGTCGACGCAGGCGCCGGCGCAAAGGACAACATCCCTGGTCAGGGTCTCAGTGGCGGTGCCGGCAGTGAAGACGCCAGCGCAGCTGCCAAGGGAACCGGCGAAGGCTTGAGCGCTGGCGAGAAGGGCAGCAACCGCACCGGAGGAGGTGTCACCTTGAACGCCGGCAGAGAAGAGGAGTTCAACGGCCCAAACAGCAAGAACTTTGTCGACGTCGAGAGCAAGGTCCAGAGTGAGTATTGCCTTATTGCATCTTGCTCTTCGATTCGATGGCTCGTACTGACCGGCATGCGGCTCTGTGTGGTCTTGCGCCCCAGACTTCGCCGACAAGATCAGGGACAAAGTCAGCTCCTAGGCTCCCGTATGCAATTCACAGCGCCGTCGCAATCCAGGGCTGTGTCACGAGTGGCTGAAACGAACCCATTTCATTGATACGTGTGAGGTGTTTCGACACAATGGCTGGCTGAGTGGGGTGCACGCTGAACCTATGAGCAGAGCCGGCGGCTATCGAGCAGAAATGTGGGGAAGGCGGTAACGTGCATATCCGGACATGGCACGGTGACCCAAGTCATGAAAATCGCAACTTTCACGAGCTTATCTGCAGCATGACGCTCAATACCGTCTTCTGCTACCACCACCCATCTTCCTAGCTTCTTACCACCCACCATAGTCCGAGACGATCATCGCCGCAACCTTGAACACATCTGCACGTGCGCAATGACGACCGAGGCATCGACCTCAGCATTCCGGCGAGAAAACGTCAAGTTTGCCTCGCAGAACGACCTGTGTGCTGCATGGGTGTACCGACCGACCGCATCACCCTTGGCGTCTCGCTCCGGCACCTCCGCGTCGAAGCAATACCCTGCCATGATCCTCGGCCACGGTCTCGGCGGAATCAAGGAGATGGGTCTCGACCGCTTCGCCTCGCGCTTCACCGAGCTCGGCATCGTCTGCGTCGTCTTTGACTACCGCCATTTCGGCGAGAGTGGCGGCCAACCGCGCCAGCTGCTCGACATCTCCCTTCAACTGCAGGACTGGGAGGCGGCCATCGACTATACCTCCAGTCTGGAGAACGTCGACAAGGAGCGCATCGGAATCTTTGGGAGCAGCTTTGGCGGTGGCCATGTGATCAGCGTCGCAGCCAAGGACAAGCGCGTCAAGGCGGTCATCTCGCAGTGCCCCTTCACTTCCGGTTTCCATTCGGCGCAGACGGTGGGACTTCTGCCGCTGCTGAGGTTGGGTGTGCTGGGTCTTCGGGACATGCTATTCTCGTCCAAAGACCAGATCTTGCCCGTCCCTCTCGCGGGCAATCCTGGCGAAAGTGAGTGCACCCCCTTCTTCCCACTTTCCCGCTCGTTCTCTTCGCTGACAAAGCTCCTACCTTGCAGCTGCGCTCATGAACGCGCCGGACGTCATCAAGTTCCGCCGACTCATCCCGGCCAACTTCGACTACGCAGACTACGTAGCTGCTCGCTTTGCGCTTCACATCGGTCTCTACAATCCGGGATGGAAGAGCGCCTCGGTTCACTGTCCGATTCTGTTCGCCGTCTGCGGCAAGGACTCGGTCGCACCGCCCGGTCCCACGCTGTCCTACGCCAAGCAGGCACCTAAGGCAACGATCAAGCTGTACGAGCAGATGGGCCACTTTGACATCTATGTCGACGAGCACTTTGATATCGCCACCAAGGACTACAACGAGTTCTTGCGGGCCAATCTGTAGCATCGAGTTGGATCAGCACGCATTCAAAGCGATCATACAGCACGGTCCTCGTTGGTGATGAGCAAATCTAGTGTGCGATGCGAGATGCGAGATGATCCTATATTATTGCTGATGCAGATGACAATCCGAGCGATCCAACAGCCCCGACTTCCTCAACGACCTCCAGCGCGCTTGCCCCCCGCGCCTCGACCCTTCTTGACCGGCGTGCCGCTCGCCGCATCCACCAGGTGCCGATCCCAGCGCGGCTGCTGTTCAAAGATGCAATCCGTGATGAGCTGCTTCTTGTACAGCCTGAGCGGCTCGCCCTTGACGGTAGGCATGCCGACCAAATCGCGCCACTCAATCGTATGGTCCTCTCCGACAATGAGGTGGTACGTCTCGGGCTCGGAGAGCAGCTTGTCCTCGTCAAACGGAACCGGCAGCACCTGTCCGCCTGCCGCCTCGATGAGCGTTGAGAACGACCCGTTCTCGTCCACGCCTCGACCCAGCCAGAAGCGATGTCCGTGGTAGATGCCGTGTGTGAACTCGCTCGCACGGCGGCGCATCACGTCGGCGAGCACAATCCCATAGGTTTTCTCACCCTCCTTATCGACCAGGTCGTAGACCGACGATCCGGACTCTGAGCGGGGAGAAACGCACTCCTTCCTCTTGAGGCACGCCTGCAGCCAGTCGGGCGAGACGATCGCAACGCTACCCGACGCGATGGCGTACAGCATCTTGGGCGAACGCGACACCTTGGGCGTCACGAGGACATCCGCCATCTCGATGTCGTCCACGATCTCGATGCCGAGCGCCTTGAGCTTGGTCTCTTCGGGCTTCTTGAGCTTGTAGTTGCTTGTGGCGATGCGGAGAGGGGCGTCGTTGCTGCGCGCGTCGTCCGAGGACGGAACAGTGGTGCTCGGCGTGACGGATCGTCGGGATCGTTTGGTCACGGTCTTGTGGGAGGCGAGCTCGTGCTCGACCGCGCGCGCTTCCAGGTAGTCCGTGGTGGGCTGGCGGACGCTATCTTGGAGGATCGACATACGGCTGCGTTTGGTGCCGCGGTGGGCAAGCGGACTGGGCAGGATGTTGGCTGGTAGATCTTCGGAGCGACCTGGCGAGCTGGGCATCTCGGAGGAGGTGTCGATCGTCGTCGAGCCGTCGTAGAGCGGAGGCATTCCGTGGTGTTGCAGCGACGGAGTGGCGGGAGGCGATGTGCCAGTCGTGTCTGCCGTGTCGCTCGAGCCTGGGTGTGCCGCCTCGGGCTCGGGAACATCCTGAGGTGCTTGGAGGTTTTCTGACACCTCGCGTGCATCGACAGACGGCGCAGATTCGGCCGCCGACTCTTCTACGGCGGTATACGGTACCGCCGGTGTCACAGGGTCGCTCGTAGGCAAGTCCTCCGGCTCGTCATTCTGAATCGCATCGTCAATCCACGGCCCGAGGCTCTCGTCCGTGACCCTCGTGTCGCCAACGTCCGTGTTGTAGTCCACATCCTCGGGGAAGTCGATGTACTTGAGTCTGGCCCTTTCGACGGGCGCCCAAGCCAAGAACGAGTCGACAATGTACTTGTGATTGACGATAGGGACGTCCCACTCCTTTGCCTTGGTCGTCTTTTCGCTGACGAGGTTGGCGGCGACGCAGAGGCTCGTCTTGGAGCTGAGTGCGCCCGAAAAGGTGGCGCCCATGAGCTTGATCATCTTGGTCAGGTATTGGCGTGTGGTGCCGCGGTAGCCCGAGATGGTGATTGATGCATCCTTGAACTCGGCGATGCCTTGGCGGGGCACGGGAAAGTGGAGAGGTTCTTCTCGTGGGTCGCTCAGCACGTCGTTCGAGACGACCCAGATGAGCCAGGTGAGGTTGCCCACCTGCTTGCCCTGTCGGATGGCTTCGCGGAACTCCTGCACCTCGCGGTACCGGCATACGACAAAGTCAGAGTTTCGTACCGCTTGGGCGATGCCGTTGAGCTCGTTGGGTGCGCGACGCAGTGTGCCACCGGAGAGCCGGACAAAGTGCTCCAACGATCGGAGCTGCTGCTCGCTGGCTCGACACACGTCGCGAGCGAGCAAGACGCTTTTCCCCCTAAAGACGCTCTTCTCGCGCTCCTCACCTGCCTTGGAACTCGACATGGACCGACTGTTTTCGCCCACCAGACTCATCGCGACGCGGTCTTTCCTTGGCGAGCTCAACGGCGATCCACTTGCCGTCCTCCCTGCGAAGCACGGCGGCGGCGTCGTTTGTCCAGGCAAGAATTGATACGAGTCCAAGGGCAGCAGCTTTTGCAGACGCCACGAGTCGCTGATCCACTGCGGAGCTACGCAGATGGTCTGCTTGCCTGGCGCGTTGATGATCTTCTGGAGCTTTGTGGACGAGGTGTTGGTGGTGAGAAACACGTTGACGTCGAAAAAGTGGTCTTCGCGCCAGAGACCGCCGTAGGCTGCAACGATGCTGCTGATGAGCTCGCGGTCGGCTTTCGAGAGCTCGGATTTGGAGGCGGCGACGCAGAGCCCCGAGAAGATCATGTCGCTGCGGCAGGAGAAGCGGTCTTCTTTGAGGCGGATGGCGAGCTGTGCGCTGCGACGTACCCATTGCGGCTGGAGTTCCGATGAGGATTCGGGAGGAGGCCGACGTCGGAGCCAGGCGCGATGGACGGATAAGCCGAGGGAATAGTGGCGTGGGAAGAGGGTGATAAAGGTGCAAGCGACAATGTCGGGTCAGCAACAGTGCTCTTGTGTCCAGTTCATCGGATGAGGCCACTGATGGCTGCCGCGAAGGTACTCACTGTGACAACGAGGGGCCGCTGGGAGGCCGCTGGACCTTGTTCGAGCAGAGTTGGCTCGATACAATGCTGGTACTCAGGAAAGTCGATGCTGTTGGCGAGGACGTGTGTAACCGTATCGAGGTTGAAGCGGGCGCTGGTCGAGTCTGCATCTGGCCGGCTGCCACTTGTCATTGCACGGGCATCATACTCGCATCCACTACCTTGCCACAAAAGTGTGCGGATCTGTAATGGTCGAAAGACAAAGCACGGCGTCAGTCGGCACTGCACTGTTATGCGTGGATCGGAAAGCTCCTGGCGCATACACTTACATCTTGTTGCGTGACCTCGTCGATGTCGTCGTTGATATAGTAGTGCACGCCTGCGAACAGGTCGTACGGTAGCGGCTTCGCGGACGACGACGACGACGAGGGCTGGAAAGATGAGCTGGCCATCTCGATTCGTCTTGCGGTCTCGATCGATTCTATGGGATGAGACTCCAGCGTGCTATGGGTGTCGTAGTCGTGATCGAAGTGGGACCTGCTGCTGGCGAGTGTTCCAAGTGGTACGTAGTGATGTCGACGGCCTGGGTGGACTCGGATGCTGGTAGGCTTGCCTGCGCTTGAATAGATTGGTGGAATAGACGATATAGGAATTGGTAGATGGGGATGGTGATCTACAGCAAGGGTGGAAGGTCAAGCTGGAATGGCTCAGCTAACCGCCACAAACTTTCCAGACCGGAGCAGGAGGTTGCCGACCCTATTCAGGTGGAGCCACGCATGTCATCCACGATCCACAGACAGCCGCGCCTCAAGCCGAAAATTGGAGAGCTGAGTCGTGTCGCGTAGATGAGAAGAAATGTGAGTGTTGCTCTCTCTCTCTCTCTCTCTCTCCGTCCTCGATTTCCTTTTGAAAAAAGGGAGACGCGAAGCACGACGCGTCGGCGAAATTGGCTGAGGTCTGTAAGATCTTTCGAGAAGGCCAAGTCTGGGCAAGGCTCGTGGTTGCGGCTTACGCTCAGGCTGTCGCGGGGATTCGATGCATTGATGTCAACACAGACCGCGTCTCACACAGGACAGGACAGCCATGACCGAGAAAAGAAGCGCTGGGCTGGGTTGGGGGGTGTATTGCGATTGGATGGCAGCAAGCACAGTTTCGTTGTTACAAGGTAGGAGGGAGCATGGCGTTGTGGGTATGTTGAATCGCTGCTTAGGCGGCAGGAGCAGCGTCGGTGGTGCTCTGCTTGTTGTAGTCCTCCATCTCGGCGTCGAGATCCTCGACGGTCTTCTTGGGACGAGCCTCACGCTTGGTGCCACGCGCGCGACCACGACCCCGGGTCGAGGCACCAGCAGCAGCGCGGCCTCCTTTGCCCTTGGCGCCAGCAGCAGCGGCACCCTTGGCTCCCTTGGTCGCGTTCGCGGGTGCGGCGGCCACCTTGGCGGGGTCCACGACGACCTCGACCTTGAGAGGCTTCTCTATAGATGGACAACCGGGTGCGCAGCAGCTTGATAAAGTTAAGCGATCTGTTCATGCTGATGCGGAGCGCTGTCTCTGAATGCGATACTCACTTCCGTCGATCAATCGGTTGTTGTACTGGGTGTAGGCACGTCCAGCATCGTCGGCACGCGAAAATTCAACAGTGCAAACGCCGGTGGACTGGCCGTTAGCTCGGTAGCTCATTGCCGCCTTGCGGAGAGGGCCGATGGTGGTCGAGAAGAGTTCCTGTGGGGAAGCGCCGGCAAAGGACGTACGAGGATGTGCGTCAAAGCGAATGCAGCGGTTGGGTGTCAGATGTTGCAGAGATACGGCGGCGACGGTGGCCCTTTGTCGAGGATGCCAGCTAGCAACGAACCTTGACTTGGGCCTCGGTGACATCCAGAGGCAAGTTGCTGAGGATGATCTTGCTACCTGTGTTGCCGCTTCGGCCAGGGATCACCACGGGGGGCTTGTTGCGGTTCGAGGCGGCGATGACAGCAGCGTTCTGAGCGCCGCTACCAAGAGCGGCAGCCTTGGCACCAGGGCGGGAGCTGCGACCGCCACGACCACGACGCTGGCTGTTGCGACCGGCACCACCGGTCTTCTTGGGGCGCTCGGCCATGATCTGGTCAAGGGCTGTGAGTCAAACAAAACGAGTCAAGAGGAGGAAAGCCGCATTTGGAATGCGATGTGCGAAGCGAGAGATGGCGACATGGGCCGACAAGGATCGATCGCGATGAGATTCCGAGCGTTCGTCCGTAGCACAGCGAGCGTCATCGCAGGGTCGTATGAAATCCAGGTGGTTGCGCACTTGTATCAGCCTTCGTTGCCCTGCTTTTCATCCTGGATCTCCAGCCTGCATGCTTCTCCTGTGGCGTGTGTCCGTTGACGAGCAACCTTGATCGGGCTCGCGGCGGTCGTGCCGGCGTATCCGCGGTGAATGACTGCCTGATGCGCAGTAGCGTACGGGGAGCGCCATGCGACGGCGAACCCGCGTTCGTCCATTGGCGGACGAGGAGCCGAAATAGATTCGCGGACCACAGCAGGATGAGCATGCATTGGCGGATCACAGCCTTACTTACGCTTGTCGATGTTCATAGACTGTTTGGAGAACAGCGAAAAAACATCAACAGCGAAGAAGTCGCGACAAGGACGCGAAGGTCATGATGGAGCGACAGCATCAGTCGCAGCCGACAAAGTCGAGACAGGGTCGATCGACCGGCGCAGAAGGATCAGGCGAATGTCGTGCGTGGCCAACAATCATGCGAAGAAGCAACCGGGCGATGACAGAGGACCCAACAGAGGACCAGAAAGCGGCGACATGGCAGTGACCGAGACGACCGCAAATTCGAGACAGGTGGCAGAGAATGGAAGGCGAAGTGGCAATGGTTGTCAGAATGCAATGTTGCGGAAGAGTCGATGGTGCCATCGGGTACGTCAAAAGATAGCGGTGCTGTCGCAGCTGCGAAGACATCAGCGGACGGCGCTTTCGAGGCGAGCTGGATTTGCAAGCATGGAGGGCGCTTGGACGTCCGCAGTGCTTGTAGCAAGGACGGTGATGCGCGTCGATCGATTGACGAAACCAGATGCACAAGGCTCGGGGACTCGTTGGATGCTGACCATGTTGATAAAGGGTGCGGGATTGCTTGACTGAGTGTAGGCGATGACGTAGAGGTGTGATGAAGAAGGGTCCGATGGGCTTGATGGATGCGAATGGATGCGAATGGATGCGAATGGAGGTTAAGGTTGTGAACAGTGCGGATGGCGACGAGTTGAAGGTGGAAGAGGGTCCACCAAGCAGCAGCAACTTGGGTCTTCTTCCGCCTTCTGGGGCTCAGCGCGTTCTTTCGCCAGCTCCGCGCGTTGCGGCCAGCTCAGTCGCAGACCAAAGTGGTGATCGCTTTTCTATCGGACGAGATAGAATTGAGACCTTCGGTGTCAAGCCACGACATAACATTCTCGAGAGATTTCTCGTTCAAGAAGATTGCGGATCGGCTGATCGTCATCAGCGCGCTAAGAAACATGTGCCTGAAACCAGACTGGCGGGATCAACACCTTTGACGAGCTCGGCAGCTTGGGAGGAAGGCAGCAGCGTCCGTGCCCCGAAGTTTTGGGAGGTGAGTTCAACCTCGGGTACTTAGTGGCACGACCGAGAGGATGCCGCCGATCGCACAGCCACGTACCTTTGAAATGACACGCGAGCGAAGACATCAATTCGCTCAACTGATGTCGGCCTCCATCGACGCACTTTTGCCATCCCTGGAGTCATCTGGCGTGAAAGCATGGCGAGCATAGCATCGAGCATGCTTCGTCTTGATCATACGATCAAAGTTCGGTCCAGCTGCGAGAAGGCCAGGCATCGATGGCAAGTGCGAATGCTCTCTGCTGTCGATGGGGTAAGAGCCCGCAGCAGCCATCGATTTGGGGTCCAAACCCTCCATCGACTTCGGGCACTTGTTATGAAGAGGGCTTGATTCATACAGGAGCGTGAGACGACAAAGCCTCGTCATCAACTGTCTGATGCAATCGTGCTGGTTTGTATCATGGTCCAAAGGATCCGAGAGCGAATATTGACACCCGTGATAGGCGACTCTCTCCTAGCACGATGCTGTCTACGATCAGGACTCCGCGCCTTGTCATATAGACTGATACGCACTTGGCTGCAGCCGAGAAAAGCCACGCTTTGGAGCAGGCCGCCGTCATGGGCGGAGATCGGACGTCAGAATTACAGGGCACAGTTCGATTCACCTCTCGGCAAGCGAGCTTGGTGCGGTGTTGCTCTCCATCGCTCGCTCTCGCCTTTCGTTTGCACCAAGCTGACTCTGGTTGTGCGTCACGAAAAATCAAACTAAAGTTTGCTTTGGTTGCTGATCCCTCTCGGCAACTTGAGATGGAAGATCAGAGAGTCGATCGGCCGGCGTCTAAGTGACAAGCCGTGTCGCTGTCGCGGCTAGCTCGTCCTCACTTCACCTCCGCCTCTTCTGTCCCCCGAACAAGCACAGCGCGCGCTTCTCTCTGCATGGAGGTGCAGTCGACTCAGACCCGCGTGGAGTCCTCTTTGAGACAAAGGGGATGGGATGGCCGGGCAATCAACTACGTTCGATGAAAGGGGACTCGAGGGGAAAAGACTAAAAATATACCCTTTTTTCCATTCACATGTGACAGACGATGAGAAAAGAGGCGAAAGCGACGCACAGCCGGGTCGAGTGACAGCTCAGAAGCTCTGCTGCTGCTGCTGCGCCCCCCGGAATGTGTGGTGCTCTGTGCATGAACGGGCAGGTGACGCCAGCGTCAGAAATTGTTGCCAAATCAATTTTGACCCAAATTGAAACTTTTCGGCTGCCTGGCTGCTGCCCCTTTTTCCCCCCTTTGCTTGGAATACGCGCTTTAAATTTCCTTGAAAAAGAGAGCTTAGTCTGCCATTTTCCACCAACTCGGACTGCCGACGCACAGCAACCCTCTGCTCGACGCGGTCCCCTTGTCCTTCATCATCATCATTCTCCTCCTCCTTGTCCGACTCTTCTCTTTGCTTCATCATCACATCCATTCCACTTGCTGCTTGTCTCGATCCGTGGTCGCTTCGAAGCACTTTCCTTCTGTTCGAAGATACTCAATCGCTTGCACACCGACCCGACGCTCAGCTAGAATCGACCCACAAGACCGTCATCCTCATCTCGAAACGAACGGCATTCATATCAGTCGCTTCGCACGGTCCTTCGCCTTTCGACTCGACCCACTCACATCGCCGTACACACAGACAGAGACACAGAAGAATTGATCCACCGTCGAAACACAGGCTCCTAAGGCTACCACTGTCCACGCTTTCAGGCCTCGTGACCACCGCTACATACTCAACGTTCGGCGAGCAGGTCTCCCCTTCGTTGCGACGCACCCCCGATCCCTGTCACTCTTCGTCGCGCCAGCGGATCGCAACCCAGAGCGTCGTTCGAGCCACCACGATCTTACAGCGAAGCGCGCCTGCGTGGCCTTCACGCTCGTCTGCCCGCCATGTCGCAAACAGCGACCTTCCCTAGCCTCGTAGCGAGGCAGAACAACGGCAATGGCGTCGTCCCTTCAGCGCTCATTGAGCAACTCAACGCCAACGGCGCTACCGACCTCAAAAAGGTGGGCATCACCATCGTCGCCTTTGTTGCGCTCGCCCTCGTCACTGTCATCGCTTTCCAGATCCTCCGTCCAAACAACAAGATTGTCTACGCTCCCAAATACAAGTACGCCGAAGAAGGCAAAGCGCCCCCCAAAGCGTCCGAAGGCTTCTTTGGCTGGCTTCCGCCCATCATCAAGTACAAAGAACACGATCTCTTGCCCCTCATCGGCCTTGATGGCGTCACCTTCCTCCGCTTCATCCGCATGATGCGATGGATGCTCACCACACTCGCCATCCTCATGTCGGTCGTCCTCATGCCCGTCGACATCGCTTACAACATGCGCAACGGAGGCAGTAACCTCGTCACCAACAAGCTCAACTACCTCAACATGTCCAACGTTCACGGCAACTACATGTGGGCTCACGTCGGCATGAGCTACGTCGGCACCATCGTTGCGCTCGCCTTCATCTGGTATCACTATCGAGAAATGGTCCGCTTGAGATGGGCCTACTTCCGATCCGAAGAGTACCAGACCAGCTTTCACGCCCGAACGCTCATGATCACCGACGTCACAAAGCGCTACCAAGCCGATAACGCTCTCGGCGCCGTCCTGTCCGAGCTCAAGATGCCCTACCCTACCACCGAGGTGCACATCGGTCGACGCGTCGGCATTCTGCCCGATCTCATCGAGAAGCACAACGACTTGGTGCGCGAGCTCGAACGGGTCCTGGCAAAGTACCTCAAGAATCCCAACCAGGTGCCTGCCAAACGACCCACCAAAACCATCGGCGGCTTCATGGGCTGTGGCGGCAAGAAAGTAGATGCGATCGACTACCTCACCAGCCAGATCAACCGCGTCGAGGCTGCCGTGATGCACCAGCGAGACACCATCCAGGACAAGCAGCCCGAGATGTACGGATTCGCCTCGCTCGCTGCTGTTCCATACGCGCACGCAGCCGCCAAGGTGCTTCAGGGCAAGAGGCCCGGCGGCATGCGCGTCACCCTCGCTCCCCCTCCCACCGGTATCATCTGGAAGAATCTCACCAGGTCACGCGCCAGCCGTGCCAAGTCGAGCTTCTTTGGCTTCCTCATGCTGCTCGTCCTCTTCTTCCTTAACATCTTCCCTTTGATTATTGTGTCGCTGCTCTCCAACATGGCGGGCCTCACCACCATTTCCTGGCTTGGTTGGCTCAAAGACTGGCAATCGTCCAGCTCGTTCACTTTCGCCGCCGTCTCGGGTCTCGGTGCTCCCATCATCATGGGCATCGCTTCCTTCTTCTTCCCCCTCGCCATGCGCAGGATCGCCAAGTACCGAGGGATCCAGACCCGCTACAGGCTCGACCGTCTGCTGGTCGGACAGTACTTTGGCTTTCTCGTCATCTCGCAGTTCCTCTTCTTCTCGCTCATCGGTGTCATTCTCTCGCTCGTCTCGCAGCTCGTCGTCGAGATCAACAAGGACAGCGCCCTCAACATTATCGAAAGGCTCGGACGAACGGCTGCGTACGCAGCAAAGCAACAGTACCTCAATCAGTCCAACTACTGGCTCACCTGGCTGCCACTCCGAGGGTACCTGGCCGTCTTTGATCTCGCACAAGTCATCAAGCTGATGCTCGTCTGGGTTCAAAAGGTCTTCTTCGGACGCACGCCGCGTGATGTGCGAGAGTACACTAAGCCTCCCGTGTTCGACTACTGGATGTACTACGCCAACTTTCTCTTCATGGCGGCTGTCGCCATGATCTATGCGCCTCTCGCCCCGCTCGTTATCGTCTTCTCCGCCGTCGTGTTCTGGGCCAACTCGTTCATCTACAAGTACCAGCTCATGTACGTCTTTGTCACCAAGCACGAGACCGGCGGCATGCTGTGGCGACCCGCCATCAACCGTCTGCTCGTCTGCATCGGCTTCATGCAGGTCATCCTCATCCTCGCCGTCGTGCTCGACACGCTCAACTACTATCAGGCCATCGCTGCCCTGCCGCCCATCCTCATGCTCGTGGGCTTCAAGATCTACTGCCGAACCACCTTTGACCGCCGCTTCGATTGGTACATCCCCAACGAGGCCGAGATTGCCGCCTCCAAAATTCACGGCGGTGATGCGCGTCACAACCGTCTGCAGCGTCGCTTCGGCCACCCAACGCTCCACTCGAAGCTGTTCACACCCATGGTGCACGCCAAGGTCAAGCATCTCTTGCCGCAAGTGTACAAGGGTCGCATCGATCAGGGTGTCGCCGTCGTGGATGGGCGCAAGGTCGAGACCGAGCAGGTGGCTGGTGGTCTCAAGATCGCTGCCATCGAAGAGGATCAGCTCGAGTACGATCCCCGCAAGGATTCGGACAATCGTTCGGTCATGTCAGGCACCACGCTTGGCGGCATGTCGATGGCTGGCATTGGCGCTACGAGTCCCGATGACCTCGCTGAAACGCGCGCCAACTACTTCAAGGACCAGTACGCCAACTACATGGCCGGAGGCAACACGCATGGCGGCGAGGAATTCGAGATGGCCAACGTCTCTGCTCGTGACAGCCGCGACAACCTCCTCGAGAAACGTCAGCACAGCTTGTACAACGAGTCCTTGGACGGCACACTGGCAGGCACCACCTACGGCGGCAAATCGTCCCCTGAAGGCGTGGGCGCACATGGGGCCTACAATAGCTACTCGGCGAACACAACCCCAGCGTTCGAGGGCGGTATGCCTCAGCAAGCACGCTATGTTGACCCTTACGCACAGATCGGCCAGTCGCAGCTGCCACGCATGGGAGCCAACCACAGCGCTCAGGGTAGCCAGACGAGTCTGGGCTCCTACGGCAACCTTTTGTACGGCAGCACCAATCCTGCAGTAGCGGCAGCGACGGCGGCGGCAGCTACACCCGCTAGAGGATATGGGCCGCCCGCATCACAAGCTCCTTCGTACGGCGGCAGCACCATGGGACGAACGCCGTCGCCAGGTCAGCCGCAGCAGATCTCGCCTGGCACTGTGATTGCGCCAATGGCCACGTCGACACCGCAGTACCACGCAGGCGGCGGCGGTGGTTACACTGCTTCGCCACCGAACTACCAGCAGCCGCAGCGATTCATGGGCGCACCACCCTCTCGCCAGGCATCGGCCGACTATCCTTACCACCCCAGCGGCGGGTACGGTCAGCAGCAGCAGTCACCTCAGCACGCACCGGTCTATGCACACCAACAGCAGGCGGCGTCGCAGCCGGGACAGCCATACGCTCATGGGCAGCAGTCGAGTGGAGGCAACTACTACCCTTCTCAGCATGGTTCGCACGGTGGCTCCGGATACCAACAAGGAGGCCCCCACGGCTACCAGCGCTAAGGACTTGAAAGTGTCGACACTGCAGCAAGCCCGTCTTCACGCATTCTTGCATCATGATAGCGAAGGCGACGTCTCATAGAACAATCGATCGTCTTTCCCTCCCCATTTGCATGTCATCTACCTCATCGTCTGCAATCTGTACTCTCGCCTCGAAAGATTCGCTTAGTGAGATTGCCATGTCGAGGCTGCAAAGGACAAATGGCCCGTTGCTCAACTCGCGTCTGGTCACGGAGAACCCGCCGTGAACCCAGGATGCATTTCAAAAAATGATGGCCGCAAAATCCAGCCCAATAATAACCCGGGTCCACCAGAGCAAAAAAAAACAATCCCCCAAGTAACCATTGGCAACAGCAAGGTTTGGGGTTTGGGTTGTAAGAGTGTGTTAGGGTGAGGAAATGCATGCCATTCCCACAAAAATGTGGTTAAGAACATGGTGAATTTGCGTCAGAAACCGGTTTGGCATCAAATTTTGAAGTTAGGTACAAATTAGATTTTGGG
>NW_015961992.1:0-2248 GCF_000497045.1 Kalmanozyma brasiliensis GHG001 | reverse complement strand
TTTGATGGGCGGAACAGAATGATGTTGGCGCGTCAACGGCCTGGCAAGACGGTCCATTTGAAATTTCAATTGGCAACATTCAAATGGCCAGAAGACGGTCAGCTACAAAATTGGAGACGCGTTGTATTCATTTTGAATTTCCTGGCAATTTCCACTTGGCAGGCAGCCGACACCATCTGGAAGACGGTCTGATACAAGCAGCAAGACGGTCTGATACAAAGGCAAGACGGTCAGCTACAGATCAGCAAGACGGTCCGCTTCAAACTGGAAGACGGTCTGATACAAAGTGAAGCTGGCTGAACGGTTGCTCATCTCTTGTCTACCACACAGACGTTCCAATCTCAAGATGACCTCCGTCAATTGTCCGGTGTGCGCCTTCAGCTACTCCATCACCAACATCACTAACCACATCCGTAAGGCGCACGCTGGTGTTCACATCACACAAGATGCAGCAGCAGCTTGTGGTCTGGTGGCGTGCAGCTGCGGTCAGGGTTACAAGGGGGTGTGAAAAACAAATCGAGTAGGGTTGCTTAAGCAAAGTTGTAGATATAGGCCTAAATAGCATGTTTGATTAGTCAACCCTACGCAAGTTACATAATATTCTTTTCCGTAACGGCCCCGTGAAGTTTGGCCCGACCCGAGTTGACACGCCAAAAATGTGAGATATTGGACACGCTCCCATAAGTAACTATACCTCAAATGATGCCAAAAGAACATCCTGAAAGTATCACAGCGTTGGTGCAAGTGGTTGTTGATGTATGGTGATGTTTATGTTTTCTGACATTTTGGCCAAAGCTGTAAGGGTCCCCCCTTACAAAGTGGGAAAATGGACCCCCTCCAATGTCTCCGATGCCTTAAGTAAACTTGTTGGGGGATGTCAGGAGAGGATAGGATCAAAGTTTCAGACAATATGATGGAGGTATGGCTGAGCTATGGCGGGTCAACACCGTCAACCCTAACCCTACTTTTGTCAACATCACACCGGCACACGTCACACAAGTATGGTTGGCTATGTACAGGGTTTTCTATTTTTTTGTGGGGTTTTGTGGGTGTTCTATATGTACANGGGTAGGTGGAGTGCTGACCATGCTGGTCAGAGTACACCCAGAGGGGGGTGTCATAGGCCTCTGCCAGCCCCAGGATGGCCAGCTCATCCCCCCAGGTGCCCATCTTGGCCATCTGAGTGAGCCAAGTGGTGGCCCCCAGATGTCCCGATCCCTCCGCTGCGTAGGCAGCCACCAAGTGTGGCTTGCCCAGGAGGTGGGCCACTGTCTTGGCCCTGACCTCCATGTGCCTGTCCTGCGCACCATAGAGGTGCTGGGCCATGGCCCTGAACAGGCAGTTGCCATCCTTGGCAATACCAGTGGACTGCTTGACGCCTTGCAGTCCTGACACCTCCACCATGGGCCTCAGCGGATAGTAGCAGTCCAGCATTGGCGTGAAGGGCAGCTCCAACTGCAGGACCATCTCAAAGCTGGGAGACCGCTGCCTGAGGGTCCTGGAGCGCAGCTGCATGGTGGTGGTGGCCTCTGGCGCCTCTGGAGTGGGCAGCCTCTCTGCCAGCGCCATCTCTGCCGGCGGGGTGGGCAACCGAGGCGCCTCTGCTGGCTGGAACTCCTCTGGGAGGAGCAGCTCATCTGCCGCCACCATGTGGAGGATGAACTCCCTAGCCTGGCCCTGGTTCAGCTTGAAGCCACACTGGGTGCACTTGAGCCTGAACTGCTTGACGTGGCCGTCCCAGATGTAGGTGTATCCAGGGTCAGGGCAGTTCCAGCAAGGGAGCTCCCGTCTGATGGCCAGGAAGAGGGCCTTCATGGCTGGCACACCCTTGATGTGGTCCAGAGAGTACTGAGGCGCTGCAGGCTCTGGCTGGGGGGCAGGGGCAGGCTCCTCCTCAGCATCGTCCAGCCACCAGGCATCAGCGGCGTCGAAGGCAGTGGTCCTCATGCGGCCTGTGTTCCAGCCCAGGGCATTGAAGAGGTCCGTCAGCATCTGCTTCTTGTGAGGCCGCAGCTTGGCATGATCATAACCAATGAAGGTCCGTTCTGCCTCTGCCTTGGCCAGCAGGTGCTTGATGTTGGCCAGGTAGTCTGCCTTGGTGACCGTGATGATCCTGAGCAGGTAAGGCTAGCCCTAGGCCGTCGTCCGGCTTGGCGTTGGGTTAGGGTTAGGGTTAGGGTTAGGGTTAGGGTTAGGGTTAGGGTTAGGGTTAGGGTTAGGGTTAGGGTTAGGGTTAGGGTTAGGGTTA